>NW_008348613.1:2534622-2558298 GCF_000622305.1 Nannospalax galili
TATATGCATGTTTGTACATATAAAGGCCTATGGAGTCAGTTTTGTGTCCCCATTTGCTCTTCAGTGTGAATTCATCCACTGGAGCCTGATCAACCTACCAAGGGTCTCACTCTTAAATGATGCTGCCTTTCCATCTCCCAGCAGCCATTGATTGCCAATAGTTCCTCAGACAGGGTTGGGTTTCACACCTACTTTTCCATCTCTGTGCTGAGATTTTGTTTTGCTTGAGCATACTTGGGACTTGTGGATGCTGTCACCATTGTTCATATAAGCAATTGAACAGTTGTCTGGAAAACTGTTTCCTTGTGTTTACTCACCTCTTCTGGCTCTTACATTCTTTCTGCCCCTCCCCTCACCCACCGACCCCTTCCACAATGGTTCCTGAGCTTTGTAAGGGATAAGCAATCTGCAGCCTCTTATTTTCTGCATGTTGACCAGTTGAAGTTCTCTGTATTAAGTACCATCTTCTGGATATAGAAGCTTTACTGAATGCTGAAAGACGCATTAGTCTATGGGTATAAAAATAAGTCATTATAAGTCAGTTTAATTCTGTATCTATTTAGCAGAATAATAGGATTAGGCTCTATCCCATGACCTGTGAGCTTTCTAGCCTCAGGTGTCTAGACCTCATACCAATGTCAGGTATGGGCTCCATCCTATGAAGCAGACCTTAAGTCCATTAGAAAATGGTTGGTTATTCCCATAATATTCATGCCACTATTTCACTGATGGGTGCACATTTTCAAGCCAGTTGTAGTAGCTTGCAGGATTTACAGCTGGGTAAGGTTGATGATAGCTTGTGTAGTGCCTTCGAGCACTATGAATAGTAATCAATAGAGATGAGTCTTTGAAGTCAGCACCAGCTTGATTTCTCTTTGTTCTAAAGCTCGTGTATGTAGCATCTTCAGCAATAGGGTCTTACTGTGAAGTTCTGGTGGGTGACCAAGAGAAGGGGCAATATTCATATTGTTTGAGGGTCTATGGGACACCTGTTTAATGCTGATGAAGTTCTTTAACCCAGTTTTTTATTCTTGCAAAGGACTCGTTCCTCATTTGTGATGTCATACACACTATGACTACTTGTGCTCCTTGGTAGTTTGTTAGGGCTAGTCTATGGTACTGATTTTGGGTACAGCTGTATTCCACATTTAAAATCTTACTATTGTGTCACTTAGACACAGTGTTTGGATTAGAAAAGCAGCCCCAATGGTACTTTCTTGAAATTAGTGAAATTGACCTTTCACTAAACAAAGTACTAGGGCTTGATTTGCCAACAGCTGATGCTCCCAGAAGAGCTAGTTTGAATTTGTATACATTTGTAAATATATACATTTTAATTTTTGACTCATTTTTTCTTATTTTATTTGTATAAGTGTTTTTCCTGCACACATACAAGTGTATAATATGCCTGAAAATCTGAAGAACCCAAAAGAGGGCATTGGATCTCTTGGAAGTGGCATTATGGGCATTTTTAGCCATCATGTGTATACTGGATTCAAACCTGGGTCCTCTGGAACAGCAGTCAGCACTCTGAACCACTGGACCATCCCTCCAGCCTCTGTATTTGCATATTTTGTTTCTAATATCTGGCCTGTTGATGTATTATAGTCTGGATTGTCAGTTGTGGTCTTTCAGAACTTGAAATACATATTTGGATGATCTTCAGACTTTAAAAAAATGTCTGCTGAATAATCAGGGTTATTCTGATTTGTCTGATTTTCTTTATATATGACTTTTCTCTTTTAGTCATCAATACTCTTTCTAAATTCTTTACTTTCTGTGTTTTCATATGATTTCGGACTTTTAATACTTAGAAGAGTCACTTTTGCCATACATTTACAGATTACTTTGCTTTATGACATAATTATAATGTCCTTTTAATTGGTGTTTTTCTTCCTTATTGAAAATCTGTTTGAACTTCCTCAGTTTGTGGCTAAATGTTATAGTTTCAGAAAACTCTTAGTAAGTATATTTTCAAACATTTCTTCATTTCTCGTTCTTCTGGAACTATAATTCAATGCATGTCAGACTTTCTTGTTATATCAGCTGTATCTTTTATTTTCTTATATTTTTGTTTTAGATTGATTCTATATATATTTAATTATTCAATAACCACATGATTAGAAGAAGCATTTCATTACAGCTTTAACATATTCAATAACAATTTCCAGAACAAAGGTGCACCTCTTTCAAAATTAGCTGTAAATTTTTAGGTTCACAGTTGAATTAATAAAGTAATACAATATTGTACTCAGTATAAACCCTATAAGACATAAAACTGAATGAGGTTTTAACCTTTAAAAATGATCCCCATTTCATTTTAAAATATAGTTTCATACAGAAAAACTCATTTTTAATGCTACTAACACTTAGATGTTTGCACATGTATCTCTAGTGTATATGTATCTGATTATTACTAGTCACAGATGGTTACTTTCTGAGATCCTTGGCACATGAGCATGAATATAAAGTCATCAGGTATTCAATGGTAATGTTTTTCACCTCTACTAATTAACAGGAAGGAATTTTTTATGCTTCTTCCTCAAATATAACTCATTTTTTTATGTGTTGATTTTTTCAGTCTATTTCATACAGAACATCCCAAACAATCTTATTCATCTATATATCCACATCCCAAATGGCATCCTCCCATAGCCTCCCCTACCTCCACTGGAGCCCATCTCTGTGATCCCTGTTACTGTCCACTGTGTTGTCGGCACCCCCAGCTGTTCTCCAGGGCTTGTCCATCTGCTGAATCTAGTCAGTCTATATAGAGTTCCTTGTTTTAGGAAGATCAGCTCTTCCTCATCTAGCAGCAATCAGTTGCCAATAGTCCTTTAGATAAGATTGGGGTCTGCTGTTCATTTTCCCAGTTTTATGCTGGGTTACTGTCTTGGAGTCTCTTGGACTACCCTGGCCAACAACTCAAAGAAAGATATTTCCTATCTGGCGTTGTTTCTTATTACGTAGCTTTAGCTATACACATGGACTCTTAAAGAATTATATTGATCTGTTTAATCTTTGGTTATATTTTCCTTTTGAGTGTTTAAGACCATACAGTTGGCCCAGAAAAAAACAATTTATTTTTACTCTTAAGGTCATTTGAGGCTCTGTTCCTCAGGGGTCACATGGGCTTAGGAGGAGCCCCTGGCTCCTTTCTTGTACCAGTTCCATCTATGTGAAGGTAAGTCAAAGGTCCAGCTCAACCTTTGGCTGGCTTCACGTGGAAGCATGGAGGAAATGTTTCCTCTGAGTTGACCCTCCCCTATGTAGACTGGACACTGGTTCAAGTCCATTTGGTAGGGTCTCTATGGCCTCCTTGATCAAGAGGACAAGTGACTCACCACAGTTACAGGACATTTTGAGAGATGTTCATACTCCCCTGGAGCTTAGTTGACCTAGGAGGGCAAGGAGCAAAAACTGTCCTTTATGTCCCTTTGACCAAATTAGTATAGGCCTCAAAAAAATGGCTGTTAAACATCCAAGAAGGTTAGTTCCACCAGTCTGGTACTTTTAATTACCATATGCCATGTAGATAAAGCTTAGGAAAATACCATGCTTTCTCAGATAAACCTTGGTAGACATGTATTATATTCCCTGAGGTAGTTGTATATATAATTTGTCAGTAGGCTGTTCGATTAATATGGTTCCCTCTGGTTTTTTAAAACTAGCTAGGCATTATTTATCTCTCGCATTGCCTAACCCTTCCACTGTGGTTTCCCCATTTAAAGTCCCCCATTTTCCCCTTTCTCCCTTCTCCTATGGTCCCACCTCTCTTCAGCTCCTTCTTTCCCTTTATCCTCAAAGTTCCTTATATAACCCTCCCCCTCCCCTTAAAATAACCCCATTTTTATCCATATTTCCCTTATTAATGCTTGTTTCCCACTGTTCTCTTTCAGAGTCTTTCTTTACCTTTACCTCCTTGGTTCCTTTTCATTATCCTGGTTCCTGTACATATGTCTGGATACATACTCACTTATAAGGATTTGGTGCTAGGATCCACATGTGAGGGAGAACATATGTCTTTTTATCCTGAGTCTGTGTTACTTAGTATAACAGTTTCCAGGTTCATCCATTTACCTGCAAATTTCATGATTTCATCTTTCTTTCCTGCTGAGTAAAACTCCATCGTATGAATGAACCACATTTTCATTATCCACTCATCAATTGAGGGACACTTAGGTGGCTTCCATCTCTTAGCTACTATGAAAAGAGGAGCAACAAACATGGATGTACGAGTATCTCTGTAATAGGACAAGTTCTTTGGGTATATGCCAAGGAGTGGTGTAACTGGTCAAATGGTAGGTTCATTTGTAGTTTTTTAAGACTTCTCCACACTGCTTTCCATAGGGGTTGAACAAGTTTGCAGTCCCACCAGCAGTGGATGAGTGTTCCCCTTTTCCCATATCCTCTCCAACATTTGGTATCATTTGTTCTCTTGATCTTAGCCAGTCTGACTGGGGTAAGATGAAATCTTAAAGTGGTTTTAATTTGCACCACCATACTTATTGATGTTGAACGCCTTTGAACATGCTGTTTAGCCATCTTTATTTCTTCTTTTAAGAACTCTCTGTTCAGCTCCTTAGCCCATCTTTTAATTGAGTTACCTCCTTTCTTGATTCTTTGTTTTTTGAGTTCGTTATGTATTATAGATTTTAAACCTCTGTCAGATGTTTCATTGATGAAGATTTTCTCCCATTCTGTGGATTTTCCCTTCATTTCCTTGGTTGCTTCTTTTGATGTACGGAAGCTTTTTTACTTTAATGAGGTCCAATTTGTTGATTGTTGATCTTGTTTCCTGAGCCATTGATGTCCAGTTTAGCAAATTCTTTCCTACACCGATATCTTGTAGATTATTGCCAATGTTTTCCTCTAACAGTTTCAGAGTTTCAGACTTCACATTCAGGTCTTTGATAAATTTGGAGTTGACTTTTGTGCAGGGTGAAAGATAGGGGTTTAGTTTCATTCTTTTACAGGTGGAGATCCAGTTTTGCCAGCACCATTTGCTGAACATGCGGACTCTCCTCCAATGAATATTCTTGGCCCCTTTGTCAAATATCAGGTGGCTGAAATTGCATGTACTCATATTTGGGTCTTCAATTTTGTTCTGTTGATATATGGGCCTATTTAGTGCCAGTCCCATGTTGTTTTTATGATGAGAGCTCTGTAATACAGTTTAAAATCTGGTATAGTAATCCCCCCAGCATTGCTCTTAGGGCTCAGCGTTGCTTTGGTATCTGAGGTCTTTTGTGCTTCCATTTGAATCTTAGGATTTTTTCCCAAGTCTATGAAGAATGTCATGGGGATTTTGATTGGCATTGGGTTGAATCTATAAATGGCTTTTGGTAGGATGGCCATTTCCACAATATTAGTTCTTCCAATCCGTGAGCATGGGAGGTCCTTCCATCTTCTGATGTCTTCCTCTATCTCTTTCTTTGAAGATTTAAAATTTTCCTTGTACAGGTCTTTAATGTCTTTCATCAGGTTGATTCTGTGATATTTTATATTTTTTGCAGCTATTTTTAAAGGGAATGTTTCCATGTACTCTTTCTCTGATTGCTTGTTATTGGTATATAGAAAAGCTACAGACTTTTGTAGATTAATTTTGTAGCTTGCCACTTTACTGAATGTGTTAATCTTTTCCAGGAGTTCTCTGGTGGAATTTTTGGTGTCTCTTAGATATAATATCATATCATCTGCAAAAAGGGATAATTTGTTTTCTTCTTTTTGGTTATTACTCCTTTATTTTCCTTCTCTGAGTTATTGCTCTTGCAATAGTTTCAAGAACTATGTTAAAAAAGGAATGGAGAGAGTGTACAGCCTTGTCTGGTTCCTGATTTCAATGGAAATGCTTCCAGTTTTCCTCCATTTAGAATGATGGTGGCTGTGGGTTTGTTGTATATGGCTTTAATTATGTTGAGGTATGTTCTCTGCAGTCCAATTCCCCTTAGAACTTTGAACATAAATGCATGTTGAATTTTGTCAAAGGCCTTCTCTGCATCTATTGAAATGACCATGTGGTTCTTGTCTTTGTGTTCATTTATATGATTAATGACATTTATTGACGAGTATATAGAACCATCCCTGTATCTCTGGAATAAGGCATACTTGATCATGGTGGATGATATTTTATATGTGTGCCTGTATGCAATTTGCAAGTATTTTGTTGAGAATTTTTGCATCTATGTTCATTAAGGATATGGGTTTGTAGTGTTCTTTTTTGATTGTATCTTTACCTGGCTTTGGTATTAGAGTGATGCTGGCTTCATAGAAGGAATTTGGAAGGTCTCCCTCTATTTCAATTTTTTAAATAAATTAAGTTGTATTGGATGTAGATCTTCTTTAAATGTCTGGTAGAATTCTGCTATAAATCCATCTGGTCCTGTGCTTTTTTCAATCTGGAGGTTTTGTATTACTGTTTCAATTTCTTAATGTGTTATGGGTCTGTTTAAGCTGTTGATCTCTTCTTGGTTTAGTTTTGGTGGTTCCCATGCTTTTAGATACCCGTCCATTTCTTTTAGGTTTTCAAATTTAGTAGCATATAAGTTTTAAAAATATTCCCGTATAACGTTGTGATTCTTTTTGGTTTCTGGTGTGAGGTTTCCACTTTCATCTTTCATTTTGTTGACTTGGACATCCTCTTTCTTTCTTTTGTTTATCTGTGCTAGCGGTCTGTCAATCTTGTTTATCTTTTCAAAGAACCAGCTCTTGGATTCGTTGATTTTTTGTATTGTTTTAATTGTTTGTATTTCATTAATTTCTACTCTGATTTTTGCCTTTTATTCTTGTCTTCTGGGTTTGGGTTTCATTTGTTGTTGATTTTCAAGTGTCTTGAGTTGCAATGTTAAGTCATTTATTTGTGTTCTTTCTGATTTTTTAATGTAGGTAGTTAGAGCTATAAACTTCCCTGTAAGGGCTGCTTTCAATGTGTCCCAGAGGTTTTGTTGCATTGTATTGTCCTTTTCATTTAGTTCCAGGAATACTTTTATTTCTTTCTTAATTTTTCCTTTTACCCATTCATCATTCGGGAGTGTGTAGTTTAATCTCCTTGTGTTCATGTAGATACTAGAATTTCTTCTGGTGTTGATTTTAAGCTTTATTGCATTGGGGTCTGATAGAATGCATGGAATTATTTCAATCTTTTTGTATTTGTTGAGGTTTGTTTTGTGCCCCAGTATATGGCTGATTTTGGAGAAGGTTCCATGGGGCTTGGGTGAGATATTTGGTAGATGTCTTTTAGGCCCATTTAATGTATGGTATTGTTTAGTTCAGATGTCTCTCTGTTAATTCTCTGTTCTGTTGACCTATTTAATCGAGACAATGGGGTATTGAATTCCCCTATTATTAATGGGTTGGGATTCATCTGCATCTGAATGCCCTGTAGTGCTGTTTTTATGAAGTTGGGTGCACCAGAGTTGGTGAATATATGTTCATAAATATCTTCTTGGCCAATTGTTCCTTTGATCAGATTGAAGTGGCCCTCTTTATCTCTTCTGATTAGTTTTAGTTTAAAGTCTATTTTGTCAGATGTTAGAATTGCTATGGCTACTTTTCTCTTAGTACCATTTTCTTGGTATATTTTTTTTTTCCATCCTTTCACCTTTAGGTGTTGCCTATGCTTGAAAGTGAGATGAGTTTCTTGCAGACAACAAAAAGATGGGTTTTGTTTCTTAATCCTTTCTACTACTCTATGTCTTTTGACTGGGGAGTTCAGTCCATTGATATTTAATGTTATTAATGAAAGATATATATTGATTCCTGTCATTTTTTCTGTTCATATTCTTGGTATAGCTATGCATTTTCATAGTTATACCTTCTTTAAGTTTCTTTCTGTAACCCGTTGGGTATAGTCGTTCCTTTCTTCTGCTCTTTGTGTTGCTTCAAGAACTCTCTGAAGGGCTGGTTTTGTGGACATGAATTCTTTAAGCCTATTTATGTCATGGAACATATTTCTTTACCTTTTGCCTATAATAGACATTTTGGCTGGATAAATTAATCTGGCTTGGCATCTGTGGTCATTTAGAATTCGGAATACTTTGGTCCTGTCTTTTCTGGCTTTCATAGTTTGCATTGAAAAGTCAGCTGCAATTATGATGAGTTTTCCTTTACATGTGACTTGTTTTTCTTTTGCAGCTTTCAGTATTGTCCTGTTCTTCTGTACGTTTAGTGTTTTTACTATGATGTGCCGTGGAGAGTTTCTTTTCTGGTCCTGTCTCTTTGGTGTTCTATTTGCTTCTTGTATTTGTATGGGCATATCTTTCTTTAATTTTAGGAAATCTTCTTCTACAGTCCTATTGAAGATGTGGTCCTTAACATTATCCTGAGATTCTTCTCCTCCCTGTACACCTATGATTTGTAAGTTTGGTCTTTTTATGGTGTCACACAATTCCTGCGTATTCCATTCTTCTGTTTTCTTATATTTTTCATAATCCTTGCTTGAGTGGTCTAATTTGTCCACTTTATTTTCAAGTCTTGATATTCTTTTTTCATGTCATTTATCCTATTAGTGTGGCTTTCTCTTGTCATTTCTAAGGCTTACTGAGTGTTTCACCTCCTTCTTCATTTCAGCCTGTGTGTTCTTCAATATTTCTAACTCCTCTGAATTCATTCAGAAGTTTATTCCTATCCTCTTTCAGTTCTTTGATTTCTTTGTGTGTTCTTTAAAGTTACTGAATTCTTTTATCATGTTTATAATTGTTTTTTTGGGTTTCATGTTGTGTGTTGTATCTAGGAGGTTCTCATTGTACTCTATAGGACTGCTTGTATTTGGTGGGGATATATTATTTTGGTTTTTCATGTTATTATTTTTTTCTCTGTGACTTTGACATATGAATTTCTTTTGTAGTTTCTGATGCTTGTGTGTGACTCAAGCCTTCCTTTGTTGAGTTTAGGTAAACTTTATGTGCCTTTGTGGTTTACTTGTTGGGCATGAAAAGCTGGTTGGTCCAGGCTTCAGATTCTCTTTTTTGATTTTATATTGGAGTGGCCAAATTGCTTTCATCTTGCTGCTCAGGAGTTCCCACACAGGCACAAGTCAGATGAGGATCAGATGCTCTCCAGCTTTCTGCTAAGGTCTGGATCCCTCCAGGAAAGATGCTGGCCCCAGGAAGCTGATGGCTGTACCGCCCAGGGATGCAAAGGGAGGAGGTGGTGGGAAGAGGCCTCAAGGGCTCCTCAGGACTACAGAAAGGAACGGAGTTAGTCTGGATGCAAAAGGTCTGCAACCAGCGTAGAGTCTTGGCCAAGAGGTCAGTCAAGGTGTCTGGGATTTCAAGACAAGAAATGGGCCAGTGCCCAGGTTAGGAGGAGAGATGGGTTGGGGGAGCTCAGAGAATGAATGAGGCTGGGGGAGTCAAGGTATGGTGGGTGCTGAAGAACTTACCCAGGAAAGATGCTGGCCCCAGGAAGCTGGTGGCTATGCCGCCAAGGGATGCAAAGGGAGGTGGGGATGGGAGAGGTCTATATATATTTTTAAAACATAATTTCTTTTGATCAATTTCTCTTTACTGAGGTCTTAATTTTTCATATATTTTACTTCCATAATTCCAGTGGATTGTTCAATAGTTTTTCAGTGTTATGTTTTCAAATAGATTTTGGGTTTAGTTCTTTGCTGAAAATTTTATATGAGTCTTATTTTCAAAACCAGAGTAACCACAATTTTTTTTTTCTAAAAATAATCATCTTTTCTCTGATAATTCTTCTGCATGGGCAACTGGTGAATCTGTTTCTATTGCCTATTACTTTGGATGGCTTTTATGACTACTACCACAGTGCCAAAGCTTTTGGATCTCCTTAGGTTTGATCATGTGCTGAATATTGCTTTGGAAAATTATTCATACAATTTAAAGTGTACAGTGATGTTGTAATCTTCCTGAGGTGATCTCTTCTCCTTTGCCTCTGTGAAACATAGAGGGAATCAGAAATTCAACTTAGTTAAATTTGGATTTATCTGTGTCATTCAAGTAGCTGAGTCTGTTTCTGAAATCGGTTTGAAGTCTGTTTTACTTACAATTCATCCGTATATCTAGGTATTATCTTTTCAAATGTATCTTGTTCTTTTCATATTATCCATCATGTGTAAATAATAGGAAATTTGTCAATATGATCCAGTGATACCAGTCCTGGGGATATGCTCGAAGGATTCTGTATCCTACTACAGAGGTACTTGCTCATCCATGTTCATTGCTAGTCTATTCATAATAGCTAGGAAATGAAAACAGCCTAGCTATCCATCAACTGATGAATGGATAACAAATATATGGCACATAAACAAAAGAGAATTTTATTCAGCTGTAAAGAAAAATGAAATTATAAAGTTTACATGTAAATGAAACTGGAAATAATCATACTGAGGTTACCCAGATCCCAAAAGACAAACACCACATGTTTTCTCTCTCATATATAGATCCTAACTTCAAATCTTTAGATGTGTGTGTTTAAATTTTAATACTTGCATAAGCCAGAAAACTAGAAAGGGGATTTTGGGGGGATTTTTAAGGGAGAGGAGATAGCAGAACATAGATTTATATGAAGGGGAGAAGGGAATAATTGGAAAGAGGTTTAAGTGGGGAGGGGAATGAGAGCAAAAGGGAGAGGAAGGGATGTGGGGAAGAATAATTACCATTAAAGATGTTTGAAGAAGCCATATGGAAACTACTATTTTAGAAACTTCTCTCTATGTATTTATTAAATATATAAAATATATATGAGTTTAAATGGAGCTCTCCTATAAAAGTGGATAGTACCTCTTCTAGATTCTGTAAGTTATCAAACAAAATCCCAATGCCTGCGAATTGGTCTGAGGAGGTCAAGTAGACCTCCAACAAACAATTCAGGCTATAGTCATTGTTTTTGTTTATTTTTGTTTACTCACCAGAACTTGATTGTAAGCCCTTATTGCTGAAGACACCACACACTGGAGTCACAGAGTATGAAGTAATCAGTTTGTTATAGGGAAGCTTTCTCCCTCCTGACCAGCTTTTATAATGATGGAACTGCTATGCATGCTGCTGGAGGAGAGAAGTCATCAACAGTCTTACCCAACCATGAACACTGATAGCTACAATAATTAATTATCTGACAAAACATGCTCATTGGAGCAATAGTGATATGAATGTTATGGGGATAACCAAGTGCTTTCTGATTGGGCTTAAGGCCTGCTCCACAGGTCAGAACACATGACTAGCACTGTAAATCTAACCTATCTCTATTATTTTGCTAAATGGAAATTGTATTATTATATAAAACTGCCTTATAAATATATCTTTTTAGTATGTAAATTTAGTTTCATTTTTAATAAATGATAAAACTATATATCAAAGAATTGTTTTAAAATGAATTTATTTAAAAAATTTAATATTTACACACACACACACATAAAATGTGTTTTGATTGAATCCTTCCCATCTTCTCACCGCCAATTTCTCCCCTAACCCTCCTGCCATGTTTCTCTCCCAAATTCAATTGCTCTTTTTATTTTCTTTTGTTCTTTTTGTTTCATACCCACTGAGTACATGAGTGTGTATGGGTTTGGACCCATCTATTGTGGGGCCTGGGAAACTACCCATGCTAAATACGTATCTTTATACAAATAGACTAATGGATCTTTCAGCTCTCATTAGAGAAGCTTTTTCTAAAACAGTGGATGGTTGGTAATACAGGGATCCACAACAGTCAATTTGTAGGGAATTAGAATCTGTGGAGTGCTCAGCCTAAATGGGGCATCTGTATCACAATCTCTCCCCTCAAGACTCATGGATCATCACAGAAGAGGGTGGAAAGATGTAAGAGCCAGAGATAGTGAATGACTACAGCAAAACAGGGTTTTTCTAATATGACAGGTCCAATGAGCAAATGAACTCACAGTGGCTATGTTGCTTGCACAAGATCTATACTAGGTCAAGCCAACCAAAATCCCAGCGTGGACTGGGGAGGGGCTCACAAATTCCCATCTGTAGCTGAGGATCTATTATTGGTAGTTGATATTTGTTGGGGGAGAATGTGGGCCCTGGTAGTTTGCCTATGTTCTGGTAGGTGACCTTACATCTATGCATATACTGGAAACACTAACTGGACTCACTGGGTTGAAAAGAAAAAGAACATGAAGTTGAAAGACAGGTGTGTTGGGAGGGTCTGAAAGGGTGACAAGAGAGAAATGAAGAATTGGTTCTTTTCAAAGGTAAGCAAGATTGACAAACCCATAGTCAAATTAACCAAAGGAAGAGAAGATGCAAATGAATACAGTTAGAGATGAAGAGTGAGACATCCCAACAGATAGCAGAGCAATTTAGAAAATCATATGAGCATACTTAAAATCCTATATTCCACTAAATTGGAAAACTTAAAAGTAACGGATAAATTTCTAGATACATATGCCCCACCAAAATTTAGCCAAGATGTGAACAACAATTTTAACAGACTTATAAGAAGCAAGGAGATTGAAGAAGTAATAAAATTCTTGCAACTAAAAATAAGGTCAGGTTTAGATGGATTCACAGTGGAATTTTACCAGACCTTTAAAGTAAAACTGCAACCAATGCATCTCAAATTATCTAGACAATAGAAATGGAAAGAGTACTTTCAAACTCCTGTGAAGGATTATTGCTCTAATGCCAAAACCAGATAAAGATACAACAAAAAAGAAAACTATAAACAAATATCTTTGATGAACATAGACACAAAAATTGTCATCAAAGTTCTTGCAAACCGAATACAGGAACACATTAAAGAGTTCATTCACCAGGAGTTGGCTTTATCCCACAGATGTAGGGATGGTTGAATTGTCACAAAACAGTAAATAGAGGAAACCACATAAGTGGACTTCAAGACAGAAATCATATGATCACCTCAGATGCAGAAAAGGCCTTTGACAAAAATCCAACATCTTTTCATGTCAAATGTGAGTGAGAACATGGCTGAAGGGGACATATCTCAATATAATAAAGGCTATATGAGAAAAACCCATAATCGATATCATCCTAAATGATTTAGTATCTTTTAAATTTAAGTTGGTGATTGGTTTAATAGTGATTTTCACTTATCTCAGATAGCAAAATGGAAAAGGAAGTGCATCTGTAGTATGATGAACTTTGATTATATCATATTACCTTTTATTTATTGTTATGACCTACTAAATTCTCAGAAGGCACTGGGACACAAAATATTTTGCCATGTGTTTAACAAATTAGTTTCATATTGCTTTTATAAACGCATATTTAAAAAGAAATTTACAAGAAAAAGACCCCCCCCAAACCCCACAGAACACTTATATAGGAATGTTCATAAGATATTACTTAAAATAAAAATGAAAACATTTTCCTTCAACCAATTATTAATTAAAATGTAGGGTATCTATAGGATGGGATAGCATTCACAAATAGAAAGGAATACAGACTGAGTGAACTTTAAAAATATTGAGGGGCTGGAAAGATGGCTTACTGGTTTCTCTTCCAGAGGTTCCCAGCATCGACATGGAAGCCAACAACCTCTGTAACTTCAGTTCCAGGGCATTTGATGTCTTTTTCTGGCCTCTGCAGGCAATACACACATGAATGAATTTATATACATACAGACAAAACAATCATACACATAACATAAAAGTAAGTAAAATAAATAATTAAAAAACTAATTGAGGGAAACTAGTCACAAAATTTATGTATTATGATTTCATTTTTTAAAAATGCCCAGGTTAGTAAAGTCACAGGTATGGAAAGCAGATTAGTAGTTGCCCATGGTAGAGAGAGGAATAGTGCTTGTGGTAAAAGGACAATGACTTAATAAGCAAGCTAGTAATGAAATGCTCTAAAATCAGTTTGTTAACAGGGCTGTGCAGTTACTACTAATGACTGCACAGTCCTGTGAACATACTAATGAGCACTGGATTGTGTACTTGAAATGGGTGGATTGTATGGTATGTGAATTATATTTCAGCAAAGGGATAACACACAGAATTGCATGACATTCTAACATTTTGATACAACTAAATTATTTCCTGCTTTCCTTCTTTTGATTTTGTTCTGGGTATTTTTATTGCTGGCATGTTTCATTTGGTAAAGCATGAGTTTCCAAAAGTGAAAAATGCAATTGTGTAGTGATGAAGTTTCAGTAAGAACCAGTGGAAGTATGTAAGGGCATTATTTTGCTCAGGATTTTTGCCACATGGCCAAAGCAGCATACTGTCTCTTGGTTAAAAAGTAAAGGACAGAAGTACTTGTTTGTGTATTCATCAAATACTGTGGTCCTCCTTTCTCTTGAATTACATTTAGACATAAGCCTTCATTATATGAGTAAGTTTTAGGAACACTCCAGATCACATGTTGTCAATATAAAATTATAGCCTTGACAAGTTTAAATTTGTATCATATAATTTTCTTTTCCCACTGCTGTTCATTAGGGTCTTTCAGTTTGATTTGTTGCTTTTCTAGTGTAATGTTAATATCATAGGAAGGCAAGTTAAGAATATTATTTAATGACCATGTTGATGAAACAGAATGAATGGAAGTTTTTCTTTTCATTGGATTAAAAGTAGAAATCATCAGGATAGTCGGAGACTTGTTTTCTGTTTGGACATACTTTATAGAATTTACCATATGACATTTTTAACTGCATTTTTCTCTGAAAATATACTGATTTACCTTTTGGTAATGTTAATGAGTAATTCATTAATACTTTTAGACTTTTTACTGGTTTCATTCCCATTTTTTGCAGACTAGACTGAATTACTCAAACTACTTATTTAATATGATTTATCCAAAAATTGAATAGGCAGTAAAAGTATTGAAACTTAACCAGTAAGGAACAAATTATGCACTTTTGTTATAAATGAATACTTTATTGCACCATGATAACTTATGTCAGGCAATGAAATTTTAATTAAATTTGTAATATTCATAAATCAAACATGGGATCCTCTTACCTGATATTGAAAATTTTCTAGATTATTTTTTCTCTTTCTCTCTGTCTCTATCTCTATCTCTGCCTCTCTGTGTCTCTCTGTCTCTGTCTCTGTCTCTGTCTCTGTGTGTGTGTGTGTGTGTGTATGTGTGAGTATTTGTATATCTGTGTGTGTGTACCTGTACCATGGCATACTGGTGTAAGTCAGAGGACAACTTGGAATTCATTTTTTTCCTTTCACTATGTGGGTCCCTGGGATCAAATGCAGGTCATCAGTCTTGGTGGCAAGTGTCTTAACCTGCTGAGCAATCTCACTGGCCCCTGGGTCCTTTTAAGGGTAAAAATCATAGTCTTACAAAAACATGTTTTATAAAGATAGTCTACTCAATAATTATTTTTAAAGTGAATACTATCTTAATTTTATGTACTCAAATTTTTTATAATACTTTGACCTAGATATAAATGTGCTAAGTGATGTATACATTCTTGAAATCATAACTAATTGCTATAGACTTAAAAAAAAATTCATCAAGCCTCTTTATCTTGGGTAGATTGCCTTAAATTGTTTCACAGATTTTTTTTTTCTACAGTGAAACGATATTGCTTAAGCATTTATTTAAAAAGAAACTGTATCCAAAGCAACAGAACCTATTTATTCATTGTTCTGAGTAAGGCACACAGAAGAGCTTACAATTTCCTTAAAATTATAATGTGTTATACTTAGTTATATTTAAAATTTTTATAACTAAGGAAAATTTAACGACATCTGCCAGTAATCCCCATGACGAGAAATTATTCTGCCCTTTCAGAATAGGTTGCTTGTGTTACAAAAGCAATGCAACAATAACAGTAATAACGGAAACCAACTGCAGGACTGCTGATTGATTCTTCATCCCCTAGTAGTTCGCTTGTATTTCCCCCAGGTCGTTTTGACCCAGGGTTAATCAAATTTCTACATGATTTGCTACTTGGCTGAATATCTATATATTCAAAGTTGAAACCAGCATATTTCAGCTTTGCCCATATATGGCAACAGTCTTTTACATGCATATTTAAAAGTTTATCTGTAGGCTTTAAGACAATATTACACAGAGAATTTTTTTCTTTTTGCATTTTATCTAGCAATTGAACCAGTAAATAAATCATCAGCAGTTATCCATTTGTCTTAAAGCTCATAAGCACCACTGTTTAATGTGTCCTAAATAATGATTCCTGGGAGGGTCTGTGTGTTTTGAATTATAGATTAATAAAAGAGTAAATGGTTGATGAGATGTTATTGCCGACCTGTTTCCCTTTAACTTGAAAAGAAAGATGGGTCTGAACCTGGAAGTTTGGGTAGAGTATGCTGTCTTATCTGCTAAGCTATGTGACCTTGTGAGGCCCCATTAGATAATGTGTTAAGTTGCTTTTTCAAATTATATGAAAGATCATAATATCATGGTACTGTTCGTAGTACATCTCTTTAGTCAATAGTACCTAAGGGGAAGGAGAGTACTCTTTTAGAATATGTAATTATACTACCTGTACTGTGTTTTACTACAAAGCTGGAGTACTAATAAAAATTTGCTTTATCTGTACATTGCCTTTTGTTTCATCTTTACCAGAGATGTTGATAATATAATCTAGCTAAATTATTACTGCACTATTTTTAGCAACATTGGTTTGGTAAAAGACCTCCATATAGATTGTAGAGACTATATATTTTATAATTGCGTTAGTTTTCAGTAATAGTTTAAATATTTGTTTTCTACTTGCCACTTTTTTTCCCTGAGACAAAGGATTATGATCTTGAGGAGTACTTCCTAATTAGGTTTCTTTATTGCATTTTTGAGCATTTAGGCTTCATGTAGGAAATATTTTTAATATTGGCTATTCATTTAGGAAATGTGTTTTAATACTGATGGTATTCAAAACACAGAAAAAACAGAAATAAAAGCCATAAAATTTTAACTCTTATTATTCTTTTGATCTTTCATGAAATAGTGTTTTCCTAATGAAATGTGTGTTGGTTTTAGACATCTGTATAACTGTGTAATAACAGTTAATGTGAAGGAATGGATAGTTGAATGTTTTGTACTTGCCTGTCATTGTAGCTAAAATACCTAAAGTCACTCGGTCTAGAATAACATTGATGTTTCAGCCTTGGTAAATGCCCAATGTTGGTACAAAGTAAAAGTGAGTATTTTATATCTAAGTAGTAAAGCAATAGGGAGGCATTTTTTTGGAGCTTATGACTAGAGAGAAGGACCTACATAGAGCTGTTATGGCTTCCTATATAGTGGTTTATTTTATATATAAAAGCCACTCCCCTATTATATTTAGAAACTATGATATCTATAGCTAGGCCAAATTACATCACTTAGACGTGTACTATGTATTTGAAAACATGTTTCCTGTATTTCTCTTTTTAAACATACCATGAATAAAATATTAAGGATTTAGAAAGGGAATGGTAATATTCCTAGTCCTTATTGTCTAAGTTTAGTGATTTTTTTTACATGTTTATCTTTCTGAAATATAAAAAAATTCAATTATGTGTACATGTATATATCTGTGTGTGGGTTTGTGCACATGAGAACAGTGCCTATAAATTAGGCCAGAAGAGGGCGATAGATCCAATGAAGCTGAAGTTACAGACAGTTGTGAGTTGCCCAGCTTGGGTGCTGGGAATTGAACTCAGATCCTCTGAAAGAGTGGTATGCATTCTTAACTGCTGAACCATCTCTCTAGTCCCCATATTTCTAATTTTTAAAGACATTCAGTTGATAGAACATTAGAGAATTATATAATACCATAATTGCTTTTGTAGATAAAGTTAACTTTCTTAGTTGATCAGAATTTCGTATTCTTTTAAATAAAGAATGCACTTACAGTTTTTGATAGTGAAGTGTTTTGAAGCTTTGAGAAGCAGTCTAAGAAATAGAGTAACTCCTCATTCTATTTAATATTTTTTATGTTAATGAATGAATATGATGCCATTAAAATTTGAAATACGTCCCTAAAAATATTTTGTGACATTTAATAAATTATTTACCTTAAAATCTGAGGAATATATTTCTGTAAGCATAATTGCAGGAGTGTAATTGAGGTCATCCTAGGCAAGATGGGATCATTCCAAAAATAGTAGCAGCTTTTAACAAATGCTATTGTGGCAAGTCCTTAGACTGGATACATTTTCCAAATGGAATTGATGATAATTGAAATAATCATGCTATTTAACTTTTCATAAAATGTTATTGTAGTTTAGTATGTTTGTTGATGAGAAAGATAGATAGAGAGATAGATACATAGTTAATATAGCTTAGCCATGGGGAAGGATAAAGTCACAGTTTGGAAGACTCTAGCTGTGTTCTGAATTGCTAACCAAATGTGACATTTATACTCTAATCTTAGTGAAATAATTTTGTTTATGTAGTTAAATCTGCTTTGAGTGGCAACTATTCTTACAAAAAGAAGAGACAATCGCAAAAATAAAAGACACACACACACACACAAAAAACAAGATAGGTGAATTCCTATGGAATAAAATAATATTTTAACATTGGTTTCACCATTCTGCTTTTTTGTGCTATCAGTATTTCAGTTAAGGACTGAATATATAAGATGAGAATACTTGACTCTCAACAACAACAAAAAGCCCAAATATTAAGATAGCTGATGTCTAAATTGAGACTTATTTTTCAAGAATAAACTCCATTTTGCATAAGGAAGCTTTCACATTTAACTGAGCTATAGCAAATTCACTTGTATGATTTCAGTGGTATATATGAGGAAGCTAGATAAAACTAGAATGGGACCAGTGGGCCAGCTCAGCTCTTCAGTACAGTTTGTCTTAGTGTGTCATAAACATCCACATTCACTTTTACTGTGTTCACATTTAGGTCTTTTTAAAATTTTTTGTGGCAACCTCTTAATATAGTTTTTGGAAAGCTGTTCTTCAGTAGAAAACTATTTTATTGAAATAAATTTTTTGTTTTGTTTTACCTACAAGTGAACAAATATTTTTTCAGAGTTTTAAAAGTTTAATGTTAATTCCTTCTCAAAATAATAAAACAAGAGAAGATAGTATGCAAACATTTGTGGTATACAACAATCTGAATTGAGATAAAACGCTGTATTAGTCAAGCATTGCTAAGAATGAAACAGGTTTTGATAGTATCAAAACTAACCTGCAGATTTCTCATGGCAGAGAATTGTATCAAAAGAAAATTTTAGAAGCTTTGAAATGATAGCCTCTTTGTTAGTGTGCCAGTTCCTTTGGTATGCATTTCCTTTTGTCACCTGGGGCAATTTTTCCAACACGTAACACATGTGATTTTTTTCTGAATTTGGAATAATCAGCTTTTCCCTGTGCTCATTAAGGGGGAAAAACTGCAGCCAAGGTATTAGCACAAAGCAAGGTATTAACAGTGCCCAATCTCTACCAAATACCAAGTTCCTTTGTCTATTACCTAATTAACATACTTTAATGAGTTCACCAAGTTTAATGAATACTTCATATAAACGCAGCGTTTTCTACCTCCTCATTTAATCTGACACCTGATGTAACAGATCTGGCTAGATATTATGAATAATTTATGAGCTAATATTTCTCAGATAACAAATAAAGAATATGAAACATTTAATATGGAGTTAAAGATTTGCTATTTATTTGCTTGAATATATATTATACTTTCTGGTAAGCGATTGAAATGCATGTTCTAGTTAATAATAGCTTTAAAAAACAATGTAATTTATGTAAATATATTTCTGTTCATGCTAATGATTTTAAAATGCGATGAACCATTTAATTGTAAAACATACTGCTTATAAGTTATTGTCTATAAATAGACTTGCTTACTTTGACAGTGTTGGGTTGGTCTGCAAAGTTTTTAATTTTAATATATGAACAATAAACATTTCTTACATGAAAACTGACAGTGAACTACTGCAGTGAAATTATTCATAATGTTATCAAATTAATGATGTGATATTGATGAGTATAGGCTTATAATTTGTGTATTCATATCAATGTGAAATATTTCATTTACCACTCTATTTGGGAATAAACAGGTTTCAGAACTTTAAGTTTTCTGTCTTAGGGTAACATCTGGGTATGAATATCTATTTCCCCCAAGCCACCATTTTCTTATCTCTATTGGAAAAGGGAAGCATATTAATAGATTATCTAATGTTATATTATTTTTTAACAAACATAAAAATTAGAAAATATTATTACTGTGTCTCAAATTGTTCTTATGCAGAGAAACAGGTGAAAATGAACATCTTTGCCCTCAACAGCCTTAGAGTCCACTGGGGAAGATAAGCTAATTAATACTTGCAGTGAAATGCAATCAAGCAATGAAGTTTATTAGACACAAACAATCCCTTATGATTCAACAACAAAAATCTTTAATTTAAAATTGCACTATTGGACTAAAGGACATTGTTACATCCATCATTATCATTTCAGTCATATATCCAATATGATGTATATTTGTAAGCTAATGTCATGGACTTTTTAACGTATCAAGATTTACCTATCACAATGAGTCGTATTAGTTACTTTGAGATTATATGCATGTATATACAGTCAAGCAATTCTGCCTTAATTCAAGCTATGTTTGTTCTACTTTCAGACTTGGCTTCAGGGACAGGGCTTGCTGTTGGATTGTGGTAGCAGATTTTTATGTGGTTAGGGTGAATCTAGTCTTTGAAGACAACTTGAAATTATTGAGAACAAAGAATGTCAAATAAAGAAGCTAAATAGGGTAAAATCATTCTTTTTAAAAGATGGTAGAATAATAGATACAGTGATCAAATAAGAGAGTACTTAGTTGCCAATGAGTCTAAATTTCTTTTATACTTTTTTGGGGGGTGATATTGAGTATTGAACCAAAGCTTTGTATATTATATCTAGGTAAGCATTCTGTCATAGAATGTATTTTAAGTTTTCTTATTTTATTTTACTTAAGTTATAAAATTTTGAGACAGGGCCATTGTTTCCCAAGTGGGCCTTGTGCTTATTCTAGAGTCTAGGGAGGGCAGGCTTTGATTCTTCAGTCTCACTCACCTCCTTATTATTGGAGATTATGGTCTGTGCCTCTGTGCTTGTAAACTGACTCCCAAGTTAGTAAGAAATCCAAAAAATGCTTTGCGTATTTCAAATTTCTTATCTTGGAATATATTCAAGTTATGATATGTTTTGGAACACCTTACTTAATTTTGTATTTTGATTCCCAGAGAATACCGATATGTATAATTTCCACCTTGTTAGAGGAGTCTTTTACAGAAGACTTCTGAATGGATTAATTTATCCCTTTTCTGGTTCTCCACCTTTAGTTTGTGCAGAGAGCTCTAAGACTGCAATTTTACCTTCCAGTTTGTTTTATTTTAGATGTTCCAAAAAGTGCCTTAACATCATTAAATGCACTTTGCATCATGTGTCAAGTTCTAGCTTTTCATGCTTTATCATGAAATTTGTGTGGAAGTCTTTTCCCTCTTTTAGAAGAATTGGTTTATATCTGTTTCATGTTGAAGCATGCCTTTTGTCAATATTTGTAGAAAAAATTAGTTTTTGAGGTATCTTTTAAAATGCTAGACACAGCTGTATGACTATAAAACAGTTTCTAATATATCAGATGAAACTGATTGTCTTTAGCCTGCTAGGTTTACTGTCTTGATTTTTGTGAAAAACAAGCTAAATTCAATGTTTTTGTTACAATATTGGGATTATGAGATCACGTTGGATTCATGACCTTTGTGGGCAAACATTTCTTATTCAAGAACACTGAAAAATCATGTGATCTGTTTCATTTATTTTAGGTTTTACACACACACACACACACACACACACACACACATTCACACAGTATGGATCGGAGATTTCTTTTTGAGTGAGAAAAGATTAATTTGATAATTAAATATGCCATTGTTTCTTTTGGTGCCATTATTTTGACATACAAATACTGTCATGAACAATGCTAATTGTAGCATTTCAGTTTAGAGATAATTTTGTACTGATGGACAACATTTTGGAATACTAAATTGTAAATAATATGTGACATATAAGCATAACTCAGAATTGATACTTTACAATATGATTAATGCTCACTGTTCATGTGAAGTAGGCAGAGCACTGTATGCTTATTGTTACTGTTACTTTATATAAAAAATTAGTGAGTTAAGTCACAGTTTAGATTACAATATAGATCTCCAACTGTGTGACTCAGTGGAAGTAAAGGCACTCACTGTGGAGCCATTGTTTATTATATTTCCTCCCAGACTGTAGGAAAGCCATGACCTTCTTTTCTGGATTATAAACACAAGGTCCAAAGTGAAACAGTCAATTCTGAAATCCTGGTTTCTTTATTTACTCAGCATCTTGCTGTCTCTCTCTTTTGGTATCTGTACATTTGTTGTAAACCTGCTTATTGAGTTGTAAAGACTGAATTAACATAAAGTACTTGTCACATAGTAGTAACAATACAACCATCATTATTTCAGTCTCCAAGATCATTCACAATATTGAGTTTCCTGAGAAAGATGCTTTTAAGTTTCTGCCATTGAACTTCTTGCCATGTCTTCTTCCTCATTCCATTTCTTTCTAATCTTCTCAGCATTTTTGAATACTTATTATATTCTAGGAATTGAATAGGAGAGAGAAAAATGTCCTGGTCTAGAAAACCACTTGATTTGAGGAGTTCGGCCATTCCAGAATGAATGTGAAAATAAAATATGGCAAGGATATTGGAATCCTTGATTCCTCCATTCTTCCTGTCTTTTTTTGTTAGCAGCACGAGGGGTTGAAGCCAAGGCCTCATGTATGCTAGGCAAGCTCCTTTTCACTGAGGTGTACCTACAGACTTCTTTCTACTTTTTGTTTTGAGACAGCATGTCACTAAGTTGCCTGGGCTGGCTTTGAACTCACTCTGTAGTCTAGGCTGTAAATGTGAGATCCTTCTCAGCCTCCTGAGGAGGCTACCACCATCAGTCACACTGAGGTTTAGTCTTCTGCTCACACAACTTACTTTCTTTAGTAACTTTATTTCATATTAAAACCAAGGAAATAAGATTAACTTTCTCTGTTTATTTTTATCATTTTTAAAATTTTTAATAACTACATGATTAGAAGAAGCATTTCACTACAGATTTAACATATTCAGTAACACACTCCAAAGCAAGAGTACATCTCTTTCACAGTGGGTGCAAGTTTCTAGGTTCACTGTTGAGTTAATACAGTTATACAATATTGAACTCAGTATAAGCCCTGTAAGGCATAAAATTGAAGGAGTTTTTTAACCTTTAAAAAAGATCTCCAGATAGGGCTTGGTGGTGTATGCCTTTAATCCCAGCACTTGGGAGGCAGAGGCAGGTGGATCTTTGTAGTTTGAGGCCAGCCTGGTCTACATAGTGAGTTCCAGGACAGCTGGGACTACAAAGAGACCCTGTCTCAAAAAGATTAAAAAATAAATCTCCATTTCATTTTAGAATATATTATTCCTTTCAGAAAGACTCGTTTTTGCTACTAACACTGAGATGTTGGCGCATGCATCTCTAATCTGTGTGCATCTGATTATTACTAGTCATAATTGGTTGCACTTGGATCCTTGGGGCCAGTGTATGTCTATGAAGTCATTGGGTAGATTTCAATGGTAATGTTTATCACCTCTACTAATTAGCATGATGTAAATTTCCATGCTTCCTCCTCAAATATAATACATTATTTTAAATATGTTGGCTATTTGTGTGTGTGTGTATGTGTGTGTGTGTGTGTGTGTGTGTGTATCACACAGAACCCCCAAA
>NW_008348613.1:2558413-2559723 GCF_000622305.1 Nannospalax galili
TGCTTTAGGAGGAGGGTCAGCTGTTCCTCTTCTAGCAGCAATCAGTTGTCAATACTCCTTTAGATAAGATTAGGGTCTGCTATTCATTTTCCAAGTTATATGCTGGGTTACTAATTGGGAGTCCCTTTGGTCACCTGGGCCAACAACTCAAAAGAAGGTATCTCCTATCTGGCATTGTTGCTTGTTATGTAGCCTTTAGCTATGCATATGGACTCTTAAACAATTATATTGACCCCTTTAATCTTTGGTTATACTTTCCTTTTGGATGTTTAAGGCCATGCAGTTGGCCCAGATAAACCAACTTATTTTGACTCTTAAGGTCGTTTGAGGATTGTTCCTCGGGGGTCACATAGGCTTGGGAGGAGCCCCTGACTCCTTTCTTTTACCAGTTCCACCTATGTGAAGACAAGTCAAAGGTCCTTCTCAACCATTGTTAGCTTTGCTTGGAAGAATGGAGGAAGTGATTCCTCTGTGTTGACCCTCTTCTTTGTAGACTGGATAGTGGTTCAAGTCCATCTGGTGGGGTCTCCTGGGCATCCTTGATCAAGAGGACAGGTGACCCACCACAGTTGCAGGACATTTTGAGAGATGCTCATAGTCCCCTGGAACTAGTCGACCTAGGGGGGCAAGGAGCAAAAGCTGTCCTTTATGTCCCTCTGACCAAATTAGTATAGGCCTTAAAGTATGTCTGTTAAATATCCAAGAAGGTTAGTTCCATCAGTCTGGTACTTTTAATTGCTGTGTGTCATGTAGATAAAGCTTGGGCAAAGACCAATTGTTCTCAGATAAACCTTACCTAGACATATATTTCTTGATCTGCTGTGTATAATTTGTCAGTAGGTTGTAGGAGTAATATGGTTCCCTCTGGTTTTCAAAACTAGCTAAGCATTATTTATCTCTTGCATTGTCTCACCCCCCCATCATGGTTTTCCCATGTAAGGTGCCCCATTTCCCCCCTTTCTCCCTTACTAATACCGTTCTCCTATGGTCCTACCTCTCTTGAGCTCCTTCTCTCCCTTTATTCCCTAGGTTTCTTGTATACCCTTTCCTCCCTCCTCCCTTAAACTAACCGAGTTTTTCTCCATATCTCCCTTATTAAGTCCTGCTTCCTATTGTTCTTCTCTTTCAGGTTCTTTCTTTTCATTTACTTCCCTGTTTCCTTTCCATTATCCTGGTTCCTGCAGTTATGTCTGGATACATACTCACTTATCAGGGTTTGGTTCTAGGATCCACATATGAGATAGAACATATGTCGATATTTTTTCTTTTGTTTTGTGTGTTACTTCACTTAGTATAATAGTTTCTAGTTC
>NW_008348613.1:2560607-2562737 GCF_000622305.1 Nannospalax galili
ACATGTACTCATATTTGGGTCTTCAATTTTGTTCCATTGATCTATGGGTCTATTTTTGTGCCAGTTCCATGTTGTTTTATGACTATAACTCTGTAATACAGTTTAATATCTGGTATAGTAATCCCGTCAGCATTTCTCTTAGTGCCCACAGTTGCTTTGGCTATCCGAGGTCTGTTGTGCTTCCATATGAATCTTAGGATGTGGATTTTCCAATTCTGTGAAAAATGTCATGGGGATTTTGATTGGTATTGCATTGAATCTATAAATGCTTTTGGTAAGCTAGTCATTTTCACAATATTAATTCTTCCAATCCATGAGCATGAGAGGTCCTTCCATCTTCTGATGTCTTCCTCAATCTTTTTCTTTAAAGATTTAAAATTTTCATTGTAGAGCTCTTTAATGTCTTTGGTCAGGTTTATTCTGAGATATTTTATTTTTTTTTTTTTTGCAGCTATTGTAAAGGGGAATGTTTCCATGTGCTCCTTCTCTGATTGCTTGTTATTGGTATATAGAAAGGCTACAGACTTTTGTAGGTTAATTTTGTAACCTGCCACTTTGCTGAACTTGTTAATAATTTATAGGAGTTTTCTGGTGAAATTTTTGGTGTCTCTTAGATATAATAGCATATCGTTTGCAAATATCATATCATCTGCAAAAAGGGATAATTTGATCTCTTCTTTTCTAATTATTACTCCTTTAATTTCCTTCTCTTGTCTTATTGCTTTTGCAAGAATTTCAAGCACTATGTCAAAGAGAAGTGGAGATAGTGTACAGCCTTGTCTGGTTCCTGATTTCAATGGGAATGCTTCCAGTTGTTCTCCATTTAGAATGATGTTGGCTGTGGGTTTGTTATATATGGCTTTAATTATGTTGAGGTATGTTCCCTCCAGTCAAATTCTCTCTAGGACTTTGAACATAAATGCATGTTGAATTTTTTCACAGGCATTCTCTGCGTCTATTGAGATGACCATGTGGTTCTTTTCTTTGAGCCCATTTATATGATTTATGACTTACATATATTGAACCATCCCTGCATCCCTGGGATAAAGCCGATTTGATCATGGTGGATGATCTTTTTGATGTGTGTCTGTATGCAATTTGCAAGTATCTTGTTGAGAAATTTTGCAGGTATGTTCATTAAGTATATGGGTCTATAGTTTTCTATTTTGGTTATATCTTTACCTGGCTTTGGTATGAGAGAGATGCTGGCTTCATAGAAGGAATTTGGAAGTTTTCCCTCCATTTCTATCTTTTTGAATAAACTAAGTAGTATTGGATGCAGATCTTCTTTAAATATCTGATAGATTTCTGCTGTAAATCCATCTGGTCCTGGGCTTTTTTAGTCGGGAGGTTTTGACTTATTGTTTCAATTTCTTTTTGTGTTATGGGTCTGTTTATGCTGATAATCTCTTCTTGGTTTAGTTTTGGTGGTTCCCCTGCCTTTAGATATCCATCCATTTCTTTTAGGTGTTCAAATTTAGTAGCATATAGGTTTTGAAAGTATTCCCTTATAATGTTCTGTATCTTTCTGGGGTCTGTAGTGATGTTTCCCCTTTCATCTCTGATTTTGTTGATTTGGAGGTTGTCTTTCTGTCTTTTGGTTAACTTGGCTAGCTGTCTGTCAATCTTGTTTATCTTTTCAAAGAACCAGCTCTTGGAATTGTTGATTCTTTATATTTTTTTGTTTGTTTCAATTTCATTAGTTTCTGCCCTGATTTTTGTTATTTCCTGTAGTATTGTTTGTTTGAAGTTGGGTGCACCAGAGTTTGGTGAATATATGTTCATGATTATAATATCTTTCATTTATTGTTCCTTTGATCAGAATGAAGTGGCCCTCTTTATCTCTTCTGATTAGTTTTAAAGTCTATTTTGTCAGATACTAGAATTGCTAAAAAATAGAATTACAATACCTGCTTTTTTCTTAGTACCATTCGCTTGGTATATTTTTTCCACCCTTTCACCTTTAGTGTCTGTCCTTGAAAGTGTGATGGATTTCTTGTAGACAACAAAAAGATGTTTTTTGTTTCTTAACCCTTTGTGGGGAGTTCAATCCATTAATATTTAAAGTTATTAATGAAAGATGAGTATTGAATCCTGTCATTTTTATTTCTGTTCACATTCTTGATATAG
>NW_008348613.1:2563016-2588747 GCF_000622305.1 Nannospalax galili
AATCAGTTGTAATCCTAATGGGTTTTCCTTTATATGTGACTTCTTGTTTCTCTTTGGCAGCTTTCAGAATTTTCTCTTTGTTTTGTGCGTGTAGTGTTTTTACTATGATGTGCCGTGGAGAGTTTCTTTTCTGATCCTGTCTGTTTGGTGTTCTATATGCTTCTTGTATTTGTATGGGCATGTCTTTCTTTAATTTTGGGAAATTTTCTTCCACAATTCTGTTAAAGATCTGGTCCATGCCATTATCTTGGGATTCTTCTCCTTCCAGTATGCCTATGATTCATAATTTTGGTCTTGTTATGGAGTCACACAATTCCTGCATATTCCATTCTTGTGATTTCTTAAATTTTTCATAATTTTGCTTGAGTGGTCTAGTTCCTCCACTTTATCTTCCAGTTTTAATACTCTATTTTCCAATTCATTCATTCTATTGGTGAGACTTTCTCCTGTCGTTTCTAATTGGCTAATTGAGTTTCACTTCCTTCTTCATTTCAGCCTGAGTATTCAATATTTCTAACTCTTTTCTGAATTCATTCAGAAGTTTATCCATATCTTCCTTCAGTTCTTTAATTTCTTTGTTTGTGTGTTCTTTAAATTCACTGAATTCTTTTATCATGTTTATAATTGTACGTTTGAGTTCCATGTCCTGCATTATCTCTGGGGGTTCTCATTGTACTCCTTTAGAGGATTATTGGTATTTGGTGGGGATATGTTATTTTGGTTTTTCATGTTATTATTTTTTCTTTGTGATTTTGACATGTAAATTTCTTTTGTAGTTTCTGATTCTTATGTGAGACTCAAGCCTTCAAGTTTAGGTCTGCTTCTTTTTGTGAACTTTATGTGTCTTTGTGGTTTAATTTTGGGGCATGGATGGCTGGTTCCTCTAAGCTTCCACTTTTCTCTTTTCATTTTTTATTGGAGTGGCCAGATTGCCTTTGTCTTCAGGAGTTCCCACAGAGGCCCAAATCAGATGAAGATCAGGTGCTCTCAGGCTTTCTCCTAAGGTCTGGATCCCTCCAGGATAGATTTTGGCCTCAGGAATTTGCGGGTTTTACTGGCCTGGAGCCAGGCCCAGGAAAGATGCTGGTCTAGGGCAGCTGGTGGCCGTGCCACCCAGAGATGCAAAGGGAGCTGGGGGCATGAGGTGGCCCCAAGGTCCCCTGGGGACTGCACTGAGGAGCTGGGTTGTTCTGGATGCAAAGGACCAGGAAGAGGAAAGATCAGCCCTGGTGTCCAGGAAAGAGGCTGGAGCTTGTGCAGACCCAGGGAGGCAGAGGGTGGTGAGGTCGTGCTGGGCCCAGAAGCAGTTCCTCTGGGGACCGGAGAAGAACTGAGTTGCTCTGGATGCCAAGGATTAGGAAGAAGCAGTGGTGGTTCCCCAGGTGTCTGGGGTGCCAAGACAAGGAATGGGACAGGACCCAGGCTAGGAGGAGAGACTGACAGGGGGAATGGAAGTGTGAGTGAGGCTGGGGGAGTCAAGGTAGGGAGGACCCAATGAACTTACCCCAGAGAGAGTACTGTGAGGGTCAGAGAGAGGCCTGTGGGTCCTGCAGGCCCACGGAAGCAGTCTTTCTCTGTTTTTTTGTAGTTTGATACAACCCAATTTCTTTTCCTTAGAATTGCACAAATTATTTCTCTTCTTGTGAGCATATCTGCTTTGTTCTTGTTTACACAGTTCTTTTTCTTGGAATGGAAGAAAACCAAAATTTTCAGGGTCCACATCAATCTTCATTATTCTGTAAAGCTTCCTCATATCACTATTTAAAAATTAAAAAACATTTTATTTATTATTTTTATTTTATATGTATGCATGTATTTCCTGCACGTATGTGAGTGCACCCATGTCGTGCAATGCCATGGAGGTCAGAAGAGGGCTTCGGATTCCCCTGGAATTGGAGTTAAGGATGGTTCATAGCTGCCATGTGGATGCTGGGCATCCAACCCAGGCCTTCTGCAAGAGCAGTCAGTGCTCTTTACTGCTGAACCCTCACATCACTTTTAATCTAAAATGCCTTTTAGCAATCTCAATATCTATAGTCCTTACTGGGTGTCCTTTGAACGAAAGAGGAGTTTTAATACCACTTTGTGCTCTTCTATCCAGAATATCATGCTGAACAGGTACAATGGTCATGTAACTTTGGTAAATATCAGTATTATCATCTGAATGTGTTCACCAAACTAATCACTAATGTAGTAGCAGTGTAAGGTAGGGCTTTAAAAAAGTTTTTAATAGAATGTTTGTGATTTTCATGCAATATAATTTGATGCTATGTAGATCCCCTCCCCATCTGCATTTCCCTTATTGCCCCACCCAATTTAATGTTCTCTCTTTCTCTAATACATGTATGTATGTATGTATGTATGTATGTATCTATCTATCTATCTATCTATCTATCTATCTATCTATCTATCATCTATCTGGTTTTGTCCCCAAATGTCCTTGAGTGTGGGTCCATGCACTGGAGCTTGGTTAACTTAGCAAGTGTCCCATGCTTGAAAGAGACTGATCCTCCCCCTCCCAGAAGCCATAAGTTGCCAAAATTTCTTTAGGTAGGGTTGGAATTTCTTACCTACTTCCACATGTCTATGCTGGGATTTTTGTCTTTTGACCTTGCGTGGTACTTGTACATGCTGTCACTATTGCTGTGAGTTCATAAGAGTAACTGACCAGCCACCTGGAAAACTCATTTCCTTATGGTCATCCACCACCTCTGGATTGCTTACAGTCTTTCTTCTCTCTTTTCTTCAATGATTTCTGAGCCTTGGGAAGTTTGAAATAGGTGTCCTATTCAGATAAGTGCTCTGCAGCATCTTGCTCTCTACAAATTGACCAGTTATGGGTTTCTGTTCATTACCATGTGCTGCATAAGGAAGCTTCTCTGGTGAAAGCTGAGAGATGCTTTAATAATCTGTGGGTATAACAGTATTTCATTAGGAGTCAATTTAATACTATAACTATTTAGTAGAAAGCTACTATTAAGTTTTCCCCTGTGCCCTATGATCTGGGTTACCTCATGTTCCCAGGCCTGATATAAATGTGGGATATGGGCCCTATCCTATGAAGTGACCATTAAATTCAATTAGAAAGTGGTTTGTTACTCCTATAATATTTATGTCACTATTGCACCAATTGGCATATTTTGCCAGGCCAGTTGTTGTTATAGTGAGGATGATGATTTTTCCTTCCAGTTGCATGAATAGCATCTTCCAGCACTATAAATGTTAGCCATGAAAGATGAAGTTCTGAAATCAACACCAGCTTGATTTATTCTTGTCTATTTTATATATCATGTATGTAGTGTCATTATCGATAGGGTCTTAAGGTGGGGATTTAACAAGAAATTGAGTCATTAGACTGTAGCCTTTAAGCAGGGCATTAGGGTCCTTATAAAAGGATCCTAACTAGTGGATTCATTCTCTTCTGACCCTTCCACCTTGCAAGGGCAGAGCATTCATCCTTTCCAGAGGATATGGAAGGAAGCTGCCATGGTTAGAAGCTGAGGAACAGACCCTAACCAATCCCTGAACCTGCCAATGTCTTGATCTCAGACTTTCCAGCTCCCAGAAGTGTGAAAAATAAATTTCTCAGACTCACATATTTTATTACAGCAGCATTAATATATTAAAACAATTAGTTTATTTAATTTCTTGACACAATAAACTTTTCTGTCATATTTCAGCATTAAATATAATGTATATTAAAAATTGAAATTAATTCAACTGTATTAAATCTTTTCATAGAATTTTAGAGCATAGGACATTTTTAACATTTAACTTATAAACATAGTGCTAAGTTCTAGGACCACAGATGAATAACTAAAAATATCTCTGATATTAAGGTATTTTTTGCTGGGAAAGAGGAAAATAAAACCCTCCTAAATTAAGACAGAATACAGTAAGCACCTTAGGAGTGATAAAGTAACATGTTTTAATGTTTTGGAGAAAGATTACTTAATTATGATTGTCTGTATAGGGAATATTTTATCAAAACAGTAGCTTTTGAATTAAGCATGGACTCATGAAGTAATTTGGAAAAGAGTATGGTTGTAGGCAAGCTGTCACAATAGGAGCAATAGGAATGCAGGATACATGGCAGGCACTAAAAAGAAACATTTGGTCTCAGCTTATTAAAGACTTGATGGCTTTTGAGAAATAAATCACATGGTCTAAATTATTTAAGCGTGACAGCACTGGTCACATTTTTCCTTTCTCCTCTCCCCTCCTCTCCCCTCCATTCCCCTCTCTTCCCTTCCCCTCCCCTCTCCTCCTCTCCTCTCTTTTGGAGACAGGTTCTCACACTGTAGCCAGGCTTGCCTAGAGCTCACTTTGGAGCACAGGCTGGTCTCAAACTCATGTAATTGTTCCTATTTAGTCTCCCAGGTACCTGGATTACAGACATGAGTCACCACATCCACTCCTGTTAACCTCTTTGAAGATGAAGTAGGATTTGAATGATTTGCAAAAGAGGCTTCAATTTAAAAATAACCATTCTTAAAATCTTTCTGCCTCCTCTTCCACAATGATCCTTGAGACTTGGGAGACTTAATTTTGAAATAAGTGCTCTATTCAGGGATTCAGCACTCTGCAGCCTCTTGTTCTCTGCACATTGGCTGGTTGTAGATTTTTCTGTTAATCACCATCTGCTGCATAAGGAAACCGCACTGATGAGAGTTGAAAGATGCATTCATCTGATGTGTAGAATTTGCATTGAAAATATGTCACTTAGGTTTAAGCATCTCACAGACACTTATTTTCTGCATTTCATCCCTTGTAAAACTCTGTGTTAGTCTTCGTCTATTGCAAAAAGAAGCTTTTTTGATGAGTGGTGAGAGGTACAGTTGTCTGTAAATAGAAGGATGCACATTTAGAATACATTAAGAGATTACATTGGTCTTGGAATGTAGCAAAAGTAGGTTTTTCACTAGGATCTATGACCTCTTCAGCCATGTCTATTTGGCTCTGTTTACAGTACCACACATAAGTTCCCTCCCATCGAGAGGGCCTTAATTACAATTAGACAGCTGCTGATTACCCCCAAGGTAAAAGTGCCACTGCCGCACCAATTGTGATAGTTCTCTGGGTCAATCATTGTTTATTGGGCTTTATAGCTAGGTAGGTCCATTGACAGGTTTTCTCCCTTGGCAGCTTGCATATTATCCTCTGATACTATGAGAGCTAGGTTTCAAAGAGGAGGCTTCCAGGTCAGTTCCTGCTTGATTTCTTCAAGTCTTGTGTACAAAGTATTGCCTATCTTTATCAACAATGTCTTACCTTCAAGTTCTGAGAGGCAATCAAGGACTGTGGCAATAACCTGTTATTTTGGGAGCCCCTTGGATTATAGGGAGGTTTTTCCTATCTGGCACTGTGTTTTTTGTTAAATAGCTTTCAGCTATACATATGCGTGCATATGTATAGCTGAAGGCTATTTTTCAGTAGTACTTTGAACTACTATATTTCCCTCTAGTTTTTCCATACCATCTAAGCATTATATATCTCATCTCTCACTCCCCCTGTATAACTCACTCCTCCTTCTCTAGTTAAAGCACACCCATTCCCCGCTTGATAATACCTGTCTCCTACTATCCCCCTCTCCTGAGCTCCTTCTTCCCCCATGGTTCCTTTACATTTTCCTGCATCTTGAGGTTACCTCAGGATATAGACACACATCTAAGGATTTGGAGCTAAGATCCAGAAATGAAAGAGGACATACGTCACTTGTTTTTCTGAGTCTGTGTTACTTCACTTAGTATAACAGTTTCTAGTTCTATCCAGTTACCTACAAATTTCATTGTTTTTCTTACTGCTGAGCAAAACTGCACTGTGTAAATGTACCACATTTTCATTATCCATTCATCAATTGAGGGACTTTTATTTTCATTTTTTAGAGATTGTAAAAAGAGCAGCAACAAACAGGGTTGCACAAGTATTTCTGTAGTAGGATAAGTCTTTTGGGTAGATGCCAAGAAGTGGTGTAACCAGATTATATGGTAGATTTATTTTTAGTTTTTAAAGAGTTCTCTATACTTATTTCCATGGTGGTTGCATCAATTTGCAATACCACCAACAGTGCATGAGGGTTCCCCTTTCCCTGCATCCATGCCAGCATTTGGTATCATAGAGTTTTCCAGACAGCTGGTTAGTTACACATATGAGCTCACAGCAAAGGTGACAGCACGCAGAAGTCCCATGCAAGCTCAAACCAGACAAAATTTCAGCATAGACATGGTGAAGTGGCTAAGAAGTCCCAGCCCAATCTGAGGAATTTTTGTCAATTTATGGTTGCTGGGAGGGGGAGAGATAGTCTCTTACAGGAATGGGACTATTAGTAGGTTGACTCAGGTTCTAGTGGATGGACCCATGCTGAAGGACATGTGGGGACACACATCAGACTCTATAGGCCATATTATATATAGTGGAGTACATTGAATTGGGGGCAAGGGATTTAAATATGATTAAGATGTATCATATGAAATGCACAAAATTCAATTAAAAGTACATATATTGAAAAAAAGTTGAGTAAGGAGCTGAACAGGGAGTTCTCTAAAGATAAATTCAAATGGCAGAGAAATGCTTTAAAAACTGTTCAGCATCTCCAGATATCAGGGAAACGCAAGTTAAAACCACTTTGAGATTTCATCTTACACTATTCAGAATGGCCAAACCCAATACACATTGATGAATGCTGCCAAGGGCATAGAGAAAGAAGAACTCTTATCCACTGCTGATGACAGTGCAAACTAGTGCAGCCACTATGGAAAACAGTGTGGAGACTCTTCAAAAAGATTGAAATTGATGTATCATATGACCCAGCCAGACCACTCAGGAACACATCCAAAAGACTTTATACTACAGAAATACTTTTTCATCCAAGTACATTGCTGCCCTTTACATAATAGTCAAAAATTGGAAACAACCTGGATGTAGTGGATTATGAAATTGTGGTACAATGGACTATTATTCAGCTCTTTAAAATGTAATTATGAAATCCATATATAAATGGGTGGAACTGGAAAAAAATCATCCTGAGTGAGATAATCCAGACCCAAAAGACAAACATAGCATATTCTCTCTCATAGCTGGATGCTAATTTTGAAATCTTTCATATGCATGGTTCAATTTGAAAATCCAGAGAGGACAAGAAACTTAAAAATGGCCATAAATTGGGAGAGCTGGGAGGGGTGGTAGAATGCAATGATATGAAGGGAGAAATGGGAACATTAAAGTAGGAAGGGCTATATGGGATGGGAAATAGGAGGGCAGATCAGAAAAGAGAGTATGGAGAGGGATAAGTAATACTAAAGATCTTTAGAAAAAGCCATATGGAAAATTACCACTATAGAAGCTTCTCAAAGTATATACGTATCATTATAAAAACAGATTAAAAGAGAGTTACCCTATAACAGGGAGCATTGTCCCATCTAGACATTATAGAGCAACAACAACAAAAAGACTCAATGCCAGGGATGGAATCCCTCTCTAGAATCCCTCTCCTGTAGACCAGGAGTACCATCAGCCCTCAAACAATACTGACCATTGCCCCTGCTTTTGGTTACCCACTAAAACTTGATGGCAGGACCTTATTGTTGAAGATACTACATATATTATGTCTAGAACAAATAAGGACAAATTAAACTGGTACTGAATTCAGAGCCTCATCTGTACTAGCTAGTATTCATGGTGCTGGAAAGTGCTATTCAGGCATGAATACTATGGGAATAACCAATCACTCTCTAATTGGATTTAAGGGCCACTTCATAGGATGGAACCCATATCTCACATTTGTATCAGGCCTGGTTACCTGATCACAGGGCATAGGGGAGAGCCTAATACTAGTTTTCTACTAAATAGTTACAGTATTAAACTGACTTCTAATGATTTAGTGTTATACAATAGATTATTAATGCATCTCTCAGCTTTCACCAGAGAAGCTTCCTTATGCAGCAAATGGGATTGACACAGAAATCCACAACTGGTTAATTTGCAGAGAACAGGGTACTGTAGGAGCACTTATTCCTGAATAGGACACCTGTTTCAAACTTCTGTTTCCCAAGACTCAGGATCATTGCAGAAGAGGGAGAAGAAAGATTTTAAGAGCCAGAGGTGGTGGACGACTACAAGGAAATAAGGATTTTCCAGGTGACTGGTCTGTTACTGATACAAACTCACAGCAATGGTGTCAGCATACCAAGTCCAATGTAAACTCAATCTATAAAATATCTACCATAGAACTTGGAAAAAAGGTAAGAAGTCCCACCCTTAGCTGAGGAACCATTGACAGCAGATCATTGTTGGGTGATGGAAAGTTGGTCTTCTTTAAGGGAGTGATGCTAGATAGGCTGAGCATGCTCCAGTGGAGAAACTCACACTATGGAACATCTGGAAATACAAACTTGACTTGATAGACCTTAACATATGTGACAGAGTGCTTGAAATCCAGTGTTGGGGGGCTCTAATGGGGTATAGATATAGGAAGTGGTCTTAATATGATTAAGTTGGATTGTCTGAAATGCACAAAAATTCAATAAGTATACATATATATGGAAAATATTGCAAAAATTCAAGGAAAAAATATAATGTTTTAAAAAACTCACAATTTCTAATAAGGATTGAAATGACAAAATGTACCTTTCTGTCTTTTGCAAGGCAGAGACCGTCATTTTTCTTTCTGACTGACTTCTTTGAATTACTGAGTTTGTACATCAGGTTTTAGGGATATTTGAAGTAGAAATGTTTTATGCAATAATATTTATCTTTGTATATAGATTTTATTCTGAAAGATTATAGATAAACAAGCAACTCACAGTTCTAAAAAATGTACCTCAGACATTAGCCACATAATTCAGATTATTTATCAATTCCGTTAGTGCTAAACAATCTCAGTGTTACACTGTGCCTTTTCTAATTTTAAACTTCCTTAAGTGTAAAGAATGATCTGAATGAATTCTTTTACATTTAATTGAAGTTACTTTCACTATTTAAAAAATGTGTATTTAGATGTAGAAGGTAAAAACCATTTTGAGATGGTGCAGTTCTGGAAATGAGGACAGTTATTTTAGGTTCTCAAATAAAGGTCAAACCATTCTGGTGCTGTCTGAGTCTTAGGCCAAAGCTTAAACCATGTAAGTATATGAGTACAGCCTTTTTAGACTGGGAAAATGCCTTTGCTGTGGAGCTGAGGAGAAAACTTCCTCTAATCAACATACTAACCTTTCAGTTAACACTTTTTAAAAAATTGATATTTTTTATTGAGCTTTAAAAATTTCATATATTTCCCAATCAAATCGAGACCCTCTCTCCCATCCATGCCTCCCCACATCCTCTAACCAAACCCTACACACTGACATACATGCTAAGTCCTATTCATTCAGGCGTTTGTACCCAAATGTCCTTCAGGGTAAATGCATCCACTGGTGTCTAGTCAGCCCATCCAGTGGTCGTACGCAAGCCATACTCTCCCTCACTCAGCAGCCATCAGTCTTTTGCTGGCATGCCACCTATTTCTCACCTCCCCTTTGGGCCCTTGTTTAATTGAGCTCACATGGGTCCTGTGCTCAACGCCACCCCTGCCCCAGGCTCACATGAGCAAGTCTCCAGTGGAGGCCTGGTTCTTACAATCTTTCCACTTCCTCTTCCCCAATGGTCCCTTAGCTGTGGGTGGGTAAGATTCCATATAGGAGTCCCATCCTACACTCTGTAATTTCTTATTTTCCAAAACGTGGCCAGGTGTGGCCTTTTGTGTGCATCATACTCTTCTGTACAAGGAAGCCTCACTGGTGAGAGTTGAGGGATGCATTAGCCTTCTCTCTACCCCTTACTCTGCTATGTTCCATGAGCCTTAGTTGTAGAGATTCTACTGCAGATGTGTTACCTAGTACTGGGCATCTCCAAGATGTATGTTCTCTGTGCCTGACCAGTCAGTTAACACTCTTGATAAAGGAGTTGGATAATTAAAATGGACTTTGTAGCACCATTCCTGAATGTGGGTTAAAAGATCATATCAGTGTACCTTGACTCTTCCCAGATTACTGTGTGACCCTGAAATTTTACTATTCCTATCTGTGAAATAATCACATGGTATATTGCCTTTGTTCCAGCTCATGATGGATGCTGGGAGAGCCGTTCATTAGGTCAAAGTGCACTATTTCTGGGAGAGCCATTCATTAGGTCAAAGTGCACTATATCTGACAGATACCCAAGTAGATTTTGAGTAATAACTCCACAAATAATATTTATTTGTCTATTTATTCATCCATGTGTATGTGTATATATGTGTTTATGTATGTGTACATATATACACACACGTGGGTGTCTGTGCTTATGGATGCCAGAGGAAAACCTTGGCTATTGTTCCTCGGGTGCCATCCATCTTTTCTCTTACTGGCCTAGAGTTTACCAAGTAGGCTAGGCTGGCTGGCCAGTGAACCCTAGGGATTCAGTTGTCTCTGACTTCCTTGTCCTGGGAATACAAGTGGGTGCCACCATGCCAAGATTTTTTTTTTAATGTGGGTTGTGAGGATTGAACTCAGATACTCATGTTGTAAGGCAAGTACTTTAGCAACTGAGTCACCTCCCTGGCCCATTGCCAGTCATTTTAAAAAGAAAAACACGCACTAATTTTGAATAAATGGCTAGAAGTGAGAGGGGAAGAGACAATAATCTTTTTCCTAAAATTCCAAACAAGGTGAAACCTAGTAAGATTTTCCTAGCAAAGATGAGACAACATTGAAAAACAAATCAACAACAATACATGCTTGCTTCTCTAATATATTAAAATACCACATAAAGTTTAAAAGATTAAAAGACTGTCTGGGTCATAGAACTTTTAATAGTTGTGTATTTTTTACAATGAGGACTAGAAGTTTATTTGAAATAAATTATTAAAGAATAAAATGTATGGGCTGGAGAGATGACTCAGTGGTTAAAAGCACTGGCTGTTCTTGCAGAGAACTCAGGTTCAAATCCCACTACCCACATGGTGGCTAACAACTGTCTGTAACTACAGTTTCAGGAGATCTGACACTCTCTCCGTCTATGGGCATTGCATGACACGAATGCACTTATATACCTGAAAGCATAACGCTCATACATAAAAAAACAAAATAATTAAATAAATTTTAAAAAAATTAAAAAGAATGAAATCTACATTTAAAAATAGGTGTTTCAACACAATGATGCGATTTATTTTCAGCCTAAATGGTTAAAATCATGTATTGGAAGCATCATCAGTTAGATATTGTTTACTAAAGGCAGTGGTATGAATTAAAATACTGTAGAATGTGACATGAGGGGCTGGTGAGATGGTTCAGTAGTTAAGAATACTGGCTGTTCTTGCAGAAGACCTGGGTTCAAATCCCAGCACCCACTGTTTGTAACACCAGTTCCAGGGGATCTGACACCCTCGTCTGTCTTCTGTGGGCACTGCACACCAAATGTACACTTACATGCAGACATAACACTCATACACATAAAAATAAAATAAGAATGGGTCATGAAACACATTGGGATTTGGAACCCATGTTCATTACTCCTGGACATGTAACTTTTGGAAAATACCTTAGCCTCTGAACTTTATAAAAATCTCCTACCCCATAGCGTTGTGAAGGATACTGATAGTGCATTTAATGTGGGGCTTCATTGGAAGCTGCTGCTGCTACTGAACTTTGTGCTGCACTTTAGAAAAAAACTTCCAATGTAAGAGGAGTTATCTAACAGGTCACATGGATTTTTATTTTGGTGTTTGATTTTCACAATATCATGGCAAGTAGATGGCATTCAGGTGAAGAAGTGACACATACAGATATATAAATACTTTGGCTCAGAAAGAAACAGACAGCCAAACTAAACACCTTTGTGAATAATTTTTATTTATTTTTAAATTTTTGTACAATATAATTTGATAGTGTTTAGATCCTTTCTCCTATCTGCTCCTCCCTCCCCTTACTGCTTCTGCCCAATTTAATGCTATATGTATAATATATATACTATATATAAGTTTTATATATTATATAAGGGATGTTGCCAGAGTTCTCTCAGAGTCTCTTGTGCAATCAGACAAACCATATAATATATTTTTATGTGAATTTATTATGGTTTATGCCCTCGGGTAGGGAGAGGGTAAATGGGGGAACTTACACAGAGACAAGCACTCTTGCAGGGAGGCTCAGAGCCCGCCACCTCAGATACTCCTGAGGCCACCCATAGTCTCCATTAACTTTCACCCACCATCTTGGGCCACAGTCTCCCAGGTTGGTAAATGCCTCCTCTCCTGGCCACGCAGTTGAGTAGCTGGGGCCATGTCTCTCTCCTCACCTGCTGCAGCAGCAGGCGTTCCTCCCTGCCCTCGGCTTCTGTCCCAAGATGGCTCAGAAAACCCCTCCCCTGTCCCATTTTCCGCAGCAGGCCCTGTACCTTGGAGGAACCAGTCACCAGGGAGACAATATATTATATATGTATATAATATGGCCTATAGAGTCATATTTGTGTTCCAAAGTGTCCTTCAGTGTGGGTGAACCCACTGGAGGCTGGTTAACCTACCAAGAGTCCAATCCCTGTAAGAGACAGTTTCTTCCCCTCCCAGCAGCCATCAGTTGCCAAAATTTCCTTAGGCTGGTTTGGGATTTCTTACCCACTTCCCTGTGTCTATGCTGGGATTTTGTCTCAAATCAAACACCATTAAGCAAGGCATTTCTCAAAACTGGGAAGCGTCAGTACTTATTTCCCTTTCCAAGTATAGCAGTTTAATGAAACTTTAATAAAACCTTCTTAACAACAGTCCTATCCCATTTCAATCATCTGAAGAAAATGAAATCCACTTCAAGATTAGAATTGTGAAGTTGTAATCAGGGCAGCTCACTGTAGCTGCAATTAATTTTGTGTGATAATGGTCTGTAGGGCAATGTTGACATTATATGACGAGGGGGTAACTCCTCCTTGGCCACTGACCAAGTTGGACCTCTGAGGCCTTCTTGAAACCTCATGAATTTCCTCTGACTCTCTTTTTCTATTTTATTTTACAAAGGAGTACAAATGACCCTCATCATGGTGCCTATCTTACTGGTGCAGGGAGAATGGTCCTAAAGCCTGCTCACTCAGTGTCTGCCTAGCTGAGAGGGCTCCAGTGGCAGCTGAAACCAGAATGGCCTCAAAGTATTCACAAAATCCATGTCTTGCCCTAGTAGATTTTATTTCAAATAAATTTCCCAAGAGTAAAAAGATCAGATTTATTGCTATTTATTTTGGAAGACAATAGTAGGACATTTTAAACAAAGATGTAAAAATAAACTATATATATTGTACTTATTAGCTATTCAACTTTATACAGGGCTCTTAACCACTTTGTGGTTTCTTCTTCAGTAAGAGAAGACAAATAGATCTTTTTCTAGGCTCCTTATATGTTCCAAAGCACTATATATTTTTATAATGGACTTTTAAAAAATGACCTTTTTCATTATAGTTTCTTTTAAGTGATTTCTACATTTTATTTAAATCTAAAGTAGTTAATACTTGTTCAAATATGAAATAGATTTTTACTGTTTTACTGAAAATTCATGAAAAATTGTAAAGCAAATGTTGTGTATTTAAAGCATTATTTTGGGGGGATGGAGAGATAGATTGGCAGTTGGGGGCACTAGCTACTCTTGCAGAAGACCCCAGTTGAAATCCCAGCACCCACATGGCAGCTCACAACTGTCTGTGATTCTAGTTCCAGGGGCTCTAATGTTCTCCCTCTTCTGTGCTCTGCAGGCACTGCATAACATGGATGCACTTAACGTGCATGCACATAAAAAATACACATACACACAACATATGCATACACATAAAAAGGAAAAATTACAGTAAATTTAAAAAACCCACATTGTTTTAAGAATAGCGTAACATGGCTTTGCTTTGCTTTTATTCTTTGGTCACTAGTATTTAGAATCTTCGATGAATTAATATAGGTTTTTCATTTTCAATTAAATTTTTATTGATCTTTTGTAATTTTATACAACAGTTCTTAATCATATTTAGACCCTCTCCCCCATCCATGCCCTCATCCCCCCATTGGACCTCATTTATTCTGTCATACATGCTAAGTCCTATCCAGTCAAGCTTTGTACCCAGATGTCCTTCAATGTAAATTCATCCACTGGAGGACACTGTAGAGTGTGAGTCTTTGGATAGGACTCCCATTGATCCTCATTCACCCATGGCTTAGGGACCACTGAGGAAGAAGGGGCAGAAGCATTTTCAATTTTTATTCAGATTAGGAGTCTGTATTTTTTCCTCAAGAAACTGAGGAAAAGAGACTGCAAAGTGTGGGTCCCTGGACAGGACTTCTTTGTTAAACTTCACTTAGCCAGGGCTCAGGGACCATTACAGAAGAGGGGGCTGAAAGATTGTAAGAGCCAGGAGAGGAGGTCCATAATCATATTGAAATAGAGTCTTACAGGCTCCCGGGACCTTGCTCATTTGAACTTACAGCAATGGGGAAACACCTTTTATGCTAGGCTGCTAGACTACAACTTGAGGGTCTAACATTGGGGAAGTCTGAAAAGATCTATGAATCACTTAAAACTGTTCTAACTGCACTTTGTGGATGCCCCTTGTGTGCTTATGTGAGTAGAGAAATGTCCTCATATTATCAAAACAACACATAATCTTCCCACAATGAAGAACTTTCTCCATCATGTAGATTGTTAAAACTATATATTTTGGAGACAGTGGAAGGAATGATCAAGCTTATGTCCCTTCTGAGAGGAGGGAAGGCTCTGTCATGTATCATGATGCAGAGGCTGAAGCACCATTTGAAATCCAGCTCTTCTTTACCTGTCTGCTGGTCTGTGTTTTGTTGCCATTTTCGTGTATGCCTATCTTCTTTTTTCTTTTCCTTATTTTCTATTTATGGTTTACGGCATATTGAGATATAGTAATGTTTGGTTATCTTTGTCATCTAAGAAACTCACATGGTAGCCAACAAATATTTAAAACAATTACCAAATGAAATAAAGTTGTTCATCCTAGGAATTAAGACATTTAATTTTTTAATGAGTATATTGTATATTGATATAAATGATATGTTATTACAAAATGGAGTGAACTATCCATCAAATTTGGAGTGCATAATTTATATATATAGAGAAATTATTGCTATTGAAAATGGACCTGACGTTAGTTCAAAATTTCTCAAATTCCTTGCACCTTAAGCTGATTTACAGAAAAGTATTCAGGTATGATTGGACAATGCAAGGCTGTCGTGTTCTGCATTAATGTTTATAGTTTTATTTAAATGAAACTGTATGATTGTCTGCTAAATGCTCTGAGAAGCTTAACATTAGAATTTTAGTTTTGTTTATTTGATCTTACGGCTTAAAAAGTCTATTAATATTTGGCTAGGCTGATATCCTGTATAAATCAGAAAATTATCACGGATTTCATAATGTATCTTATTCTTGAGGTACATAATGTTCCACATTCTGAAATACTCAGCTTAGTTTAGTGGACTGGGCAAGCACCCAGACAACTTCTAAGAATTTCTATAAACATTTGGTTGAATAGTGGTAAATAACACTTATTAAGCACTTGTTATGCACAAGTTAATATATTAGTGCTTTGCATTAGTTCTTTAATTCTCACAATAGGCTACATGATATGAAATATTAGTATTTTTATTTTATATATAGGAAAACAGGTACACAGAGAAAAGGTGACAAAATTTGACATAGCTAGCAAGTTACAGAATCAGAAATGAACCTAAGCAGTTTCACTATAGCACATGGTACTTTTCTGCCTCTTAATCCTTGATTCTTATCCTGGCAATACAATATTACTTGTAGATGAAATCATAGATGCAGAAGAGGCAAAAAGGATCTTTTGAAATCACGTGGTCATCCTTTTCCTCATTTGTCCTTCTTATGGAGTCTTTCTGTTACCCGGGCTTGGATGGGAGGCCTTTTGGCTTAGTATATTCACCTATCTCTTATCCTCCATTTTTATTTTTAAATCACACATTTTAAATGTTAATTTTAGAATAGTACATTTTTCACTCAGTCTGACTCCTTTAAGGCCCAATTGAATTATTATGAGGGTTCAAATCTACCTTAATCTGAAGTTTGGCTTAGGTAATGAATCTGGGAACTAGAGAAGAAAGCACAGATAGGAATAGAACATTTTATTTGAGCTCCGAGGATGTCTGAATATCTTCTCAGAGATGGAAAAACTGATTAGCCTGCTGAAAAATCTTAACACTCACTCTATAGCCCAGGCTGTCCCCAAACTCACAGCAATGCTCCTGCCTCAACCTCACAAGTGCTGGGTAACTTTCCAGGTGAAAATTGCTCTTTACTTGATTTTAGACTAAAATTAGGCCACTTACTAGACTAGATTAGAAGGTACTGCAAAATTCAAGGTGTTTTTATTAATTTACATTCTTTACTAATATTAACTAAAGTTCTAGTTCCTCCATATATTTGTTAATCCTTGGTTTATCATTGGTATTTATTTGTGTATTTATGCATGCATGTATGTATTTATTTTTGTATTTGAACATATGTGTGTGTGCATGCATGTGTGAGCATGTGGAGACCAGAGAGTAACTGAATGTCTCTCTAAATCACTCTCCACCTTGATTTTTGAGACAGACTCTCCCACTGAACCTAGAGCTTGTTGATTTGGCTAGAATGGCTGCCCCATGGATACTGCTTTCTCTGCTTCCTCAGCATTGCAATTATAGGTGTGACCATTGTGTCTGGCTTTTTATATGGATGCTCAGAATCCACTAAGCTCTTTATGCTTCCTTGGTATGGTGATCTGAATGAGAAATGTCCCTTGGTGGCTCCAAGTATTTGATTACTTGTGTCAAGTTGGTGGCGCTTGTTGTAGATGCTTAAGAGGTGCAGCCTTGCTGGAGAAAGCATTTCCCTGGGGCAGGCTTGAGAGTGATAGACGTGCCTACTTCCAGTTTGTTTATCTCTGCTTCTAGTGCTTGCTTAAAGATGTGAGCACTCAGCTTTCTACTCTGCCTGCCTTCTGCCATGCCTCTCCCACTATGGTGGACTCTGTATGCCAAATAAACTCTTCCTTCTATAAGTTGCCTTGGTCATGAGGTTTATCACAACAATAGGAAAGTAACGAATACACATGACAAGCATTTAACCATCTGAGCCATCTTCCCAGAACCCATCCTTGATATTTAAATTGTTTAAAAAATATTGTGTGTGTGTGTGTGTGTGTGTGTGTGTGTGTGTGTGTACATGCCCGTGCTCACCATGGCATGCATTTGAAGGTTAGAAAACAATTTTATGGAGTTGGGCTTCTTCTTCTACCTTAACATGGATTCCAGAGATCGAACCCAGTTCACCAGGCTTGCAGGGCAATCATTTTACCTGCTGAGATATCTCACCAGGCCCATGCCCCCATCCTTGGCATTTTAATCTTAAAATTTAATCGCTTTGGTGAGTGGTTAGTAGCATAGATCTTTTATGTGCAGGGAAGAATTATATTTATGCACTTCAGTTTGTTTTTCAATTCAACTAATGTTTCAAGCTGATTCTGCTTAGTGTGAGCAAATGATGTGAGTTCAGGCTCACAGTCAAACACAAGAAATCATGCTTTACCTGATGGAGCACACAATTTTTTATTGAATAACCATGTACTAAATTCTCTAAATATGTAGTAGTATACTTCATGATGTGTAGAAACCTAGTTCTTGGCCTTAATGACTATATGGTCTGTTTGGGAAATAAAGATGTGACACAAAAAATAACCAGTCCAAAATGACATGATGGCATGCAGGTGCCAAATCTATGTCTTTTGCTTAGGAAGAAGATATTGGTGGTCCTCAGGAAATCTTCAAAAGCTTTCTTCTTCCTTAGTTTTCCACATGAAGCACTATTTCTGCATTCTAAATCTCTGAAATTTCTGCTTTTTATCATAGTAAGTGCAAGTTCATGTGTATGTATATATGTGTACATATATGTGTATGCATGCTTATGTGTATGTGTAGTATAGTAAAATTGTCTCCAACATTGTCTCTCCGCTTTCATTTTAAAATAATATTTTTATTAATTCTTTGAAAATTCCACACGATGTATTTTGATCATATTCAAGCCCCATCTCTGCTTTCTGTTTCTGTTTTTTTTTTTTTTTTCTAAGCCCCAGCTGACCTGGAACTCACTTTGTAGACCAGGCTGGGCTGGAGCTCACAGAGATCCACCTGCCTCTGCCTCCTAAGTGCTGGGATTAAAGACATGCACCACCACGCCTGACAATCTTTTATTCATTCTTTTCATCAGAATAGTCTTCCTAAAGACTCCTTCGTCACTTGAAGTCACTTTCCTACAGAGAATTCCTCACCTGTTTCCTTTTGCTTCTTAGCAAATACAAACTCTTTAGCATGCTGTCTGAGATTTTACAATGTTGTCAGCAACATTTCTGACTTCATATTTTGCTTATCTTATAGGTGTATACACAATTACCATAAATCCTGAATTACATTTTTGAAGCCCATTATGATATTTCATGACTTTGCATATGTTTCTGTTTGTGTTTCTCTGTCTTAAAGATTTTAGTGGTTTCACCTATATGCGTAAGTCATTTCTGATTCATCATCTATGTCTATTTTAAATGTTTCTTTACTGTTCTCACAGAACTCTGAGCATTTTTCATTTATTTATAGTTTTTTTCTAATACTGTGATCTTCTCAAGGGTAGGGCATTTATACTTAGTTGTCATTTATACTTAGCTGACAGTAAATAAATTGATAAGCTGGGTATTTAGTCATTTTTTTGCTGTACATGTGATTTTTAGAAAGGATATGATGCTGTATTTATGAGGCAAAAATATAGCAAAAGCATAGAGATGGGGAATTACATTGTGTGTACAGCATAAAGGAGAGAAATGAGCTAAAAGGGAAGGGTATATGGGTAGGGTGGACTGTTTTAGAAATACTTGATGAGAGTGGATCAATAAGTTCATATTAAAAATACAGGAGTAAAGGCTAAAAGTGTGGTCTGGGGTCAGAGTATGGAGGGCTGTGGTTGTCTGGCAGTTTGATATAAATGGCAAGAGAGATGGCTCAGTGGTTAAGAACACTGACTGTTCTTGCAGAAGACCTGGGTTTGAATCCCAGCACCCACATGGCAGCTAACAAGTGTCTGTAACTCCAGTTCCAGGGTATCGAACAGCCTCTTCTGACCTCTGCGGGGCACTGCATGACGTGGCTGCACTTTATCTATCTATCTATCTATCTATCTAAAATAAATGGCAAGAGAATCATTATAGGTCTTAAAAATAAGGGTGTCATGTGACACATACAATTTTTATAAAATATTACTGAAATATATTGATTTATTAAAGTATAATTAACAAATATTTTGTGTATTTGCATGCATGATGTGCCATTTTGTTATATTATTCATTGTGAAATGAAATGAGGAGGGGCTAGTTTGATAGCAATCTATGGCACACATTTTAGAGAAAAGATTAGAGTCAGTGAAATCACTTGGATGGCTTTCATGGTAACTTAAGTGAGAAGATGAGAATTCAGACACTGGTAAAGGAAAGGCAGATATACACGAAGAGATGGATGTAATTAATATTTTACACAATGAATAATATGTGGCAAAAATTTATGTTTTCAGCTCTCCTCAGTTCAGGAGCATTGGTTTTCTTTCTTTAAAAAGCAATGTTTTTCTTAAGGTAATGTTGTGTTCTTAAAAAAACATCAAATTAGCCTTCTTTCTTCTACATCTTGTTGTTAATTCCGCTTATTTCCAATCCTCATTATCACTTCCCATCCACCCTAATCCATTTATAACTTTCAAATAAAACATTGCGGACTCACAGTTTTTACTTCCCTGCTGCTGGCTGCCAACATTCATGCTCATGACTCACATAGTTCCTCACTGTCACCACTTCACATTAGCCATGCGCTGCTGAAGACTTAGTCATCATGTGGCATGAACCCACCTAGAATCAGATGCTCACAGAATTTTGAACCAGAATATATCATTTATATTCACTTTAGAGGTGAGGAGCTGAGACCTGGAATATTAAGGAATATCTTGTATACTATACCCCATTACTTTTTTGTCTCCTGAGTTTTGGTCCAGTACACTTTTCATTAATTACATATTTCCTAATTTCAAATTTCTATGGTCAAAAATATGGCTAACATTTTCTCAGATAGAAAATGCTTAGTAATCTTGCTCCTCGCATTCCTGCATTGACTGAACAACCTCCTTGTCTATAGGAGCTGCTTCCTTTCAGAACAACTTTAATCCATTGAAAACCTCTGACCACCTCGAGCTCTTGTTTGGTCTGGAGGACATTTTAAAGTATGCATATACTTTCCTTATTAATATGATAAGCTTTCTTATTTGTAATCATTTGGGGCTCTCATCCTCCCTCTTCTTTCTTGTAATCCTTTTAGTCTTTCCCCCACCCTTCCCAATTTCTATGTTTTTACTGCAGACCCAATGGAAGAGGACAAATAGAATTATGTGGAGAAAAAGCTCCAGAATTTTGTGCTATTGATTCTTTTAAGTGTCATACATGTTCCTATCTCTACTTTTGAGTTGGTGTTTTTATTTTTCTCTGTATTTTATTGAGGTATGGTATGCATACCTTGCTTTTGCTTTTTGAGAAAAAATGTTTAAAGGAAAACATAGTCTTTGCTCAGATACACTGCAAGGTGGCATGAACACAGTATATGGTTGATTAGGGACCACTTCACAGAGACTGCCAGAGATGTCATATAGAAAACAATAAAAAATTGTTTAGCTTTAAAAAGCTTTAAATTTTCTTATTTAGAAAAATACTAAAATGCTGTTTTTCATTGACAATATCCATGTGTGACCAGTGATTAGGCTAAATGGATAGACTTGCACTAGGGAAAGGCTGGGGACACTGACAATCCAGTGGGCCTGACAGGGATGACTAAGTATATGGGCTCCAGTGTGTGTGGGCAGTGCTGTGGGAGGGTGCCAGTGGGGATGGGGGTACAAAGGTGATTGAGAGTTTTCGAGCTGTTCTGTATAAAATACGCAAAACATTTAATAAAAAATATTTATTAAAAAAAATACTCCTACGGTCCTACCTCTCTTGAGCTCCTTCCTTCTCTTTATCCCCTAGGTTCCTTGTAGGAGAAGGGTATTATTAAGGGAGAAAGGGGGGGAAATGGGGGCACCTTAATTGGGGAAGCCATGATGGAGGGGTGAGACAATAAATAATGCCTAGCTACTTTTAAAAACCAGAGGGAACCATATTACTCCAACAACCTACTGACTATACATAGCAGATCAAGAAATATATGTCTAGGTAAGGTTTATCTGAGAACAATTGGTCTTTGCCCAAGATTTAATCAAAAAAATAAATAAATAAGTACCAGACTGGTGGAACTAACCTTCTTGGATGTTTAACAGACATACTTTGAGGCCTATAATAATTTTGTCAGAGGGACATAAAGGACAGTTTTTGCTCCTTTCCTTCCTAGGTCAACTAGTTCTAGGGGACTATACGCATCTCTTAAAAAGTCCTGTAATTGTGGTGGGTCACCTGTCCTCTTGATCAAGGAGGCCAAGGAGACCCCACGAGATGGACTTGAACCAGTGTCCAGTCTACAAAGAGGAGGGTCAACACAGAGGAATAATTTCTTCCATGCTTCCAAGCAAAGCCAGCCATGATCGAGCAGGACCTTTGACTTATCTTCACATAGGCAGAACTGGTAAAAGAAAGGAGCCAGGGGCTTCTCCCAAGCCCATGTGACCCCTGAGGAACAGATCCTTAAATGACCTTAAAGGTAAAAATAAATTGGTTTATCTGGGCCAACTGTATGGCCTTAAACACCCAAAGGAAAGTATAACCAAAGATTAAAGAGGCCAATAAAATTTTTTAAGAATCCATATGCATAGCTAAAGGCTACATAACAAGTAACAATGCCAGATAGGAGATTCCTTCTTTTGAGTTGTTGGCCAGGGTGGCCAAAGGGACTCCTAGATAGTAACCCAGCATAGAAATGCGAAAATGAACAGCAGACCCCAATCTTATCTAAAGGAATATTGACAACTGATTGCTGCTAGATGAGGAACAGCTGACCTTCCTAAAACAAAGACCTCTAGATAGGCTGACTAGATTCACCAGATGGACAAGTAGTGGGGAATGGCTGGGGTGCCGACAACACAGCAGACAGTAGCAGGGATATCAGAGTATAAGGGCTCTAGTGGGGGGAGGGAGACTACGGGAGGGTGCCATCTGGGATGTGGGTGTATATTTGAATAAGGTGGTTTCAGATGTTCTGTGTGATACACATACACACACATACACAAAATCAACAAATTTAAAAAATTGTATTATATTTGAGGAGGAAGAATGGAAATCTTTGTTATGTTAATTAGTAGAGGTGATAAACATTACCATTGAAATCTACCCGAAAAGGTGATAAACCATTGAAATCTACCCGATGACTTTATAGACATACACAGGTACCAAGGATCCAAGTGCAACCAATTAAGACTAGCAATAATCAAATATATACAGATTAGAGATACATGTGCCAACATTTCAGTGTTAGTAGCAAAAACAGAGTCTTTCTGTAAGAAACTGTATATTTTAAAATGAAATGGAGATCTTTTTTAAAGGTTAAAATATCATTCAATTTTATGTCTTATAGGGTTTATACTGAGTTCAATACTGTATAACTCTATTAATTCAATTGTAAACCTAAAAATTTATAGCCAATTTTGAAAGAGATGCATCTTAGCTCTGGAAATTGTTATTGAATATGTCAATGCTGTTGTAATGAACTGCTTCTTCTAAGTATGTGGTTATTAAATAAATAATTAACTAAGGAAATGGAAATTAAGTAAAAACTGGCCATATTTAAAAGAAAAGAATGCCATCTTCACATGTAATAGTACATGAATTATTAATAAAGAAGAAAAAATTTAAATCAACAAAAGAGAAAAATACTGTTTTTTTTTCCACTATAGAACAATGAGAGAAAGACTATATGGTTACTATTGTAGTCTTCCTAACCCTTAGCATAGTTCCACGTATTTAGCAGGAATTCAATCAGTTATTGTGTAACAAATTATTACATGAAAAGGAATAACAGAGAGCTAAGTGCTGGACTTTTCTTCAGAAATGATTCACAGAGAAGGTATTTAGGCAAAAATCTGAGAACCAGACAAAGGGAGCATTTCAAAGGACAGGATGGTGGATAATGGTACTTACTGTAGTAGAAAAGTCTGGGTAATAGGGAGTAGAAAGCTTACAGGGTTTTATTAACATTCCTTGAACTAATACATTTCCCTCTGGTTTTTCATACCATCTAAGCATTTTTTTTAGCCCTCTCTCACTCCCCCTGTGTAACCCTCTTTACTCCCTCTCCAGTTAAAGAACCAAAGGAAATGTAGTAGTTCAAGGTCCTACTGAAAAATACACTAACAATAAATATATGAGTACATGTGTGTAATTGAAGGCTATATAGCAAAAAACAGTGCCATGCAGGAGAAACCTCCCTTGGAGTTATTGGTTGGGGTAGTCCAAGAGATTCTCAAAATAACACAGGCTACTGTCACAGCCCTTGATTACCTTTCAGAACTTGAAGGTAGACCTTATTGCTGAAGACAGACCACACTTTGGACACAGGACTCGGAACAACTGAGCAAGAACTGACCTGGAAGTCTCCTCTCTGAAGACTAGCTTTGATGGTATCAGATAGTATGCAAGCTGTCAAGGGAGAAAACGAATCAATGGTCCTATCCAGTTGTAAAGCCCAATAAACAACAATGACTGGCCCAGCAAACTATCACTATTTGTACAGCAGTGACACTTGGGCGGGGGGGTGGGGCGGGGGGGGTGGTAATCAAAGTTGTCTAATTGGAATTAAGGCCTGATCAATGGGAGGGAACTTATGTGTGGTACTGTAAACATAACCAAATATACATGACTGGAGAAGTCACAGATCCTAGAGAAAAACCTACTTTTACTACATCCCTAGACCAACATAATTTCTTACTTTATTCTAAATATGCATCCTTATATTTACAAACCAGTGTACCTTTCACCCACCACCAAAGAAACTTCTTTTTGCAAGAGATGGAGACTATTACAGAGTTCCAGAACTGGTCAAACACAGAGAATAAGTATCTGTGAGATGCTTAACCCTAAGTGACACATCTTCAGTGCAGTGTCTACACTTAGGATGAATGCCTCTTTTAACTCTCACCAGAGAAGTGTCCTTATGGAGCAGATAGTGATTAATACAGAAACCCACAATTAGCCAATGTGCAGAGAACAAGAGGCTGCAGAGTGCTTGTCTCTGAATAGGACAGCTTTTCCAACCTCTTCCTCCCAAGGTTCAGGGATTATTGTGGAAGAGGATGCAGAAAAATTGTAAGAGCAAGATGGGGTAGATGACCACAAGGAGAAAGAATATTCCAGACAGCTGGTCATTTACTCATATGAACTTACAGCAATGCCAACAACATGTACAAGTCCCATTCAAGCTCAAATCAGACCAAATCTCAGCATAGTCATGGGGAAGTGGGTAAGACATAACAATCCAACCTAAGGAACTTTTGGCAGTTGACAGCTGCTGGGAAAGGCAAAGACAGTGTCGTACAAGGATGAGACTCTTGATGGATAAACTCACGCTGAGGGCCATTTGAAGACACAAATTAGTCCCTATATGTCATATTACATATGTAAGAAAGTACATTAAATTGGGTGGGGCCAGTGGGGACAAGTGTGGAGAGGGAAGGGAATCTAAGTATCATAAAACTATATTGTATGAAAATTGCAAAAAATCAGTTAAAAATGAAAGAATTCAGGGAGAAAAAGGAAAAATAAACAGAAAACAGATGAAAAAAACATTCCTTTACGTAAGAATGCCTGTCTTCTTTTGTTGGTTGACTGAAATGCCTTCAGAGATTTCTCTGATTTTTTTTAAAGTTTCTAACCAAATTTTAGGCTTTCAGGTACTTTATGATGTATATGTTTAAGCATATGTCTAATGCATAAAGTATAATGACTCTAGTCAACATAGTATGATGATTAGATTAAAGGAGAAATAATTTTAGGCTTTCAGGTACTTTATATTGTATGTTTATGTATATATATATACTGTATAAAGTATAATGAGTCTTATGGATGTTATAGTATGATAATTAGACTAAAAGCGGAACAATGTTTTAGACTTTTTTACTGTTTTTGTAAAAAGTTACCAGTCTATAATTAATTCTGAGATAAAGTCTCACTATGTAGTCCAGGCTATCCTCCATTTCAGTAAATAGCCAAGGCAGGCCTTAAATCTGTGATCCTCCTGCCTGTGTCTCATGAATGCTGTGATTATAGTGTTTTCCTCCACACACAGCCTTTAATTCTGTAAAAAAAAAATCCAGGAAAAATAAAAACTAAGAAAAATTCTTAAGTTCAGAGAAGACAATAGACTCTGGAATTACAAGCAGAAGCAGAAATTGCACTCACATTTTATTATTTTGATAAAATGCATTGAAGATTAAATTTATAATTTTAAATCTATTCAGTGTGTTTGTGTGTGTGTGTGTGTGTGTGTGTGTGTATCTCTGTGTGTGTATACATGACTTTACCGACACTCAAGATTTTTAGTTTTCTTTTCTAGATATTATAATGCATTTGGTTCTCAGAGCAACAGAAAAAGGTAGACAGGGCAAAAATCTTTAACACTGATAGATAAGGAAAAGAAGGCTGAATAAGGTGAAGTGGGTTATT
>NW_008348613.1:2588813-2609029 GCF_000622305.1 Nannospalax galili
CCAGGAAAAATAAAAACTAAGAAAAATTCTTAAGTTCAGAGAAGACAATAGACTCTGGAATTACAAGCAGAAGCAGAAATTGCACTCACATTTTATTATTTTGATAAAATGCATTGAAGATTAAATTTATAATTTTAAATCTATTCAGTGTGTTTGTGTGTGTGTGTGTGTGTGTGTGTGTGTATCTCTGTGTGTGTATACATGAGCACACATGTGGAGATCAGAGATTAACTGGTAGGAGTCAGTTCTCTCCTTCCACCATGTGGGTTCTGGAGATCAAACTCAGATTGTCAGGTATGGTGGTAAATGCTTTTACCTGCTCATTCATCTCTGTGGCTCCAGTTTTAAATCTCTATGAATGTATTTTTCACTGGCATTAATTATATCCATATTGTTTTGTGACCATTACTACGGTTCATTTCCAAAACATTTTCATTATTCCATAGTGAAATTCTGTACTGATTGAACAACTCCTCATTCCTCCTCCTTCCCAGTTCCTGGTAAAAATCATTGTCTGTTTTTTCCCTATGAATTTGACCAGTAGAAATATTAATAGTAGAATCATGCAGTATTTTTAATGCTGTAGCATCCATTAAAATTCCATTTCTTTTTGAAGCTGAATAACAACCCATTGTATGAATACATAAAATTTAGCTTTTCATTCAGCTGCAATAGATGTTTAGGTTTCTTTTAACCTGTTGATTTTTATGATTTTATGTTTGATGTTTGATCATACTGACTTTGCCTTTCTCCCCTTATATTCTATTTAAGTTTGTCCTATTCCGTTTCCCAGTTCTTTTCATTGAGGAAAGTCTAAGGAAAGTGTCTGGGCTAGATGAGTTAAGGGCATGGTCTCAGCAGAAAATAGAAAGCAGACCTATCCTTTTCTCATCGTTGCAGAAGCTCTTGAATAAGGACTTGAAAGAAAAAAATGACAATTTAGAGATAAGGTTTTTAGACAAGGAAACAGAGGATTTTTTTATCACTTACTCTGATATATGAACTTGGAAGAATGTACCTGATTTGTTTAATCAATTTCCTTAACTGTAAAATATAGAAATAACACCCATCTCATAAGCGTATTAAGGGATTGGAATGTATTTTGCCCACAAGAGGTTAATAACTAAAATGAAATGTCCTGATGTGTGTCCTTTTTCCTCTCATCATTGAAGAAAATGATTGGTGTTCTTCGACAAATTTAAACTGAATATATGAGATCACAAAACTTAAAATATACATCATTGCAGAATCATTCAGGGACTGTCAGTGATATAGCCAGAAACAGAAGTCATTCTCTAGAGGTACTGATTTGGGGTCACAAAAAGAGACTAGAAGAATTAACCAGAAAGATTTTCAGTTCAAGGCCAGACTGGGCTATATAGGTGAGACCTTTAAGAAAAAAAAGTGACCAGTTGGAGGGTTATACAATATGTATAGTAAGCAACATGTTTTCATGTGGACCAATAGAAAGGTATAAAACTAGATAGGCTAATTGTAGTCATTGGTTTATAGTTGAGTTGTTTATAATGTGTAAAACTCATTTTTGCTAGATTTTCAGTGAATACCAGCCAGAGTTAAAGAACTACTCACATATTTACAGAGAGGCATGACACATCGTCAAATGATTCAAGCTCAAAGATTAAACCTGGAGAGGATGTTATGTTGTCACTTACTATTACATTTTTAAACTAATAGAATTATTAAGACGTCTCCTGGAAATTGCACCAGAGCAAGGGTATATTGTTTCATTTACATATACCTAGTAAGTATTAGACATTACTAGAGGGTATACAGGTTTACAGGTGAAGAAATGTGCGGTGCCTGACTTTAAGCAGGATATAGGATGGTGATAAGAATGGACTAGCAAGCACTATAATAAAATTCTAAGTCCCATGGCCAGAGGATCTGGTCTGTAGTGGGAAGGTGGAGAAAGGTAAGCCAGAGAAGGGAGAATCAGGATGAATCTGAGTGGCCTGTTTTAAGGAGGAGGATTCAAAATACAATAAAAATAAAAACCAAATGAAAATCTTAGAGAAAGATTTGCATAATATGACACTCACAAGGCTTATATTTTCAGCATTAAGCTACCTTTTGAGCATATAATCTTAAAGATTAAATCCTTTAGACTGGGATTTGAGAGGCAGTTTTCAAAGCATATGGTTAATGACTTTATGTATGACGAAAGTAAACAATTCTCAAATGAACTCCTCATAGCCTCAGTTATAAAAGAAATTGCAAATTAGTATAACATTAAAGTGTGTTTTTAAAAACACACATTTGTGAAAGATTAGGGGATTGGCAATGATCATTACTGATGAAGTAAAGAAGAAAGAAAGGGTGCTACCATTTTCTTAGTGGAATGCTTTGAGCAGTTTAATCTAGACAGTTTGACAGTATGTATGGGGAGCATTGATTTCTTCTGTCTTATAAGTTTTACTTCTAATAATTTATTCAAAGGAAACAGTCAGAAATCTGAACATGTATATGTAGGGACTATATTGCTGTACTTTGGTTGTAGTAAAATACGGAAAATTGTGTTGGTTAAGATAAGATGTATGTTTTCATGATAGAATCATGCTCTGGCATTAGTGGGAGGTTGTAGAACACATTTAAATGTCAGCAAATTGTTAAGCAGAAAAAAATGGTTACAAAAATATAATCACTGCTTATTTCTTCTTATTCCTTATGTGTGTTTATGTATGTCTATGTGAGTGAATGCCACATGTGTATGGGTACCCACTGAGTCCAGAAGAAGGCATCTGGTTCTCTGGAGCCAGAGTTCCAAGTGGCTATGAGATGCCTGAGGGTCATGCTGAAAACAAATCCTAGTTATTCTGCAAGAGCAGCAAGGGCCCTTACCCACTGAAGCAGCCATCTTTCCAGATTCCTTATTCTTCGGACTTCAATATTGGAGGGCCATACGTTGAGGTGTTTACAGTGACTTTCTCCATGTATTGAAATTTCATCTGAGTTTTTCTTTTCCATGTTCTTGTGTTTTCTATTGTATTACCTTTTTCAGTAAATAGAATTTTAAGAGCTACAAAAATAATATATGCTATATATGTACATATTATGTGTGTATGTGTGTGTGTGTGTGTGTGTTAGCTACTATAGGTGCACATGTATGTGTATGCATGTGGACCAGGTCAGAAGTCAGTCTTGGATGTCAGTCCTCAGACACTGTCCCCTTTATTTTTTAAGTCAGGATCTCTTAATTGTTTTGGAGCTTGCCTGTCAAGTAGGTTAGATTGCCTGGTTAGTGAGCTCCAAGGAATCTGCCTGTCTTCGCCTCCCTAGCTCTGGGATTACAAGAATGCACCACTATGGCTGGCTTTTTATTTATTTTTTTAATGGGTTCTGGAGGTTGAACACTAGTCCTCACACTTGCAAGGCTAGTGTGACTGAGCTATCTCTTCAACCCCAATAAAGAAAATATTAAAACTGTATTTTGGATTTGTAAGTTAGAATGGTCTTGTAGGCCAATTCAGAAAGTGTTTTTCTTTTTAAAGTATTCCAATTAATTTAAATATAACAATTTAAACTTCAATACTGACCTCAATGTGTTTTTCGTTTGTTTGTTTGTTTATTGGGTGGATGCAGTAAACTTTACTGATGATATTCAAGAGAGTAGGGCTCCCTACACCCCTCTCCTTCTTCTAGAGGTCTGGGATGGAAACTGAAGGGAGATATTCAATGTCTTGCAGTCTAAGTTGGGGCAGGAACTCCCCAGCTGAGAGCATCTCTCTTCCTTTTGTTGGGGTATTCTTGCTGGGGTGAGTGGTTGGGGGCTTCTTATTCCTTGGAGGTCATGAGGACCATGCAGTCCATCACCCTGTTGCTGTAGCCAAATTCATTGTCATACCAAGAAATGAGCTTGATAAAGTGAACTTTGAGGGCATGCCAGCCCCAGCATCAAAGGTAGAAGAGTGGGTGTTTCTGTTAAAGTTGCAGGAGACGACATGGTCCTCAGTGTAGCCCAGGATGCCCTTTAGGGAACCATCTGATGCCTGCTTCACCACCTTCCTGATGTCATCATATTTAGCATTTTTCTCCAGGCAGCAGGTCAGATACACTATGGACTCGTTGAGATGGCCATGACAATGAACTTCTGGTTTAGTTCTGGCATGGCCTTGCCAACAGCCTTGGCAGTGCCAGTGGATGTAGGGATAATTAGTGCATGTGAAAATCAATATTCATGTTTCTTTCAATATAAATATATATTGCTTTTAAATAATTCATAGTATAATTATATCTAAAATTTTTATATTGTATTGTTATTTATTTTTATATGCAGGCGTGCATGTACTGTGACAGTGTGTGTGTGTGTGTGTGTGTGAGAGAGAGAGAGAGAGAGAGAGAGAGACACCAGCATAGGGAAAGTTTGACGGTGCTGAACACAAAAGGCAACAGGGTGCATCTGTTTTTATTTAAATTTCAGGGATGCTCACAGTGGGTGTGTGTGTGTGTGTGTGAGAGATAGAGAGAGAGAGAGAGAGAGAGAGAGAGAGAGAGAGAGTAGGTCATCATAGGACAATCCTAGGAGCTGGTTCTTTCCTATTATATGGGTCCTGGGGATCAGTTCCTCAGGCTTGGTAGCTGCCTTTACCTATAAACTATTTTTTTCTGATCTATAATTATATTTTATTAAGTGATAAGAATAAAAGAACATGAGTATAAAATTAAGAAAATCAAGGCCCGAAGAGATGACTCAGCAGTTAACTGTGTACTGCTTTTGCAGAGGACCCTAATCTAGGTCTCAGCACCCACACTGGGCAAACAGCTCACAACTGCCTGTAGCTCCAGCTCCAGGGTATCCAATGCCTTTTTCTGATCTCTGTGGGCACTGCACTTGCTTGTACACCACCCCCACATACACAGAGTTAAAAATTTAATATATGTATATGTACATATGTATGTCTATGTAACAATAATGAGAAAGAGTCAGGAATTTGAGAGGGGGTGGCATAGGAGGAGTTGGAGGGGGGAGAGGGCTGGGTGAGGATGATGTAAGTCCAGTGCTCATGTATGAAATTATCCAAATTTTTTTTTTAAATTCAAAGGAAAAAAAGAAAATTATGCAGACATAAACTTTAAAAAACATTTTGTTTTCAAAGTAAACACTAAATAGCATCAGGGGAAAAGCTCTCCATTATCTTGTCTAAAAATAGGATTGAAAATTCTGTAATAGAAAGGTTAGGCATTAGTCTTCATTGAAACAGAATTGTTTTACTTAGGGACTTTTTGTTTCTCACTCTAATGTAAGTTTATAGCTTTAAGGAAAGAATACTTTCCTCCTTTTCTAAAAAATACTTCCTGGTACAAAGAACAAACTGCAGGTGAAGCCTCTAGATGTATGCGTTGTGTGGAGTCTGAGATGAATTAGTACTCACTAATGGTTTTGTATTTCAGATTATAGCTATTATAGTACTTATATGGGTTAGTTCTCCACATTTATCAGGTAAAACTACTTTATAATCCAAAGTGTGTTTAAAAGTATTGCTTTATGACTATTAATGCTAAGGAAAATGTATTTTCTTTGGGTAGGACTCTACTACAATATCTTTTTGTGGGGTTCATATGTCTTTTCTCTCACAAGAAAAGGGTAATTGATATTTATAATTTAGTAATGTAATTTAGTGGTTGGTTTTCATTAATGTAAAATTGTGAAAATAAGTACAAATGATTTATTTTCTAGTAATTAACATCTAGAAATAATAACCTTGAAAAATAAGAATTTTCAAGATACTTAATTTTTGGCACCAATGTTTTCTGTTAGTTAATTCAAGATTTCAGCAGTCAAGGCAAACATGCAGTAAGCACAGCAGGCTCTTGGCAAAATCATGAGGTAAAGTAAACATGAAAAGGGTCTTTGGACATTTCATCTTTCCTTTTTCGCATATTTCCATTTAGATTTTCATTGGGATTCTTTTTCTGACACACTTCCTCCTGAGTGCTCTTGGCTCCCAGACTTCTTCAAACATTTTTGTTTTGCAAAGAAAGCAATGAGCTTACGGCATGCACTAATCTTCAAAATTACTTTTTTGAGACTATGAACCCCAGTTTGACCTTGAACTCTCTGAGTAGTTCAGGATGTCCCCAAGCTTGTGATCCTTTTGCCCGAATCTTCTGAGTGCTGGGATTGCAAGTATGTATTATCACTTGTGGCTCAAAAGTAATTCATAAATTCTATCTAAGTTATATGAATTTGTAATCCAGTAGAATAATTTAATGCCCTTAAAAATTGCAGCTGATGTGGCAATTTTCATGCACTACTGGCATTTCTTTTGGGTCTTCCCAGATTAGCGTGTGAACTTGCCAGTCAATTTACTTTGTTCCCAAGTCTATTCATAACACCTTGCTGAAGAGGCCTCCTTTTATGGTATAACAGGAGCCTTTTGCATACTGAAAGATCTGAGATTAATATCACTGAATGAATTTTCTTAAATTTAAATTTGAAACAGGTGATGACAAAATTATAGCACATAATATGAATGTTAATTTGCCTTTTATATGAATGTAGAGACTATGTATAAATACATAATATTTAAAATCATGATTGAATTACTAAAGATATTATGCAGTGAGATGTGAGTATGAGCATTCATTATACACTGAGAGAAAAAAATATATTCAGATGGTGAATCCACCAATTTACTCCTTTAAAAAAGACAATATTTTGAATTTAATTGCAAAATTAGAGGCAATATTTCTATGGGTATAAAATTAATATTGTCATCAATATGAAATATCCGTATCACTGAACATATATTATGCATTGGATTCTATGATTTTAAAAAATCACAAAATATGGTTGGTACTCTCAAGAAGTTTATGATATGAATAGACAAGCCTTCCAATTTTTTATTCCACAGATATTTGTTGAACTTTGCATATACAAATTAGAAATCTTTCTTCTGGAGAGATTTATAGACTAAGCAAGATATACAACATGCATGTAAATATTATAAGCAAGTTTGTGAGTGGTAAATTAATGTAATAGGACTTCAGATTAAGTTTTATGCATTTGGAGGCCACATGCATAAAAATAGTGTTAATAAAGTGGCAAGGACTAAATGCTGAGAAGTGAAATTTATGGGAGGGAATTATGATCATAGGTTCAAGGCAAGCGGGAATTTTTCATTTAGAGGATAAGACTGTTCATCTTTAAAAACAAATGAAGGAGATTGGAGAGTTGACTCAGCAGTTAAGTGTGCTTACTGCTGTTGCAGAGGACCTGAAGTTAGTTCCCAGTGCCCATGTCAGGTTGCTTGCAACCGCCTGTAACACTAGATCCAGGGGATCTGTGATCCTCCTATGTAATCTGCAATAATGTGCACATACTTTACTCCAAATAAATAGATAAACTGTAAAAAAAAAAAACAAAATAAAAAAGATAAGGAAAGAAAAAAGCAAAGAAAGGAAAAGGAAAAGAAAACAGTGGATCCTGTGGCAAGGCTTCATCTGGACAGGATCTATAAACATGGTCCGACATACTGGAGCTGCATTACAATCCTCTGTCCTTCCTTAAATTATTTTTCAGACACTTAAAAATATTTATGTGGCTATTTTTCATGGAGGGTGGGCACAAACTCCCACCAGTTGTTGAGATGGTATTGACATTTGATAGTTGCTGGGAGAGGAAGAGTCATTTTTAAGGTCTGTGACCTCTTGTAGGACAATCACAATCCAGGGAAGGTTTCCTACCCAAGAGTATTTGGGCAACACATATGACACTCCATGGGGAACAAATAATAATAATAATAAAAGGTAGAGTGGGTAAGGAGGTGGGGGTGGAGCTGGAAGAGTTGGGGGAGGGGGAAATGATAAAAATACATTGTATGAAATTCACAAAAAATGAATGAGTATTTAAAATATGTGGATATTCTATAAATATAAAATTGTGTAACTATTTAAAGAAAAATACAGTAATGATTCAATGTTGCAGGTTATTTTTTTCTGAACTGAAATTTTTATGTTGAACAGTTTTTTCTTCTTTCATTTATTTATTTTTATGGGGCTTTTAGGTACTCTAACAGTCCCCTCTCTGTTTAAGAGGTAACCCTAAAATCCTTTAAGTATTAGATATAAACTGCCAAATACTTTTTGAGATTTTTGGCCTTTGGAACAAATACCTGAAAGATGTTGAACATTTTTAATCTACTCATTATGAGAAGGCTATTCACTGTCTACACTAACACAGTATTTTGCTACAGAACTGAGCACTAAATATTCAGTAGGAAGTAACAGTGACTTATGAGAAACAAACTGGAAGTCAATATTTACCAAGAGCCATCATCATTCTGTCACCACTCTCTATAGTGTGTAGTACCTCTTGCTAGCTCCTGGATCTCTAAGGAAGAAGACAGGGGGTCAGTAAGCTCCTACAAAGCAGCTCTGGGAAAATCCAACTGTGTGGCAAAACACCCAAGAAACAACTGCCTATAAAGCCTCTCACAAGAGGGTGTCTTTTACTGGACAGCAGCAAAACTTCATCCCTATAGGCTTGGTACTGTGGTACTCTGAAACTAGATGCTCTCAGAAGGTATGTAAAGCATAGTTCAAGTCAAAATGTTTCAATAACCAAGTTCCAACAGTTCAACTTTATAATAGTTATAAGTATACTCATTAATTTTTTCTGGGCATAAAATTACAAAAGTATATTACTTTCTTTAATGAGACCAAATGACTCTCAAGCTTAAATACACTTACTAAAATCATTTTGAGCATTAACATTGTTAATACAAAACTCTTCTATCTGAAGGAAGAATTGTTAGCTGCCATGAGAATATGGATATAGGAAGGTTCCTGCAGTGAAGGAGACAGAATCCATCACACCCCACGTAGGGGTTATTGTTAGCTATAGTCACCGTGCTGAACATTAGCTCTCCAGAACTTAGTCATCCAGTAACTGAAGATACGCACCATTTGACCAATACATCACCATTCCTCCCATACTTTAGTCACTAGCAACCATTTTTTAATTTTTGTTTTACTTTCTCTATGAATCTGGCATTTCAGGTAGTAGATGGCAGAGAACTGAACATGAAAAATGCTAGGCAAGTGTTCTGCCATTGAGCTACATCCCGAGACTTTCCACACGTGTTACCATATGGTATTTGTCTTTGTCTGGCTTGTTCTATATAGAATAATTCCCTTCAGGTTAATTTCTCATTTCCAGTGATATGATTTTCTTCATTTTTATAACTAAATATTATTCCAATATTTGTTTTCTTTTTACTTTTATATGTCCATGGGCAGTTCAGTTATTGCCATTCTTGACTACTATCAATAATGCTGCAGTGAACATGAGAGTTCAGGGAATCTGTCACTTTTACAGAAGTAAAACCATGAGAGATAGTTGAGGTCTCATGAGAGATAGTTGATTTTTTTCCAGGTGACAAGTCCCCTTCATTACTCACTTTACCTACATTTTCTGGTATTTAAAAAATTTTTTGTTTTATGTGTTTGAGTGTTTTGCCTGCATGTATGTAAGTGTACCATGTGCATGCAATGCTCCTGGAGGGCACAGGTGGCTGTTTAGCCACCATGTGGGTGCTAGGAACCAAACCTGTGTCCTTTGCAAGAACAACCAGTGCTCTTAATAGCTGAGCCATCTCTCAAGCCCTCCAGTACTTTTGCGAGGACACGTGTGATTTTGAGGCACATAAGTTATTACCCCTGAGCTGACATCATACCCATTATGTTAATAAATAAGATTTTGGAATCTGGGGAAAATATTTTACTTCAGATATTGATCATGGAAGATTTCCATGAGGGTTCAGATCCCTTAGATCCCACAAAACTGGTATGTACAATACATATGTTTCTTCTCTTATTTAAATATAAATCATCTTTCCGACATGCTCTTAAGTTACCTAAGGTCAGACATTTGGTGTTAATGCAAAAGCACCATAAATTTGTTAAACGCAGGCATTTAAAAATTATAGAAGGTTTCAAAATGCCTAGTGACTTTTTGTTCACACGTCTACTTTATTTCATTTCTAAAATTAAGTTATTTTTATTGTTCATAATTCTTTTTAAAAAGTAATCTATATAAAAAGTAACCAAAAAAACCTTATTGAGACTGAAGTTTTACTTTAGAAACATGGAGGCATAATAAAATATTTTGTTAGAGGCTAATGGTCAGAATATATTTACTTTTATCTATGTTCTGTTAATGAAACATGTTCAATATATTTTAAGTTCACTTAATTTTAAAATAAAGTTTAAAAACTTTAACCTAACTTTAAGTTTAAAGATAGTCATTAGCTAACAAAAGTTTCAGAAATTCTCTTTGGAAGGAATATTAACACATATTTTCTTGTGATTATTTTAGTGTAAAATTACTTCTGGAAGTAAGATATTGAGATAGATCATTTAAAAAAAGAACCTTTAGTGTGTCAGGCCGGAATAATTTTGTTGTATCTTTGTATCCTGTAGTCAAAGTCATTATGGTCTCAGAATAAATTCCAGTAATCTCTCTAGTTCTCTCTGTATCTATACATGTAAAGATTAAATGTGAGTTAGCTAAACAAAGATATTTGACTACGTTAATATGATATAGCAATTACTTTTTGTCCTTAAAGTAATAACATTAAGATAGTTGGAACTCAGTAAAATGGAGACTGAATAAATATTATAACTTTAAAATACAGAGAAATTGAGAACTCCCAAGGTTAGTTCAATAAAGAAAAGGTTATTTTTATTCTTTTTCTCATTTCTGTGCCTTAAAAGTTTCCTGTTTTATACCATGGAGTGAGATGGAATTTGTGCATTTGTAATAAGCATTTGTTTTGAATATTACTTACAAATCAAGGATTATTGCTGATGTTTCATTTGTAATACTTAATTTGTTCTTATATACCCAATGAATAGTTCTAGTGATTGTTAAATTTAAATTCTTCATTTTGTGTGCCTAGTTTCATTTTTAATTTTTGTTTTTTATGATTTTGGAACAAATCCTCTTGATTCTGTCTTTAATTCAGAAGGTCTCTAACATCAACTGTTATTTGTGGTTTCTGAAAAAGTTACGTAAACCCTTGTACTTGGTTATTTGTACCTGGCTATTTGTAGCATTTAATAACTGCTCCACATCTTAATATTACAACAACTACTATTGCCATCAGTGTCTTTGCTCTTGTGCCTTTTTGGTATCACTTTTAGGTCACTTATATAAGAATAGGCTCCCAATAATTGAAATATTTGAGATCCTTACAGTACTATTTGTAGTCAGGCTTAGGCAACACCCTTTCATTAAATTCACTATGTTCTTTATGTACTCATCCCTTCATTCTTCAGCTCTGAGTGTTACAGAGGACACAAATTCAATGGGTCACATATTTGGTGATTCTTATTACTGAGCTGACTGACATTTATATTGTTTTCTATTTGGGTCATCTTTGAATCTGCTTTTCCATTTTCCGTAAGACTGCCAATTTTTAATCATCCAAGGATAGAAAGACATTTTAGTGTACTGAAAAATGACTTAATTCACTCTCTCTCTCTCTCTCTCTCTCTCTCTCTCTCTCTCTCTCTCTCTCTCCATATATATGTATATACATATATTTGACTTTTTATTTGTGTGTGTGTGTGTGTGTGACAGGTGGCCCTGGGTGTGAGTAGTCAGGCGAGAGGTTGATATCAGATTTCTTGTTGCGTTAGTCTATACCTTATTCTCTTTTTCTTTTTTTAAAAAATAATTTATTGAGAATTTCATATAGGCATATTAGGTGTTTTGATTAAATCCATGCCCACTCCCTTTCCTCCAACTCCTCCCATATCTTCCCATCACTTTTTTTCTGATAACTTCATGTATTCTTTCTTTTTTAAAAAAAATTTTATGGGGCTTTTTGCTAATCTTTAACATTCCACCTTTGAAGAGGTAACCCTAAAATCTTTTAAGGATTAGATAAAAGCTCCCAAATACTTTTGATGGTTTTGGCTTTTGGAACAGAGTATGTTGCTAACAGGCCCAAGGACATTTTGACTTTTAGCCAAGAAACTGGCTACTTTTCTTTGAGGTCTTTTTACACTAACTGCCTAGCCAATTCCTACCTCCTATTCTTATCACACCGTCTTCTGAAGAGGTTACCCAGCTTGTGGATAGGGAATCGGGAAGCAGACAGTTCTGGCTTCTTCCATGCTAAACAGAGACGCAGGGTGAGGCAATTGGGGTACCCCTTTAGTGGGTCTATCTAAAAGACTCCCAAATTGAATAACTCTTATCTGGGGGAAAAGAAAGTCCTTGACTTGTGAATAGGAGATGTGAAGAAGTAAAGGCAAGAGTAATTAGCATTACAAGTTCTAGACAGGGAACTAGAAAAAAGTCAGAACAGGGTAAATTTCAAATGTTCATATGAGAGTCCATTGGAGTTTCTTGACAAGAGCTTCCGAAAGTATCCTTCTATTGGGTTCCTCCTCATTTTTCTTTTTCTGCCAAGGCTGGACTCGAGAGTGATGGATTCAGGGTTTTCTTTCAGGCATTTTGATAGCTATTCGAGTGGTTGAATTCAGTGTCAGTTCCCTCTCACAGGCTTCTAGATAGAGGGAGAAAACAAATTTGGCCATCATTTTAGAAAAATAGCTGGTTGTCTCCCATAGCTACAGGTGGGCACTATAGGATTTCAGACCAAGATTTGAAGTCTTACATCTGAATAGCACTTTCTGATTAAGAACAAAATCATCAATGAGAAATAATTGTCTAAATAAATTTTTATATGGGCTTAAACCTAATGTCTGAGAAGTGTAATCTCTTGAACTCTTAATGAAGTATGCTGATCACTTTGCTCTTTGGTTATACTTTCCTTTTGGGTGTTTAAGAACATATAGTTGGCCCAAATAAATCAATTTGTATTTACACTTAAGGTCGTTTGAGTATCTGTTCCTCAGGGGTCACATGGGTTTGGGAGAAGCCCCTGGCTCCTTTCTTTTACCAGTAAGTCAAGGGTCCTGTTTGACCATAGCTGGCTTCACTTGGAAGCATGGAGGAAATGTTTCCTCTGAGTTGACCCTCCTCTTTGTAGACTGAACACTGGTTCAAATCCATCTGATAGGGTCTCCATGTCCTCCCTGAACAAGAGGACAGGTGACTCACCACAGTTACAGGGCATTTTGAGAGATGTTCCATAGTCCCCTGGAACTTAGTTGACCGTGGAGGGCAAGGGGCAAAAACTGTCCTTTAAGTCCCTCTGACCACATTAGTATAGGCCTCAAAGGATGGCTGTTAAACACCCAATAAGGTTAGTTTCACCAGTCTGGTATTTTTTCATTACCATGTGCTATGTAGCTAAAGCTTGGGTAAAAAAAACCCCAAATTTTCTCAGATAAACCTTGACTAGATGTATATTTTGTTCCTTAAGCTAGTTGACTAAACTATGACCTTAGAAATTTTAAGATTATGTGTATATTATTTTTGTTGCATCCTTTATATATCATAGCAAACCTACACAGATCATTATCACTTGCTTATGCTTTCTCATTTTTTCTATTTTGGAAAATATCTCCATTCCCATATCCTTTTAACATATTTTACATTCTCATCTTCTTTTTAATAATTATAAGACAATAATATTAACAAATTTTCCATCTGTTGTGAGAATTCTTTTTCTTGGGAAAGGAAATAATGCTTATTCCCTTTTAAGGTTCTAGTGCCAAACCAATGTTTGATTAAAGTTTTACTGGGGAACCAATGAATTTACTGAGCTTACTTACCGAGATAACTGAGGGGTTGCTGAAGTGTATGAATGACATGAGGGTATGCACACTGGAAAGCCTTTACCCAGCATTGGTCAAGCCTTCTTTTCCTAGCCTTCCCCAGATTGATCTTATATCCTGAGACAAGGTCTCTCAATGAACTTACTGCTTACCAATTAGCTAGATTGTCTGGTCAGCAAGCCCTTGGGATATTCTTGTGTCTTCCTCCCTGAGCTGGGATTATAGGCATGTGCTGCCAACTCAGCTCCTCTTCTTGGGCAGTAAACAATTTATTTCATTCTTTTACTCATTTCATACATATTTTCATATATACATTAAGTTCATGGAACTATATTAGGTGCATCAAAGGTATGTGAAAATGAATCATGTATAGATTTTTATCTTTGAATTTTAAAAAGGGACAGATAAGTTTAAGCCTAGAATGATACATATTTTGGAGAATTTGGGCAATAAAGGGATAAAGAGGTAGGAGAGAGGAAAGTAAGACTGTAAACAGGTAATCATGGAAAGTTTCATGGAAGACATGATTTATTGAACTTTAATGGATAGACAGGATTTAACCCATGGTCATGATGGGGAGAGGGAAAGACACACATCAAAAAGTAACAACCATGGCAAAAAATATTTGTGAAGCACTTCTATTTTGGCGTCATGTGAGTTAAGCACTTTATTTTCATGAAATCTTCTGCAGATTCTGTTATTATCTCTATTTTACTGATATGGGACTCTAGCTCATAAAGTCTGACAACTTGTGAAATATCTGTTAATAAATGGCAGCACGAAGGGATGAACCAAGATCTAGATGTAATAACAGAACAAAGCTAGCAGGCTTAAGGCATAGAATTGTCATTAGTGACTAGCAAGTATTGGTTTTAGGTGCAGTAGAAGACAAGTGAAGTAATTAATAAGATTGAAAAGTTCTGTCAGAGCTAGTCTTGGCGATCGTCAAATAGTAGAGTAGGGTGTTCACCAGGAGTCCTGACTAGGAAATGACATAGTTGAATTGTTTTTCTTTGGCTGCAGTTTGTTAGCTAGGTGGTGGACATTACTACAGCACCTTCATTCGTGCAGTTATTTCTCTGTCAGGGCTGTGAGGTACCTGCTGCCAATGTGGAGATCAGTTAGAGCAGAGGAGTGGGCGTTGCTGTGGGAAGGGGAGAACCTGACCATCTTCCTCTATGCATTTTCTCCCCACCTTTACTTATCAATTTTTTAAGTGATCTGCTGATTTCTTTCTCAATAGTGAAACTAAAAATAGTATCACTTTTTGAGGTTATATGTGATAGACTGTACTTATTTCTTTATGTATGTTTGTACCTTCTTGAGGGGAATAACACTATTAATTGAAGTTTAAAAATGAAGAAACTTCTATGACAAGATTAAGTCACTGAATCCAAGATTTACTTAATGTTTATCTGACTCCAAAGCCCATTATGGTATAAAAGTTGTGGAACAGATCTGACTTTTTTTCTTAAAGATATTATATTCCATTAGGTTGGAATGCTGGCATTGCATCCTCAGATATTAGAAACTCCTCAATTGTACATTACATATTGCTCTGATTATTTCTTGAACTAATTATATATACTTGGACTTTGTCTTTTAAAAATTTATTTTGGGGCTGGAGAGATGGCTCAGCAGTTAAGAGCACTGACTGCTCTTGCAGAGGGCTGGGGTTTGATTCCCTGCACCTACATGGTGGCTACAAACCATCCTTAACTCCACTTCCAGGGGAATCCGAAGCTCTCTTCTGACTGCAGCCGCATTGCACGACACGGGTGTACTCACATGTGTGCAGGCATACACTCATACACATAAAATAAAAATAATAAATAAAAAATTTTAAAAATTATTTTAATGATATTTTATTAATAAATATTTGCACTGCTCTTTGAGTGTTTCATACAATGTATTTTGATCATATTTAAATCCCCTATCCAATCTCCTCTCACATCCACTCCCCATCTCCCTACCCATGCAAATTTGTGTCTTCTTAAAAAATATTTTTAAAGCCTATGGGCTCCATTTTGTGGTCTCCAAGTACTCTTGAGTTTGAGTCCATCCCCAAGATCATGGTCAACTTACCTGGGGTCATTTACTTAAAGAAAACTTAACTATCCCTCTGCCAACTGCTATCAGATGTCAAAAATTCCTCAGCTAGAGGTTGGGACTCATATCCACCTCCTCTCTCCATGCTAGGTTTTTTTTGGGGAGATTTAGCTTGCTCAGGTCTTGTAAATGCTATCATAACTGCTGTCAGTTTGTATGTGAAACCGACCTGTTATATATGAAAAAAATGCTGTTTGCTTATAGTCATCCACTATCTTTGGCTCTTACAAGTTTTCTTCTCCCTCTTCCATGATGCTCCCTGAGCCTTTGGGGTTGGGATGGGATATAGATGTTGATTTAGGGCTGACCATTCCACAGCCTTTTATTCTCTGCACACTGACCAGTCTGATGAGACTTGAGAGATGCACTAATCTGTGGTTATATCAACAAGCCAGTTTAATGCTATGTCCATTTAGCAGAATAATAGCAGTAGAATCTCCTCTATAGCCTGTGACCCGTCTAACCACAAGTTCTTGGCCCCAATAACAGTTGCATGTACAGGTTCCATCTTGTGGAGCATGCCTTAAATCCAATTAAGAAGTTTTTGGTTACTTCTATAAGATTCATGCTGCCATTGCACTAGTGGGCATCTCTTGCCAAACTAGTCATTATTGTAGCTTCCAGGGTTCACATCTAGGTAAGACTGACAATTACTTTGCTCTTTTGGTAGTGTGCATAGCACCTTCTAGCACCGTGAAAGCTGGCCAGTAGGGATGAATCTTCCAGGTCAATACCAGCTTGATTTTTTTTCATATTCTACAACTCAAGTATGTGACATCTTTAGCAATAGGGTATTAATATCAAGATCTAGAGGGTAACTATGAGCAATGGCAAAAGATAGTAATATTTGAGGGTCTATGGGATCCTCTTTGACAACAACTTCAAGAGAAGTAATCTATTCCTGGCACTGGGCCTTTTATTTGCTAACCTATGGTGTCTGTTAGGGGCATTGTTCCTCCACTCTAAGGTAACTCTTTTTATATATATATATGTATATATTTTGGAAAGTTTTTACAGTAGCATCATTCTGTATGACTGTTTCAGAAGGCCTTTAGTGTTTCTTATTCCCACCGACCCTGCCTTCATATCCCTCACCCCATTTAACTATTCTTGCTCCATTATTCATCGTTCTCCCTTTATATTATTTTATTCTATCTATCTTCCCTTGAAAGATCCCTTATGGCTCCTTACAAGTTTCCTGACCTCTATGAATTTTCCAAATGCATCACACACAATCTAAAGATTCAAAGATAGCATCCTGGAACTGAGAGTGGTGACACACACCTTTAATCCCAGCACTTCTGAAGCAGAGGCAGGCGGATCTCTGTGAGTTTGAGGCCTGCTGGTGCTACAGGGAGACCCTGTCTCAAAAAGACAAAAAAGAAAAAAAAAGATAGCATCCACACATCACATATACGATATTTGTCTTTCTGGGTCAAGGTTATCTTGTCTTTTCCAGCTCTATCCATTTATCTGTGAGTTCCATAATTTTGTTTTTCTTAATGGCGAATAAATTCCATTGTATAAACATCACATGCTTTCATTATCCATTCATCAGTTGATGGACATCTATGTAGCTTGTTTCCATTTCTTGGCTATTGTGAAAAGAGCAGCAATGAATATGGATGAGCAAGCATCTCTATAGTAAAATGTAGAGATGATAGATCCTGCCATACCACTCTTTGTCATATACCCAAATGATTCTATATCTTTTTTATTTTTCGTACTATATCCAGTTAACTTTCCTTAGAATAATAATAGCACACATTTATTAGCAATTACTTTGTGCTAGACACAGCTTTACCTATTTCATATGCATTAGACATTTAATCCTTACAGCAACCCGACTATGATTATTATTTTACATAAGAGAAACTGAGGCTCAGGGAGTACATGCAGATCCCATGTTCAAATGTAGGATTAAAATTCACTAATTTTCCTCCATAGCCTGAGCTTTTTTGGGGGGGGTCTTTTTGAGGCAGGATCTGCCTGTAGCCCCAGCTGGCCTGGAACTCACCATGTAGACCAGGGTGGCCTCGAACTCAAAGATCTGCCCGCCTCTGCCTCTCAAGCGCTGGGATTAAAGGCATGCGCCACCACACCCAGCTCATAGCCTGAGCTTTTAACTTCAGGACTGTGAGTCATTTCAATAAATAAAAGGTAGGTTTTCAAATATTTTTACTTTTTCAGTGTTTTTTTTTCTGTAAAATCATATTTACCTATGATCTTTGACCTTCTGTACATAAGAATTAAGACAAGTCTCCTTTCATTTCTCCATAGCTATTATCTATACAGTTTTAGTACAATGATTGTGTGTGATAAATGATCTACAGGCTATCCACACTTTCTGTTTCAAATGAGTGAGTTTATTATGGAGCAAGAAAAACAAAGAGCAATCAGATAGATGACATCATCAAATCAGACAGTTTTAACATCTAGCAGAAATGAATGGTGAAGCCTGAACGAGGGAGCAAGCAAAAGCAATGAACAAGTACCAAGCAGCGGATAATAACCTCATCAAACTAGCAGCTTGCAACATTCAGCAGAAAATCCCAAGGAAGCGGGGAGGGGGTGGCGGGGGGAACTGTCACCTGTAATTCCTGACAGAGAGACCCAGTCTCAGTGGTGAGGCTTCCAGGTAAGAATACAAGGAAGAAGCAGCAGACAGACAGCAAAACATCAAGTCAAGTGCTTACAGAATCCAGTATAAACTGACTAGGGAAAGCCTGCTAAAATAGTCAAGATGGAGTTCCCAGTTGAGAGTCCTGGCCATAGCTTCCTTTTATAGATGAGCTTCTGGCCACCACAAGCATTTTTATACCATGGACAGACAATAGAATTTGCTGTAGGAAATAGTTTATTTTATAGTTGTTCACAAGGACACAATGCTTTTATAATACCCCTAGCTGTTTTCTGTACTCCATCCTCCCAGTTACAGTATCAAGGGGCCAGCCTTCCCAGGACAAGGAGTCACAGAGGGCACTTGGTATGAACATGCTTATGCCTGAGACAAGGACCCATCTCTTGTTCTCAGACAGCTTTCAACAAATGCAAATAGCACATGGTAATTTAGCAATGCAACTTATATTACAGTAGTCCTCTCTTCTCTTGGCTTTACTTTTCATGGGTTCAGCTACTGGTGGTCAACTGTGATCTAAGAAATAGTAAATAGAAATTTCCAGAAATGAAAATAAAGACTATATTTTATGACATTTATTATAGTAGTTTTATAAGCATTATATTTACTATTGCTTATTGTTATTATTTCTTAATGGCCTTAATTTATATTTTTATAAGTTTTTCAGAGTTATGCATGTATAAAAGAGAAAAAAAAACAGTGTAGATATACTTTGGTACTATCTGTTGTTTTAGGCATCCACTGAGGCTTTTGGAACTAGACTGTATTTCAATGATAACTAAGACTATAAGAAAATTTTATCCCAAGGATCATTTAACAACAAAAATTAAAAATTTTCCCTTCATTTATTCAGCACTGGAATGGTACTTTTCAGAATAAGTTTACAAATAAAATTGTTCTTTACATGCATGATATCTTGGGATCTGATTGAATGGTTCTTTGTCTGAAGATTTCTCTGACAGCTACTTGAAAGGCTTCCTAAGGCTATTTTCTTTCTGTTTCAATAAGCAAAGTAGCATTGCTCTAGGTGAGTGACTCACCCTTTTTAGGTCATTTCAGTTCATAAATATCACAGAGAAAACAATAAAGATCAAGTCTACGACTTTCATGTCATTGGATTATAATTAGTCTACTTTGTTATTATTTAGTAACTTTAATTCAAACTTTCATTGTGCTTTAGAAACGAGTTTAATCTACTGAGAGGGACAGGCATAGATTGTCTATATATTTAATTATCCTAAGTATTTGTTATTCATAGAAAACATAAACTATTTTGTTTGGTTATTAGTAACAACATTTTGTCTTAAAATAAGTCTAGCTTTTCCTTTAAAATTTTTTATATTAGCTTAATACAGTTATTACTTTATATAAATACTATATGATAATCCAGTTTGGCAAACCAGTGAGGCAAAAGATACTACTGTTCAAGACTAAAAAAAAAAATACATGTTGGAAAGAAATTTGGTAATTTTTGTCTAAAGCCTCCAAAATGTTCATATTCCCTCCAACACTGTTAAAAATAAGTTTTACCCTTTGATCTGGTTACTATACTTAAGGGAATTTATCCTTAAAAAGTATATATATATATAATGTACATGAGACATTTATTAGATTGTTACTTATAATATTTAAAATGGAAATAGAGGGTTGGTAAAATATAGTATAGAATTGCATTTAGCCATTAAATGTTATATTGTAGAAAAATACTAACTTAGAGAAATATTTACATTATAAGTATTGATAGAGATGAATATTT
>NW_008348613.1:2609336-2622917 GCF_000622305.1 Nannospalax galili
ATATCATTACAACACAATTGACATATTCAATAACGTTTTGCTGAGGTAGGATGCATCTCTTTCAAATTTGGCTGTAAATTTTTAGGTTCACAGTTGAATTAATACAGTTAAACAATATTGAACTCAGTAGAAACCCTGTAAGAAAGAAAATTAAATGAGTTTTTACCCTTTAAAGAAAATCTCCATTTCATTTTATAATATACTGGTTTCTACATTTTTAATGCTACTAACACTTAGATGTTTGCACATGTCTCTTTAATCTCTATGTGTCTGATGATTACTAGTCACAATTACACTTGGATCCTTAGAACCTGAGTATGGATATAAAGTCATCAGGTAGATTTCATTGGTAATGTTTATCACCTCTATTATTTAACATGAAGTAAATTTTTATCCTTTCTCCTCAAATATAAGTCTTTTAAAAAAATTTGTTGATTTTTGTGTGTGTGTATCATACAGAGCTTCCCACACTGTCTTATTCACCTATATATTCACGTCCTAAATGGCACCCTCCCATAGCCTCCCCCCTCCCACATATGGGGGAGTTATGGAGCCCATAACTCTGTCATCCCTGTTACTGTCCACTATGAGGTTGACACCCCCCAGCCATTCTCCAATGCTTGTCTGTCTGCTGAATCTAGTCAGCCTATCTAGAGATACTTGTTTTAGGAAGATTAGTGTTCCTCATCTAGCAGTAAACAGTTGTCAATAGTCTTTTAGATAAGATTGAGGTCTACCATTCATTTTCCCAGTTCTATGTTGGATTACTGTATGGGAGTCTTTTGGCCCACCCTGGGCAATAAATCAAAGGAAAGTATCTCCTCTCTGGCATTGATTCTTGTCATGTAGCCTTTAGCTATACATATGGACTCTTAAAAATCATATTGACCCCATTAATCTTTGGTTATACTTTCCTTTTGTGTGTCTAAGAACCTATAGTTGGCCCAGGTAAACAAATTTATTTTTACTTTTAAGGTCATTTGAGGATCTGTTCCTCAGGGGTCACATGGGCTTGGGAGGAGCCCCTGGCTTCTTTCTTTTACCAGTTCCATCCATGTGAAGATAAGTCAAAGGTCCTGCTTGGCTGTGGCTTGCTTCACTTGGAAGCATGGAGGAAATGTTTCCTCTGAGTTGACCCTCCTCTTTGTAGACTGGACACTGGTTTAGGTCCATATGCTGGGATCTCCATGGCCTGGAAGTTCCCCTGGAGCTTAGTTGACCTAGGAGGGCAAGGGGCAAAACTCTCCCTTATGTCCTCCTGACCAAATTAGTATAGGCCTCAAAGTATGGCTGTTAAATATCCAAGAAAGTTAGTTCCACCAGTCTGGTACTTTTAATTACCATATGCCATGAAGCTTTGGCAAAGACCAAACACTCTCAGATAAACCTGCCTAGACATATATTACATTCTTTGAACTGGTTGTATGTGTAATTTGTCAGTAGGCTGTTGGACTAATATGGTTCCCTCTGGTTTTCTAAAAATAGCTAGGCATTATTTATCTCTCACATTGTCTAACCCTTCCACCACGGTTTCCCCATTTATGGTGCCCCCAATTTTTCACATTTCTCCCTTAATAATACCCTTCTTCTATGGTTCCACCTCTCTTGAGCTCCTTCTTTCCCTTTTTCCCCTAGGTTCCTTGTATAACCTTCCCTCCCTGTGCTGGATAGCTTTATTGTCAACTTGACGCACCTGGGTTGAGGGAGCCTCAATTGGGGAATTGCCTCTATTGGACTGGTCTGTGGCCATGTCTGAGGGACATCTTTTTGATGAGTGATGTGGGAGGGCCCAGCCCACTGTGGGTGGTGCCACCCCTGAGCAGGTGGGCCTGTGTTGCATAAGAAAGCAGGCTGAGCAGGCGCCAGGGGACCAAGCCAGTAAGTAGCATTCCTCCATGGCCTGTGCTCCAGCTCCTGCCTCCAGGTTCCTGCCTTGAGTTCCTACCTTGGGCTCCTGGATGAACTGTGACCTAGGATATGTAAGCTAAATAAACCCTTTCCTCCCCAAGTTGGTAGTGGTCAGAGTATTTTGTCCAGCAATGAAAAACAAACTAGGACAGAAATTGGTACCAGGAGTGGGGTATTGCTGTGACAGACCTGACTTTGGTGTTTTGGGGAGGACTGTGGTAGTGTTTGGAACTTTGGGCTGGAAAAACCATTGTGTACTCAGAGTTTGTTGCTGTGGAGCTTGGAAAAGTTATGCTGAAAGAGTTGTAGACAATGGAGGCCTGGTTTGTGAAGCTTTAAAGGGAAGCGGAGACTATCAGGCCTGTTCCTATGATATTTAAAATTGAGAATCCATGGCTTCTGGTTGGCTGGGGATGAAGAATCAGCTGTGATTAAGAAGAGACCAAAACCTGAAGTAAAATCTTTGGTTTACTGGGACAATTGATGCTGGTTAGCTGGGGCTGAAAAATAAGCTGTAAGTAACAAGATACCAGCATCACTGTGGTGAAGTCTTCTGGGAGGCATTTCCTCAGGGTCAGGACACAGAGGGGACCCACACCTCTATTTAAAGCTGGAAGCAGTACTTGCTAATGTATAAGAGTCTCCTCCATGGTTATGGTCTTGAAAGCGTGAAGGGGTCACAGAGAGCAACTGAGGCTTGGCACTCTGAGAGGCCAGGAAAGAGCATAGGTGAAAGTGCAAATTCAGTTGCAGTGAAGACACCAGGATAGAAGTGGTCATGGAGAGAATCTGAGCTTTGCACCCCAGAGGCAAGAAGAGGCCATTGGTGAAGATGTAGCCTCAGTTTCAGTGGAAACCCTAGCTTTTTGGAGATGCTGGGACCATGGGATGACCACCTAGAACAGCAGTAGGTGTGGAATGGAGCTGGCCTGGGTCTGTGAGATGAGCTGAGTGTGCTGTGGACAGCAGAGTCAGAGCAGTGGAACTGCCAGTACTCTTTGGAGCCCAGAAAATTGTGAGTGAATCCCAGATATCCAGCCTTGAGCTACTTTGCTGAATTTTGGTTTTGCTTAGGTGTGCTCTATTCTTCCCTTTGAAATAAGACAGTACTTGTTTTGGAATTTACAGAAGCCCACCCACAGTTAAGAGACTTTTAAAAGAGATGATGAATTTTTAAGTGTTTAGATTTTTTAAGGACGGTGGAGTTTTTAAGGTTGTACTGTCTTATGTTGTGATATTAACATCATATCTTGAGGACAGAAATTGGAAAGATATGGTTTAATAGTGATGTTTGTGTGTCAAGTTGACAAGTGGTCAATTGTGCTGGATAGCTTTAGTATCAACTTGACACACCTGGGTTGAGCCACAATTAGGGAATTTCCTCTATTGGACTGGCCTGTGGCCATGTCTGGAGGGCATCTTTTTGATGAGTGATGTGGGAGGGCCCAGCCCACTGTGGGTGGTGCCACCCCTGAGCAGGTGGGCCTGTGTTGCATAAGAAAGCAGGCTGAGCAAGGGCCAGAGGAGCAAGCCAGTAAGCAGCATTCCTCTATGGCCTGTCCTCCAGCTCCTGGCTTCAGGTTCCTTCCCTGAGTTCCTACCTTGGGCTCCTGGATGAACCGTGACCTTGGATATGTAAGCTAAATAAACCCTTTCTTCCCCAAGTTGGTAGTGATCAGAGTATTTTGTCACAGCAATGAAGAACAAACTAGGACACAGCCCCCTGTCCTTAAAATAACCCCATTATTATCCATATCTCCCTTGTTAACACCCTTTTTCTACTGTTCTTCTCTTTCAGATTCTTTCTTTACCATTACTTCCCTGGTTCCTCTTCATTACCCTGATTACTGTAGTGATGTCTGAATACATATTCACTTATAAGGATTTGGTGCTAGGATCCACATAGGAGGGAGAACATACTTTTTTGTTTGTTTATTTGTTTGTTTTTTTGACCACGTGTTACTTCACTTAGTATAACAGTTTCTAGTTCCATCCATTTACCTTCAGATTTTGTGATTTCATCTTTCTTTATTGCTGAGTAAAATTCCATCATATAAATGAACCACGTTTTCATTATCCACTCATCAGTTGAGGGACACTTAGGTTGCTTCCATCTATTACCTATTGTAAAACGAGCAGCAACGAACATGAATGTACAAGTGTCTCTGCAATAGGATGAGTTCTTTGGGTATGTGCCAAGGAGTGGTATAACTGGGTCAAATGGTAGGTTCATTTGTAGTTTTTTAAGAGCTTTCCATATTGCTTTCCATAGGGGTTGAATAAGCTTGCAGTCCCACGAGTAGTGGATGAATGTTCCCCTTTCCCCACATCCTCTCCAACATTAGGTATCATTTGTTCTCTTAGCTAATCTGACTGGGGTAAGATGAAATCTTAAAGTGGTTTTAATTTGCATTTCCCTAATTACTAGTGATGTTGAACACCTTTTAAGATGCTTCTTGCTGTCTTTATTTCTTCTTTTGAGATCCCACTGTTCAGTTCCTTAGCCCATCTTTTAATTGGGGTACTTCCTTTCTTGATAATTTGTTTTTTGAGTTTGTCATATATTCTGAATGTTAAACCTCTGTCAGACATGTCACCGGTGAAGATTTTCTCCCATTCTGTGGGTTTTCTCCTCACCTACTTGGTTGCTTCTTTTGATGTACAGAAACTTTTTAGTTTAATGAGGTCCCTTTTGTTGATTCTTGACCTTGTTTCCTGGGCAGTTGATGTACGGTTTAGAAAATCTTTTCCTACACCTATATCTTGTAGGTTATTGTCAATGTTTTCTTCTAACAGTTTCAGAGTTTCAGGTTCACATTCAGGTCTTTGATCTATTTGGAGTTTACTTTTGTATAAGGTGAAAGATAGGGGTTTAGTTTCACTCTTCTACAGGTGGAGACCCAGTTTTGCCAGCACCATTTACTGAACATGCTGTCTTTCCTCCAGTGATTGTTGTTGGCCCCTTTGTCAAATATCAGGTGGCTGAAATTGCATGTACTCATATTTGGGTCTTCAATTTTGTTCCATTAATCTATGGGTCTGTTTTGGTGCCAGTACCATGTTGTTTTTGTGACTATAGCTCTGTAATGCTGTTTAATATCTGGTATAGTAATCCCCCCAGTATTGCTCTTAGTGCTCAGGGTTACTTTGGCTATCCAATGTCTTTTGTGCTTCCATATGAATCTTAGGATGGTTTTTTCCAATTCTGTGAAAAATGTCATGGGGATTTTGATTGGCATTGCATAGAGTCTATAAATGGCTTTTGGTAAGATGGTCATTTACAATATTAATTCTTCCAACCCATGAGTATGGGGGGGTCCTTCCATCTTCTGATGTCTTCCTCAATAAGGATTTAAAAATTTCACTGTAGAGGTCGTTAATGTCTTTGGTCAGGTTTATTCCAGATGTTTTATTATTTTTTTTGCAGCTATTGTGAAGGGGAGTGTTTCCATGCACTCTTTCTCTTATTGCTTGTTATTTGTAGAAAAGCTACAGACATTTGTAGATTAATTTTGTAACTTTCCACTTTACTGAATGTGTTAATAATTTCTAGGAGTTTTCTGTTGGAATTTTTGGCGTCTCTTAGATATAGTATCATATCTACAAAAATGGATAAATTGATCTCTTCCTTTCCATTTATTACTCCTTTAATTTCCTGCTCTTGTCTTATTGCTCTTGCAAGAGTTCCAAGCACTATGTTAAAGAGAAGTGGAGATAGTGGACAGCCTTGTCTGGTTCCTGATTTCAATGGGAATGCTTCCAGTTTTTTCTATTTAGAATGATGTTGGCTGTGGATTTGTTATATATGGCTTTAATTATGCTGAGGTATGTTCCCTCCAGTCCAATTCTCTCTAGGACTTTGAACATAAATGCATGTTGAATTTTGTCAAAGACCTTCTCTGCATCTATTCAGATGACCATGTGGTTCTTGTCTTTGAGCCCATTTATATAATTAATGACTTGTATTGACTTACGTATATTGAACAATCCCTGCATCTCTGTGATAAAGCCAACTTGATCATGGTGGATGATCTTTTTGATGTGTGTCTGTATGCAGTTTGCAAAGATTTTCTTCAGAATTTTTGCATCTCTGTTCATTAAGGATATGGGTCTATAGTTTTCTTTTTTTGGTTGTATCTTTATCTGACTTTGGTATTAGAGTAATGCTGGCTTCATGGAAGGAATTTGGAAGTTCTCCCTCCATTTCTATCTTTTTGAATAATTTAAGTTGTATTGGATGTAGATCCTCTTTAAATGTCTGGTAGAATTCTGCTGTCAATCCATCTGCTCCTGGGCTTTTTTTATTCTCGAGGTTTTGTATTAGTGTTTCAATTTCCTTATGTGTTATGGTTCTCTGTTAATCTCTTCTTGGTTTAGTTCTGGTGGTTCCCATACTTTTATGTCCCTGTCCATTTATTTTAGTGTTTCAAATTTAGAAACATATATGTTTTTAAAGTATTCCCTTATAGTGTTCTGGATCTCTTTGGTGTCTGTTGTGATGGTTCCCTTTTCATCTTTGATTTTGTTGATTTGGAAGTGCTCTTTCTTTCTTTTGGTTAATTGGGCTAGTGCCCTATCAATCTTATTTATCTTCTCAAAGAATCAGCTCTTGGATTTGTTCATTCTTTGTTTTGTTTTCTTTTTTTCTATTTCATTAATTTCTGCTCTGATTTTTGTTATTTCTTCTTGTCTGCTGGTTTTGGGTTTCATTTGTTGTTCCTTTTCAAGTGTCTTGAGTTACAATGTTAATTCATTTATTTGTGTTCTTTCTGATTTTTTAATGTAGGCACATAGGACTATAAACTTCCCTCTAAGGACTGCTTTCAGTGTTTCCCAGAGCTTTTGTGGTGTTCTATTGTCCTTTTTGTTTAGTTCCAGGAATACTTTTATTTATTTCTTAATTTCTCCTTTGACCCATTCATTATTCAAGAGTGTGTTGTTTAATCTCCATGCGTACATGTGGTTACTGGGTTTCTTCCGGTGTTGATTTTAAGTTTTATTGCATTGTGGTCTGTTATAATGCATGGAATTATTTCAATCTGTTTTTTATTTGTTGAGGTTTGTTTTGTGCCCTAGTACATGGTTGATTTTGGAGACAGTTCCATGGGGCACTGAATAGAAAGTATATTCTTTGGTTCTTGGGTTGAATATTTGGTAGATGTCTCTTAGGTCCATTTGGTGTATGGTAGTATTTAATTCAGATGTCTATCTGTTAATTCTCTGTCCTGTTGACCTATCTAATGGTGTCAATGGGGTTTTAAAGTCCCCTACTATTAATGAGCTGTGTCTTAAAGTCCTGTAGTACTGTTTTTATGAAGTTGGGTGCACCAGAGTTTGGTGAATATATGTTCATGATTGTAATATCTTCTTGGTTTATTGTTCCTTTGATCAATAAATATTGACCCTCTTTGTCTCTTCTATTTAGTTTTAGTTTAAAGTCTATTTTATCAGATATTAGAATTGTCATGCCTGCTTTTTTTCTTAGTACCATTTTCTTGGCATATATTTTTTCCATCCTTTTACCTTAAGGTAGTGCCTGTCCTTGAAAGTGAGATGAGTTTCTTGTAGACAACAAAAAGATGGGTTTTGTTTCTCAATCCATTCAACTAGTCTGTGTCTTTTGACTGGGGAGTTCAGTCCATTGATATTAAAAGTTATGAATGAAATCCTGCAATTTTTATTTCTGTTCACATTCTTGATATAGCTGTGCATTTCCACAGTTATAGCTTCATTGAATTTCTCTCTGTCACCCCTTGTGTATAGTTGTTCCTTTCTTCAGCTCTTTGTATTGCTCCAAGAGCTCTCTGAAGGCTGGGTTTGTGGGTATGAATTGTTTCAGCCTATTTATGTCATGGAAGATTTTTCTTTCCCCTTCAACTATAATAGACATTTTGGCTGGGTAAGGTAATCTGGGTTGGCAAGTGTGGTCATTTAGAACTGGGAATACTTTGGTCCAGGCTCTTTTGGCTTTCATGTTTTGGACTGAAAAGTCAGCTCTAATCCTGATGGGTTTTCCTTTATATGTGATTTGTTGTTTTTCTTTTGCAGCTTTCAGTATTGTCTCTTTGTTCTGAACGTTTATTGTTTTTACTATGATGTGCCATGGAGAGTTTCTTTTCTGGTCCTGTCTATTTAGTCTTCTATGTGCTTCTTGTATTTGTATGGACATGTCTTTTTTTTTAATTTTGGGAAATTTTCTTAAACAATCCTGTTGAAGATATGTTCTATACCATTATGTTGAGATTCTTCTCCTTCCTGTATGCCTATGATTCTTAATTTTGGTTTTTTATGATGTCACACAATTCTTGCATATTCCATTCTTGTGTTTTCTTAAATTTTTCATAATCTTTTCTTGAGTGGTCTAATTTGTCCACTTTATTTTCCAGTCTTGATACTTTATTTTCCATTTCATTCATCCTATTGATGAGGCTTTCTCCTATCATTTCCTGAGTGTTTCACTTCCTTCTTCATTTCAGCCTGAGTAGTCATCAATGATTTTATATTGGAGTGGCCAGATTGCTTTTGTCTTCAGGAGTTCCCACAGAGGCCCAAGTCTGATGAGGATCAGATACTTTCAGGCTTTCTCCTAAGATCTGGATCCCTCCAGGAAAGATTTTGGCCTCAGGAATTTGGGGGTTGCACTGGACTGGGAGCAGGACCCAGGAAAGACATTTCTTATCATACTCCTCTAGAGGACTATTGGTATTTGGTGGGGATATGTTATTTTGATTTTTCTTGTTATTATTTTTTCTCTGTGATTTTGACGTGAATTTCTTCTGTAGTTTCTGATTCTTGTGTGAGACTCAAGCCTTCAAGTTTAGGTCTAGTTCTTTTTGTGAACTTTATGTGTCTTTGTGGTTTATTTTTGGGCATGGAAAGCTGGTTCATCTAAGCTTCAGTTTGCTCTTTTGATTTTATATTGGAGTGGCCGGATTGATTTTTTCTTCAGGAGTTCCCACAGAGGCCTAATTCAGATGAGGGTCAGATGATTTCATGCTTTTCCTATGGTCTGGATCCCTCCAGGAATGATTTTGTCCTCAGGAATTTGGGGGTCGGACAGGCCTGGGAGCAGGGCCCAGGAAAGATACTGGTCTAGGGTAGCTGATGGCAGTGCCACTGAGAGATGCAAAGGCAGATGGGGCGGAAAGAGGCCCCAAGGCCTCCTGGGGACTGCACTGAGGTGCAATTATGAGATCGTGTTTTTCACTTAATACTTTTACAAATTTTTAATGCTGTGACAAAATTCATGAGAAAAACACCTTAAAATGAAGAAAGATTTATTTTGTGCATGTTTCAGTCCATGGTCGTCTGACTCCATTGATTATTAGGCTTGTGGTGAGGTAGAACATCAGAGTAGAAAGGCGTGGCAGACGAAAGCTGCTTACCAATCGTGCATAGGAAAGAAAGAGAGAAAAGAAGGTGTGGGGGACAAGATACAGCTGCAGTGGACCCATTCTATTAAATTATGTCTTTCCTCTAAGTTTCCACACCTCCCTCCCAATAGCCCATTGAATTAGGAATCCAATTATTGATGTGTTCAGAGCTCTTATGATCCAATCACCTCTCAAAGTCTACCTCTGAACATTGCTGTGTGGGAAGCCAAGTCTTCAACAATGAGCCTTTCATAGACATTTTGTATTAAGTCATAATGACATAATTTTATCTATAATTTAAATTATTTGTAATAATAACTTTCTTATTATTGTGTTTGTGCAGGATATATATGAATGTCCATGTCATGGTGTGTGTGTTGAGGTCAGAGGACAATTTTGTGGAATCAGTTGTCTCATTACACCTTTATGAGGGTTCTGGGCATTGAATTCATATCATCAGGCTTGCAAGGAAAACAGCCTTAGCTGCGGAGCCATTTCATTAGCTCTAAAAATCTTTTATTTATAATATTTAGTGGTTGTGTGGCATTACACTTTTGATGTATTTCAATTTAGCTCATCTTTTATCATTCCTGCTTTTCTCTTCAGAATAAAACGGCACCAAACTTTCATAAATCTTAATCTTAAGTATAGCCTTTCTCTGCTAGTCAGATTTTCTCTTTGCTGTGAAAAATACTTGAGAAACAAGGAATGAAGAGTATATTTACTTTTTATTTATTTTTTTAAATTAGTATGAAAAGGAAGATGTTTCACTGAGGCAGTTTGATCCATACTTGTCAATATTCTTTGCTCTGTTTTGTCCCGTTTCCCATCGCCCTCTTCCAGCTCTCTTTGTCTCTCTTGCTGGTTCTTTTTCTTCCCAGTCTTCCCTTCTGGTTTCATGCCAGGTGTCTGGGAGAAAGGATTTATCCTATGGCGGAACTTTCAGTCTATAGTTGGCTGAATCTGTTGTTTGGGGTCCAAGGCTAGGTACAAACATTGGGGTGCCTGGAACATGCAGTAGATACTGCTAATGTCATAGCTGCCAAGAAGTAGATAGGAAGGGATAGCCTCAAAGATACCTACTTCCTCCAGCCGGCCTCCACTTCCTGATAGCCCTTTGGAGAATTTTTGCCTTCCAATCACTTCTAAATAGTTACAAGAGCTAGTCACTAACCCTTCAAAGCTTTTGGGGGGGGGGGCAACTTTATATATCCAAACTCCAACACCTTCAGAAAAATTTTCCAAACAAGATTTGAGGCAAAGATTGAATATTTTTAAGGATCCTTGTATATTTTGCCAAGTTAATATGAAAAGCACCATTAATTTATATAAGTATATTGGGCTGGCAAGATGTTTTAGAGGGTAAAGGTGCTTGCTGCCACAAAGCCTAATGACCTGAGTTCTATCCCTGGAATATGCACAATGCAAGAAGAGAACTATCTCCTGCAAATTTTCTTCTGACTTGTACATGTGCCATGTATACATACAACACCACTAAATAAATAAATGTAATAAAAAACCCATTAGTGTATAAAATAAAATTTTGTTTTCAGAGATATCCTCTGACATTAGTCACTGTAAAATATTTTTATTATTTGAGAATTTCATGCATGAACATAATTTATTTGGATCATATCCAACCTGTTTCTCCCCATATAGCTCCCCCACCCCAGACCTCCCTACTGCATCCACTTCTCAAGTTTAAAATTGCATTGGTACACTTATAAAAGAGGCACCAGTGGATTGGGGAGGTGGCTTAGCAGTAAAGAACACTGGTTGTTCTTGCAGAGGACCCAGGTTCAAGTCCCATCACCCACATGGTAGCTAACAACTGTCCTTAACTCCAGTTCCAGGGGATCTGACAACCTCTTCTGACCTCCACGGGCATTGTATGACACAGGTGCACTTACCTACATGCACACAATACACCCATATGCATAAAATAAAAATAATAAAAAAAAGAGGCACCACAGAGTTACTTCCCTCTTTTTCCTGCCATGTGAAGTTTCAGTGATAAGAAAACCTTCACCAGGCCCTGAATCTGCTGAAATCTTGATCTTGGGTTTCCTAGTCTCCAGAGTTGTGAGAATACATATCTTCTGTTTACAACTGCCAAGTCTATTATAATTTAATCAACTCTAAAGGACCAAGACAACAATTTTTTTCTCTTCTTCAAAGTTTTTGCTACTTTTGAATGCTTATTACGAAGTGTGAGGAGGCTTCCAGCTTTTCCATAATATCCATACTATAATAGTTCTGCTGTGAGCAGTTGTATCAGTCACTTTTCTGTTGCTGTGATAGAATCACTGACCTAAGCAATTTATAGAAGGAAGGGTTTATTTGAGCTTATGGTTCCAGGGGACTTACAGTCCATCATGGCAGGGAGGCATGGTGGCTGGAACAGGAGCAGCAGAAGCTAAGCTCTCACATCATCACACAGACAGAGGAAGCAAGAGAGGCAACTGGAGATCCTGCAAGGCTTAAGAACTCTCTAAGTCCACCCCCAGTGATGTGCTTCCTCCAGGACAGCCACACCTTCTAAAACCTCCCAAAACAGCACCATCATCTGGGGACAAAATATCCAAACACTTGGAGCCTATGGGAGACATTTTCATTCAAACCACCACAGTAGTGTATTGTATGAATAAATAATTTCTAACACAGCAATAGTTACCCAAGATATATATTTTGGAGGGTTTTTTTTTATTTTGATTTTGTGTGTGTGTGTGTGTGTGTGTGTGTGTGTGCATGAGGCATGCACATGCACATGTGTTAGGGTACCTGTGGAAGTCATAAGAGGGTATTGGATCCCCTGGAGCTGGAGCTACAGGTGGTTGTGAACCACCCAATGTGGGTGCTGGAAACTGAACTTAGGTCTTCTGTAAGAGCAACAAGCCATCTTAACTGCTGAACCATCTCTCCAGTCCCCAGATTTCTTATAGTTTTCATTGGCTATTCATGTTAAATTACTGTTATGTAGATCTAAAAATGGACAATAAACAAATGACCTTTGGTTTAAAAATATTTTATGAAATAGATAATAGATAAGAGCTCTGCACTCTAGATTTTGAATTCTTATTGCAAATATTAGTTGTGTTTTAAGGAAAACACTGAGGGAAATTAGATAATATATCAGTTAATATCTTCAAAAGAATAATAATACAATTTATAATCATGACTTTTCCCATTTATTTATTAATTTACTGGTTTTGTTCAACATATGCATGTTAGAGAAGACATAGAGGGAATTTAAGCCAAATATTCCTCACCAAGACTTTCTAATTTATAGAAATGGAGCATATGTAAATGAAATTGATAAATAATAAACCTCAGGATATGTGATAAAAATACTTTGATTATAAAATAACATATATAATAACATAGGGGATTATGCATACATCTTGACATTTCTTTGTTCCTCATTTCTTACATCAGTTCCGCAATTCTATGTTAACTGATTAAAGGATCTAGAAAGTATGATCTACATGACCATTGCCACCTCTTTTATTCAGACCATCATCATTTTCTGACCAAAATTATGTAACATCCTCCTAACTTGTCTGTCTTCTTCCAATTTTGTTTTATGCAATTGATTATCCACAGTGATGCCAGGATAATCTAAAACTACAAAACTAGTTATGTTGATGTATTCCATTCTCCTAGGGCCAAAGTTCAAACCCATTCAATGCCACCTGAAGTTTGGATCCTAGGCTTCAAATCTGTTTTTATACTTTAAGATCCAACCATATTGTATTTACTGTTCCTTGAATGTAATTTGCTCAGAATCTTCTAAGTCTTTAACAGTTGTTCACTGGGGAGATCCTTTCTGAACCTTTCTGACTGGGGTAGGGTTCCTGCCATCACTCTGTATCTCCCTTTAATTCTACCATTATAAAAAAACACACTTCCTTAACTATCTCTATTTGACATATTTAACTATCTATTTTTGTGAAGGCAAATTTGGTGGTGTTCTAGGCATTCCTAGCACCTATTCAGAATCTAATGCATACAAGATACTATTTTCTATACGAAATAGTGAATTTCAGAGGGAGATTGGCATGGTTTAGGAAGGCTTTATTCAGAAGGTAAGACTTGAAAGATGAACGCCTATTTTAATGATGAGAGTAAATACTGGATAAACTACTTGTGTATCCATAATTTCTTCTTATCTAGGTACATAAAGTACAGAGAAAGTCAAAAGGCCATGTACCATGTTTGAACTTGTGAAATTAGAAAACAATAATTTTATAAAACAATAGTATCGGTAAGGCAAAATTTCTTTTAAAAATTATTATTATTT
>NW_008348613.1:2624613-2636987 GCF_000622305.1 Nannospalax galili
GTTTGAACTTGTGAAATTAGAAAACAATAATTTTATAAAACAATAGTATCGGTAAGGCAAAATTTCTTTTAAAAATTATTATTATTTTTTTTTTACTTTCCCTGTTGGGGACACATGTCATAGCATGTGTGTGGAAGTAAGAGAACTTGTTTGGGGGAGTGTTCTCCTTCCACCACATGGGTCCTGGGGATTGAACTCAGGTCCTCAGGGATTGCAGCAAGCATGTTTACCAAACTGAGCCATCTGAAAAAAAAACCCAAATTTCTTTTTAAAAATAGTATTTTATTTATTCTTTGACAATTTCATAAATATATACATTGATATGTCCACTTCTACTCCCTGGACCTCACTCTTGCAGATCCCACACCCACCTTCATGCCCTCTCTTCCTCCTTGTAAATAAGCCAAATTTCTGAAGACTCATTGTTTCTGGTTTGCACGAAGGGAAATTTTACTACTTTATTATTAGTCAATGTTTGTCCAAAGCATTTTCTGTATTATCATTTTAGCTATCATATTTCAGTTATTTTATTTTACATGTATATAAAAATGTGTTTGTAACATCATTAGTGCAGCCTATATGATACATGAGGGCTATGTTAAGGCAACACACACTTTGTGTCCTAATTTTGAATTGCTTAATTTAATTGTCATCTTATTCTTTTTTTGTTTTTTCTTTATTCACAAAACCTTTTTTTATCACATGGCAAAGATAAAACAGTTCCAACTATAATTTTTAGAGTTCTTTATTTTCAGACTACTTTACCAATCTTAGAACTTTCTAAATCTGCTATGTAGTGGTAAACAAGAGTCTTACCTTGATGAATTGGACATAATGATAATGCATAAAATTAATGCAATACCTTTCACATACATTTCTATCCTAAATAACCATTCAGTCTTAGGATTGAATAATATCATATTAACTTTTGCATGTTTAACTATTTTGAAGAAGATTTAAATAAAAACATTTAAAAATTGGATTATGTTGCCCTGAAGAAAAGGTAATGAAAACCAGTTTCCTAAAAATAAAAAAAAACTGAATAAACATGTACTCATTTACTATTATTCACAATTATCAGCAGTTCATGAGTAAAAACTCTTCATTTTAGGTCATTATAATTTTGATGTGTTGAATGAGTGATGATGTACATAGTTGGGAAGGAATTTTCCTTGAAAAGATAGAACAAAGTTGCCTATTAAATTGCTACACTACAGCTTATTCATATATGGAGAAAGCTGACAAATAGTTTAGAGTTGTCATTTTAGCATGTTATTTGCAATAGACATATTGATAATTAAATACAGCATTTCTTATTTTTAAAGTACTGATAAAAGATGAAACTCTCCGTGGCAAATGAAATCTGCATAGTAGCAAAGCTGGGGACTTGAAAGATGTATCTAATTCTCTGGGTGATGCAGAATTGCTTCAAGCAGTAAGCTTACTGTTTTCAGACAGCATTAACAGCATCAGCAAACACAACTGTGTCAGCTTCTCTAGTGCAGGGTGTTTGTAACTGCACAGAGACGACGATAAGCAGTACACAAGATTTCACATTTCAGCGATGGTCTAAATAGATTTTGATGGACAAATCTGCTGTCTGGTATTTCTTCACTAGCCTTGAAGATGCTGAGAGATAAGAGATGACTATGCTTATCTTTTGTAAGTCAGGAAATGCAATCTTTTAGAGTTTTCTGGAAATAAAAAGGTCATGCAGACTGGAACCTGTGAACATTTTCAATCTCTAAGTCATCAGGTATGACCTTGTGAATTATGATGGTGCTGTTAGAATGTAAGGTTATTGCTTTGTCTAGATCTTAGTCATTTGGAATATGTTAATTAAAATAATTGCCTATTATCTCATTTTCCTTTGGATATTTGAACAGGTAATGCTTATAGTAATGAGTGATAGTTAAACAATATGAATGTTAGAAATGTTTGCTTATGTGTATGAGTTCATTTTTACTTTACTCTTTACTTGGGGAAAAGAAAGTGTATAGGAAGATATACTTTATGTGGTTAAAAGCAAGGCTTAGGGGTTTTAGAATATTTTTCTAGATTAATTCTGGTTAGATTAAAACTGCATATTTTATTGCAGTGATAAAAATAACATAAATCAACTAAAAGGAATATATCATAACTTGCTGCCTAGAGAAAATGATATATTACAAAGATTTTGTTACCTGGAATTTAATCATAGAAATTGATGCTGAGCCATTGTTATGAATCACACAGCAATAAAAGTTTAGTTAGTAGAAACATGTTCATCAGTATCTAGGCTATAAGCTAATTCTTGTAATTTATGTTTCAGTCTCCGAAATCTCTTAAAAGCTATTGGTTTTAATAATTTCTCAGATCTATTTATGCTCTTGGAGCTTTTAAAGTACATCTCTGCTAAGGCTTTACTTACAGCTGAAAGCTGTCTGTAATTTGTTTTTTCACAAAGGAGGCTTATAGCTTTTAAGTATCTTGAAAATTTTTGACCCAGAGAGATTCAGTGTTAGCTTACTTTCATTTGCAAACTGAAACATTTGACTTCATTTAATGTCTTAACTATAAACTATTGGGAATCCTCACATAAAATGACTTATATATTTGCTTTGTATTGGAACTCTGCTATTTGTTTTAAACTATTTTTTACCTTTCAAGTTTAAATGCATTTAACTCTGGTTTGATTTATCCTTTCCTCGGAATTATATTCTTACTTAATATTCACATTTTATAGAACTGTATTTTATTTATTTTTAATCTTACATGTTTCTGACTCAGCGATAGAGAACTATCAAATATATTAGGTTGCATGATTAAAGGGATAGAAAATTCTAAAGGATTTTTCAAGAACACCGACTTCATGATTCTGAAGCATGATTATTATTTATAGAATACCTCATCAGCCTGAGAAACATGGTATTAAAATGAATACACTGATCAAAGTCTGAAACAGTGAATAGATTCGGTTAGGGGTTGTTTCTCCTTTTTAATTAAAAACACATTAAAAATTCTTCCTTCTGATATTGGCTATAATTTATATGTTATTCTGGCTACTTAGTCAGCTTATATTCTTATTAGTAAGGAAGACTGCCATATTCTTAAGCTTGATTAATTTTGGAATGATTCGAATATACCTTTTAGTTGTTACAAAACCTGTTTAATCTGTTAGAATTTATTTCCAGTATTTGCATGTATTAGTCACTGAGAGTACATTCTGTTTCTTGGCATGGCTTCAGGATTCCTCTAGGCATTGGTTTCACAGTATTGTGCTGTTTTTTTCTGTATTTATGACCTTTCAGGATAACCAAATCATAAAGAATTTTGGTTCTGCTACTTTAGTGACACTTAAACATCATTAATTTTATAATATGGAAAAAATCTTAGAATTGTCATTTCTTTTACGAATCAGGAAAATATCTCTGTTACTGTGTCAAAATACACAGTATTAAAAATGAAAGACTAGTTAGAATGGAGAGACATTTAAATGGAATGCCAGTCTTTCTTCTGGTGCAGCAAGATGGTTTTGACCTTTAGATGATAAATTTCATTGTAAATCCTCCTAGCAACAAATGGTCACCTTCTTTTCTCAAAGGTTGCCTCTATTGGCTCTATTTACTCATGCATTTCATTGCACGTCATAAGAGTTTCTAAAGATAAGCTATGTAAAACACAACTGTTTGGGTAATTCATTAATTCAGTGGATTTATAGAAAGCTGATTATTGGCATAATGTTGCATTTGAGTTATGAGAAATATAAAATAAAGCTATTTATTGTTTCAAAGAAGTTATGAGAAAATGCATACAAATTAAATCATATTTGAGTTGACTTTTCAAAAGTGGTATGCTACAATCAATTATAACTTAATCTATAAAATGATGAGCCCTAGGATGAGCTACATATGTCTCTTTTTCCCTTCCATATGCATTTCATGGTGTTATAGAAATCAAAGGTAGAGTTACTGTTAGACTATATAAATATGGTGCAGTTTTATTGACAGGTGGGAAGACTGAAGAGTTCAAAGGCAGCCTGGGCTAAGAAAAACCCTGATTCAAAAAAATAAAGGATCTTTATGCTTATTAACCAGTGTTAGTAACTTATTTTAAGAGTGAGTTCAGCCTAGTTCCTGGCAGGAACCAGACACCGGGACCCTGAGAATCAGCTTCAAGTAGGGATATGGCTCTAATTCCAGGCTAGGTATGAGTACTTTAGTGAGCACTTGTATTATGGGAAGATGATTTTTACTTTTAGGGATTAAATATTGGAATACAGAGTAGCAAGTGTGGGGCTATTTGCTGCTAGTTATATAATTTAAGTTGTAATTTGAACAAAATGTACCTGAGTGTATATATCGTAATGAAAATTCTAAGTTTTTTTATATTGAATTTTGAGACAGGGTCTCACTACGTAGCCCAGGCTGACTTGGCACTTCCTTTTTAGAAGAGGCTAACCTCAAATTTGCCTCAGTCTCCCAAGTGCTAGGTTTATAGCTATTTACCACATACCTTCTGAAAATACTGTGATCTGATGAAAGTGATGGGTGAATTGGTCACTTCAGGCTCTGATAAAAATGATAAGGAGAAGCTAGAATGGAAGCAGGTGTTAGCTTCTGGCTGATGGACAGTAGGTGCTACTCTGTTTTGTTTTGGATCAGTGTGCCTGCTGAAAATAGCAGAAAGGTGGGTAGAACAGTTGCAAAAGCCCTATTTCCAATTGCCAAACTGGGCATTCTGCCCAATAGTGTCTCCAAAGTGCCTGATATCTTGTATTGAAGCAATAGAGGATTATTTGAAAATCAACTCTGATTCAAAATAGCAGACTGTGGTAAGAGGCTGTGTGCACTTTTCAGTCTATTTCTTTGTAACAAAGGGATGGTGATGGTACCTATTGCATTAAAGCATTGTGAAGATTAAATGATCTAATTTACTTAAAGCACTTGTAATAATTTGTGATGTGTAGTAAGCACATTACCAACAACATTATTTTTAGTTTTTGATTTTGTTTATATTACTGGAATATATTCATTGTACAAGATAATGGGTTTCATTATGACATGTCCATAAATGTATATCATGCATGGAATTAGCCAAGATGGTCATCAACAAGTGAAATGATAAGCAAAAGGTGATATATATAATCAGTGGCACTTTACTCAGCCATGAAAAACAAAATCAGATTATTTTCAGGGAAATGATTGGCATAAGAGATCATAATGTTAAGTGAAATAAGTCAGTCTGAGAGAGAAATATCAAGTATTTTCTCTCATATTTAGAACCTGTATTTGAATAAATATGGGCATACATAGGTATGGAAGAAGTAGACCTCACAGACTGGTCTAGAGAGAAGAGGCAGTGTACCAAAGGGAAGGAGGCAGAAGGAAATAATATACTTGAGTAATATACGACAGTCCACTTTGATTTTAGCCTTGTGGAGTAAGTCAGACCCTCACAGAAAAGGTTTGTTGGAAGCATAGAGCACAGAATTGTGAATGTTACATTATGATTTCCAAACTAGAACATATTTTCCTGCTGATCTACTTATTCCTAGGGAAAAATCAAATCAAATCAAAAGAGCAGCTCCTATATTTTGCAGTCATTTTAAAGAGCTCTAGCCCTTTTGAGACTGAGAATGAAAATTAAATTCCTGAGTAGATTTAGTAGTTAGCTGACAAGGTAGGGGGTAAAAGCAAATGAAGGGTTTTTAATAAAATTCTCTATCAAAATTGCATGTGAGCATTACTCAGTCTCCCCACAAGCACTCTAAAGTCCTGGATTTCAGCTCCTAAGAGACCTCCTGCCTAATGTAAACTCTGTTTTATTGGTAGGTAATCTGATTTAGCTTTAGCTTTGTTTTTGACATTTCCTAGTCCAAGGGCAATCTAGTGGAATCATTTAATACAACGAATACTCATGTTATTGTGGTAAATATTTGGATAAAATGAATTTTACTTAAGAGAAACTGGACATAGAAATTTCTAATCCTGGGAGCCACTGGATATTTTATCTTGGATTTTTGTACATTTAGAAATTATAAAGAAATCCATGATTGCTAATATTTTTAATACTAGCGTCAAGTTAATCCCACACATCAGAGGCCTTTCAGACTGCTTAAGAGTAACAACAATCACAAAAGGATTAGTATCCACGAGCAGATTCCTTTGTGGATGACAGCTGGGTTATGGCTGCTGGTATCAGACCCAAGAAAGAGTCGTTTTACTAGGAATAGTGAAAAAATAAAATGTAATACCTCTTTTTTATACAACTTCCATATAAAGCATGTCAGGAGTAAAAGTCCTGTGGTGCTGAGAGATGGCTCAATTGGGAAAGTGCTTGCCTGAATTTGATCCCTAAAATCTGCATATAAAAAGTCAAGCATGCTTGATATCCTTATGTACAAATGAATCTAGAAAAGGGTGGACCTTTTACTAATTATTTTTAGAACAATATCAAACCTGTGTAATCAAGAATATTGTTCTTTCATTTGAAAGTCCAATTCTTCTGAAGTCCTTGTGGGTTGTTCTCCTTACTCCTAGCGGTTTCACATTGCTTGGGAAAGAGCCACGTGCACAGTAGGAATCTAGCTCATTTTCAATACTTGTTTTAGAATCATAGACTTATTCTGGAAGAAAGCTTGTGCTTTGAATTGCTTTAAAGCTTTAAAATATTATTTTGTTTCTCAAAAAGCTGATAAAAGACATTTAGAGAGCTAGGATAATTTTTTCACTGCAAGCCTTTTAAAAACAATATAGGGACATTGATAAGAAAGATAAATTTAATAATTGGGTATTTCTTCATCAAACTATTGTTTTTAAAAAGTGAGAGACTGGATCTAGTGAAAAGTATTGTAAAATATGCTGCATATAATTATGCACACTGTTATTTCTGCACATCTTGAACATCAAGGGAAGCCAAGGCAGGAACTCAGGGCAGGAACCTTGGACACAGACCTTGGTGGAGTGCTGCTTACTGGCTTGCTCCTCTGGCCTGTGCTAGCCTACTTTCTTTTTTAAAAAATGTATTTATTTATTTTAAATATTTTTATTGAGTTTTTGTGCATTTCATACAATAGCCCTCAGTCAAATCTAGACCTCTTCCTCCATCCATGCTCCCACATACTCCCTCTCAGACCTCTTGAGTTCTGTCATATATGTTAAGTCTCATCTGGTCAAGCATCTGCACCTAAATATCCCTCAGTGGAAGTTTATCCAAGGAACTATAGTCAGCCCAACATTTACTTTTTATAATTAAATTTTATTTTACATTTTTTTGTATTTCTTTTTTTATCAAAAGCATTGTTATTGAATTTTCGTGAATTTCATACCACATCTTTTTATAGTATTTAGATTCCTTCCTCTATCTGCACCCCTTACACTCCTTGCCTAATGTCATGTACTCTATGATATGTATGAAGGCCTGTAGAGTCAAATTTGTGTCCTCAAATGTCCTTCAGTGTGAATCCATCCATTGGAGCCTGGTTAAGCTACCAAGAATCATACTCTTAAAAGAGACTGACTCTGCTTTCCAGTGGCCATTAGTTTCCAATAGTTCCCGGGTAGAGTTAGGGTTTCTCACCCACTTTCTCATGTCTACACTGGAATTTTGTCTGGCTTGAGTTTATGTGGAACTTGTGCATGCTGTCACCACTGCTGTGAGTTCATATAAGTAACTGACCAGCTGTATGGAAAACTGCTTCCTTTCTATACATCTCTTGTATTCAAATTCAGTTCAAGCTTATAACCATATGTTGATACTTTTGTATATTGTAGAGGGAAGCAATATAGCACAGTAGTTAAAGGCTAGGTTTCTAGAGCTGGATTTCTTGTTTATATCCCATACCTTCCACTTTACCGACTTTCTGTTTTTATTTAGAAGTACTTAATCTCTCTTCAGTGTTGTCATTTGTGAAATGGGGAGACTACTATGGAAACCTACAATGGTAATAAGAATCAAATGATTTAATCCACGAAACACTGCTGAAACAGTGACTAAAATGCTCAGTATAGTACTTAGCTTAACATTAGTTATGATAATTATTTCCATTGAACTAGGTAATATTGAAGATATATCAATGTTTTTAAATTCTACTTTAGGTGTAATATACTATAAAAGAAATTAAATAGCTTGCCTAAGATTTAAGTTGCCAGCAAGCCAGGAAGCCTAGCTTTGGAGATAGTGCTATTCATGACTTTTGTATTGCTTCAGACTATACATGTCCAGGTGTATAAGGTAACATAGCATCAAGGCGATCTGACATGGCCATGGGAGACTTCATGAGAGAGGTGTGATGGAATGTCTCACTTTCACTAATTTCACTATATTCCTTCTCTCTGATTTCCACTCCATTAAAAATAACATAAATAAAATAAAATTATTACCACATTTCCTGCTATTGGTGCTCAATAGGTTGTGGTTGTTGCTTGAAATTACAATCTTTCTGCTTCATCTTTCCTAATGAGTGCAACTTACTGTTTGAATATCACAAATGAAATCTGAAAGCCTATAGTTGAGGGTCTCTAGGAAAGCTTTTTAGCCTCTGTGTCTCAAAGAACTCATCTTTTCTGAAGATTTATAGTGAGATGATGTATGTCCTACATTGTCTAGCAATATGCATGGTGCAATGTAAGCCTTACAGTGAATGTTCATTATTATTACAGGAATTATAGCCAATTATGAGAAAAATCAGATATCTAAGAAACTTTTAGAAGATAGAGTCAGAATTATCCAGTGACGCAAATACTCAGATGGCAATAAGACAATCAAAATTTTAGTTCTCATTCTTCTATTGACTTGTATGTATCTTAATTTCTCCCTACAAAAAGTTACAGTAAAATAACTAGAATTAATATGCTTTCTTCCATCAAGAGTAATCATTTGAAATATGTAAGGAAAAAATCTTGGTCAAATTAAAAGAAGCAGTGGTTCGTATGCCTTGAATTCTCTGTACCGCTCTTCTTTTTCACAAGCCTTCCATCTGGAATTGTGCTATTCACCCTGCTGAACTTATTTGTTCTTTATGACTTAGTATAAGGTCTTAGTATAAATTAATGGGATTAGGTGCTCACTCATATACCCTTTATAATGCTCTGTCAGCTTCTGGTGTAATATTTACATATATACCATTTTAAAAACGCCTATATGCCTTCTCTTTTTAAACATGAAATCATTGAAGACAAAATAGACCTTTTAACTAATTAGGGCAACCAAAAGAAAATTTCTCAAGCTCAATGAACCAGATAGTATTAAAAATATGTGAACAATTATGGTGAATAATAGTAGCATAATATGTCAGTAACAGAATAGTAGTGATAAGAACAAATGTTACCCTGGTTGATTTGCTTCTCTGAAAACACATTAAACATGAAGAAAAGTCAGGTAGACATTCACCTGTACTATATTTTTGAATAATATCAAAAGAAAAATGAGTATTAAAAAATCCTTTTCTGTACCAAAGACTAAATGACTGAGGAGAATGGGAGAGGACAAAGTCTGTGAGAATTTTCTGAGCAGAGGAGCAGAAGGAAAACAGTAAGTGCTCTAATCTACTGAGGAAACATAACTGTAGTCTGGCAATAAAAAATGCAGAGAATAATCCAGTATATAGTGACCATTCTGGAAAGTCACTAAGTACCTCTCAGAATCAGGTTGTTACAGTAAATAGTATTTATTGGTTTAAAAGTCAGTCTTGTTCAGTCACCTCAGACAGATAAATCTTCTACTTTTTTTCCCAGAAGAAGTGTTTTATTTTCTTTCTATAGAATGGATTAAACAGCCTCATTGGATGAAGGAACCTATGTATACTTGAGGGCAGAAAGCATTATATAAAAACAATAGAATTTAAGGTGAATATTAGGTTTCTGATTCACTTTCTTCATTGCATTCCAAGACTAAGAGATCTTCTGCTGGAGTGCAGTCTCTCTAGCAAAGAGGAATGCTCCAAACATACTGACATCAGGACTCCAGCCAGGAAATAGCTTAATCAGATCCTGCTGTCTCTTTATTTCATTCTCAAGCTATTTATTTATTTGTGGCTTCTCAGAATAATCTCAGAGTGGTTAGAAAGGGGAGCATGGGTTCTTTATCTGTTTTATTTATCATTTTAATTGATTAAAATTTTTTTGGTCTTTTTGAAGCAGGGTCTCCCTGTGGCCCCAGCTGTCCTGGAACTCACTATGTAGACCAGGCTGGCCTTTAACTCACAGAAATCCGCCTGCCTCTGCCTCCCAAGTACTGGGACTACAGGCATGCGCCACCACGACTGGCTCTATTTTATTTTTTAAGAATATTATTATTATTTATTCTTTGAAAAATTTCAGACATGCATACACGTATTTTGATCATATTCACTATCCCTACTTCTCCCTACCAGTTTCCTCAAGGAATGCCCCTCAGCATATCTCCTTCCCAGCCTCATGTTATTTATATATTTATCATTCATTGATTTATGTGATTTTTTTTAACCCACCGAGTCAAATTAGTGCTTCTAATGTGGGATCATCCACTGGGGCATGGGCACCCTACTATTGGCCAGCCCCAAATAAAAGTGACTCTTCCTCTGCCAGCAACCATCAACTGCCAATAGCATCTAAGCTAAGGATGGCACTTTGGTAGCCTGGCTTCAATCCATGCTGGGGTTTTTAGTTGGGCTGACCTTGTGCAAGTCTTATGTAGGTAATGAAGTGTGTATTGAAAAAAAAAACAATATGGGACCTATGATTTTGCATGTCAAGCAAAAGATATGAGGCGGGATAGAAGAACCCATGTGAAATGGAAGAACAAGAGGGTAATACTGTGGGCTTAAAGTTTAAATGGGGATGGAGAGGGAGATTGGAGGAGAGAGTAGAGGGCAGGTTAATCTAAACTGAATATTGCATAAGGAATCTTTATGAAAACCCACTAGTTTGTAAGCTAATTAAAAATATAATAAAAAAAATAATTTGAACGGAGGTACCCAACATTGGTGAACAGTTCTACTCCCATGGGTTGTTAAATTAAAATCTCAGTGCTAGCACAGAATACCTCCCCTATGAGTTGTTGGTCAGGAAAGTCCTCAAGGCACCCAAAACAACACAGGCTGTTGCTGTTGCTCTTGGTTGCCTTTCATAATTAGATAATAAGAACCTATTGCTAAAGACACCACACACTTTGGTTGTAGGGCATAGGGAAATCAATCTTGATCTGATCAAGAAACTGCCTCCCTTCTAGTTAGCTTTCACAGTGCTGGAAGGAGCTATGCAGACTGCCGGGGAAGAAAAGGTATCAATGGTCTTATCCAGGGCTGGACCTTTTATTCTACAATACTGACTTGCCAGCTGAGATGTGCCCACTGGCGCAGTAGTGGCAGGACTTTATGGGGGTAACCAACTGCTCACTTGATTGGGTTTGAGGCCTGTTTCACAGGAGAGAATTCATGTTTGATACTGTGAACATGATTAAAACCCATGGCTAAGAAGGTGATCGATCCAACGTGGGAACCTGTTATTGTTGATTTTCTCAATGGCCATGTTGTCATACTGTTTTCTCAATATTTATGTGTACATCTATAGATTTGTGCAGTTCTCAACCTTTGTCAGAGAAACTTTTAATTATAGTGGGGAGTAGTTAATAAAGAGACATAATTGTTTAAAGTGCTGAGAATAAGTGACTGTGAATGCTCAGCCATGGATGAGTCATCTGTATCAACGTTCCCCTCCCTGGCTCAGGGAACATTGTGGAAAAGGGGGCAGAAAAATTCTAAGAGCCCCAAAATGGGGAAGAGTGCTTTGAAATACTGCCTCTGAATATGATGTGGCTGTTGCATACATAAACCAACTAAATAAAAATACCTTGTAGTATGCTAACAGTCAACAAGTTTAATACACTTGAGAATTCCAGTTAGATATTTAATTTCAAATTTTATTTATTTATATTTAATTTTAAGGATCTTACTATGTATTTCTATGTAGCCCAGGCTGGTCTTGAACTCACAGAGTTCCACCTGCCTCTGCCTCCTGAGTACTATTAATGAATTTGTGCACCATCATTCCAACCCTGGTTTCAAGCTCTTCTTAAAAAAGTCTTATTTATTTATATTGTATGTTGAACGGATTTTCATCCTGCCCCATTTTCCTATATACACCATTTTCTTGCTAGTGTCAAAACTCTTAAATATAAGTAGTCAACTAAAGATTATGAATTTCTGAAAATTTTAACAAAAGATAGAAGTCAAAACAACCAGAAGAAAGAAGTCTACTGGGAACAGAGAGTAGAATGGGAGAACACTTTCTGGATTAAACTGCTTTTATCCTGAACTAAAATAAGATACTGCATTTGCTAGACTACAAGAGAGTGCTATTAAACAGGAGACTATTAAGTAACAAAAGCAAAGTATGGAAGAGCGTTTTTAGTAT
>NW_008348613.1:2637019-2637373 GCF_000622305.1 Nannospalax galili
TAAACACATGCACATTCCCTTACATTGTTACATCATAATAGTGAAAGGACAAGCCAAAAACTAATAAAAATGAGAGTAAAGGAACAGAATAGAGTTGAAGAGGTGGAAATAATTGTAGAGAAAAAAAATTCTTAATTGAAAATGAACTCTTTGTCCCTTAGTAATACATTCTGGAATGTGAAGAGAATTATTGAAAGGATGGACTTGAAAATGTTGAATTTCCCTAGCCATAGAATTAGTTTTCAAATTTATTTTATCAAATTGGGAAACTGTTTTACTGAAGGTTGTTGATAAAAGTTAGCATAAATCAGAGAGATGTTCCTTTTTTCTTATTTATAATATATATTATAATGT
>NW_008348613.1:2637608-2644158 GCF_000622305.1 Nannospalax galili
GTTGTTTGCATATGTGTGTGCCTGGTGAACTCACCAATGCATGTGCATGTGGAGGCTGGAGGTTGACAAAGGATATCTTCCTCTATTGTACATCATCCTATTTATTTTTTGAGACAGGGTCTTTTTACAGAACCTGAAGCTTGCTGTTTTAGCCATATTGACTGGCCAGCATGCCTCCAGGATTCTCCTGTTTCCCCTACCCCAAACCCCACCCCATGCTGGAGTTACCAATATGTGCCTATGTGTTTGCTTTTACATATGCGTTGGTGATCCAGATCACATCCTCACAGTGAAGCCCTTTAGCTATTGAGTCATCTCTCCAGCCTAGTTTGATGATTTTTTTTAAATGTGAACATTATTGAGTATGTTGACCTCTAGATTCAAGTGTACTTCAAATATGATAGCTAAGTTGAAAGCTTTTTTCTGCTACTGATTTCTAATATTTGTTTAAATATTGTTATCATTATAAAAATGACAAAAATTCTTCCACTAAATTTTTTGTGGCACATATGTTCTACATTTCTATTTGACTATATCTGTATCCATACTACAAATGTACTGTTCAGAAGTCATCAAATTGCTGAAAATCATAAAAGTTATGTGGAGTTTGCCTTTAAAATAGTTGAATATAAATACAAATTAGTTATACAAATTTTAGAAATACAATTTAGTTATAATCAGGATGTAACTAGAGCAGGGATATAGATCATACGTGAATGGCTATTCTTCCTTAGGAAGTCATTTGTATTTTAATGGAAGTAGGAGCACTGAACCATTACTTCCTACTGATAGAAAGAAAAATCCTCCAAGTAATTCAGCAAAAGATATATATGACTTACATTACTATAAATCATATGTTCTTAAACTTATGACCGTAACTTTAATATTGAAAAAATATTAACTTGGAAAGAAAAAAATATACTTAATTTGGTTAGATGCCTCTATACACTCACTTAAGATGTGATTTCTGTGAGGATTAGTTACATTGTTCTAAGGCTACAGTTTATGCTTTTCAAGTTGCAGATCTAACCCATTTTTAAGACCTGAAATACATTTAGGGGGTAGTGACTACTATTTTTAATTTTTAATTATTTTGTGACTATCATTCTTTAATGAAACAGAATATCCTAGAACACGAAATATCACAATGCATTTTGATTTTTTTTCTTATGGTGCTAAGAGCAGGAGCCAAAGTCTTGCAGGTACTAAGTGAGTGCTCTAACCACTGAGTCATGTCCCTAACGTGAATTACTTTTAGTGAGGGTAAATACTAAAGTATGAAACTTTTGTTTTTATTACATGAATTTGAATAGGTGACTGTTTGGGGATATAAAAGGTATTTTTCACTGTGGGTCATGGCTTAAAACTTTTACAATATTGGTGTATATGTGTTAATGGAATCCTCTTACAAATGTTTATCAAGGGTAATGTTAAATATTATAGAAAGCAATGTCATATGTTTGTATTCTTTTCCATATGCAATACTAAAATTTGTCAATAAATGCATAAATATTTATGGGAAGTAGGGTGCATTTGGTATGTTTGATATTCAAAAATCTATAGAAACAATAAAAAATAAAATAAAAATTCATCTATTGACATATTTAGGAGTGACCTCAAAGTCTAGCACCTGATACCATAGATCCCTCCACATTCCTTACATCATAATTCATGTTTATAGTCTTTTGACTGAATCCACATGAGATAAACTTAAACTATAGCTCCATTAATTACCTAGTAGGCATCCAGCCCTACTCTGGTTGGTGAACCACAGTGACTTTTTATGTTTTCTGTGATTAGCCACCTTGGTAAAAGATGGTAAGTTCTTTTGAAGATGGGCATGATAAAGACTGTAAATTTTGGCATTGTAACAGGGCCTGTACTAGATCTGTCATCCTTTAGTCAATGATTTTGATATTATAAATTGGCTCAAATATAAGAATTGGTTGAGAAGCCATCACTATGTTTTGAAAATTCAAGCTAGACATCAGTTCACTTGACCTAGAACTTCTTTGTTCATATGTATCAAATAAGAATTTAGTAGACTGTCCATCCACTTCATCTCTAGGGACACTTTGATCCACTAGCGAGCACTTGAGGTCTCTATGAATCAGCTTATTTTTATTACTGCTTTGATTTGCTGTCCTTAAGCTAAACACACCTATCTTGTCTTTGGTGATTAAGTTCTGTCATATGTTCTCCTCCACAACACAGTTATCCTCATTACCTTTAAGTATCCCAGCCCACAATGACAATAATAAGTATATATTATTGGACTTACTCAAAGATTCTTCCTTAGTGAAAGGAAGTTGTTACCAGTATCCAGTGCTTCAAAGTATTTGGTTGCTTAGAAGACAAAGGTACTATTTCTTTCAACATAATTTTTGATTTTTAAAGCCTTCTTTTTAAGTAGTCATATGGTAGAATAGTCTTAGAATACATCTCAAAGCTTCATTCAGTTTTGATGTTCTCCTGTTATGTTAAATGTTCTTTTTTAAATCAATTTTTACATATGTGTTCATGACCAGATGAAAGTTTGAAATGGTTTCACTTCTTGCATTTTTCTTTTATCCTGCATGGTCAAATTGATTATACTAAATACTTTCTTCATTGTTTTTCAATACACATTTTTATTGAATTTTTGTACATTTCATATAATACATCTTAATCATATTTAGGCACCCTCTCCTATATGCACCCCTCATAGACCTCATCAGATTTCATGTATTCTGTCATATATGTTAAGGCCTATCTAGTAAAATTGGGTCCCCATATGTCCTTCAATGTGAGTTCATCCACTGGAGCCTTGTCAGCCTAACTAGCGTCACTTCCTTAAAGAAGACCAACTCTTCCTCAGCCAGCAATGGTCAGCTGCCAATAATTCCCCAGCTAAGGTTGGGCTTCTTGCCCGTTTCCCCAGTTCTGTGCTGGGTTTTGTTTGGTTTCAGTTTGCATGGATCTTGTGCATGTTCTCACATTTACTGTGAGTTCATATGAGTGACAGATCAGCAGCCTAGAAAACTCTTTCCTTATGGTCATGCACTGCCCTTGGCTTTTATAATCTTTCCACCTCCTGTTCTACAATAGTCCCTGGCCATGTGTGAGTGAGGTTTAATATAGGAGTTTTATCCAGGAGCACGCACTCTGCAGTCTCTTACTCTCTACATTTTGGCCAGTTGTGGCCTCCTGGGTGAGAGTTGATGCATTAGTATTTACTTCACCCCCTGTTGCACTATGTTCTGTGAACCTTTGAGCCTTGGGTATAGAGGTTGAGCACCAAATTATTTACTGTGTTTTGAGCATATGTACAATGTTCAGAATACTTAGTATCTGTTCAGCCATCCTAAACTAGAAAATACATATAAGGAAACAAAATGCAAATGATCATCATTTATTATCTAGTTTTTTGAGATGCCTTGTACTAGCAAAGTAATTAGAGTTTTCATTTACCTAATAATTGCCCACTAATTGCTTTCACAGGACTAGATCAATTTTTAATGGAAGTGGAATTATTTCACCCTGCCATAGCATTCATGGTGTTAATACTAATGATCTTCATTTTTTCCCTTGTATAGTTCAAAATGTGATCTTGTTAACAAGAGTTCTTTATCAGGGATAAAGAGGCATGATACTAAATTGACAAGATAGCTGTTTGTGTTCTGTTTTTCATCTCATTAACAAATGATGCCAACAGGAATGTTTGAATACTGTCAATATCAAATCAAATGACATTTCTTATCTGAATATAGGACTAAATTCATTTTTGCTTCCTTTTGAAAGCAACACTTGATAATCAAACACCAAATTCCTAAATATTATGTCATGTAATGCTTGATTTTTGAAATGAAAAGATATATATACATATTTATTTTATTTTTCCTCACTGTATAGAGAAATGATGAAGAGGCAGTTGTGGATAGAGGTGGAACACGTTCTATTCTCAAAACACATTTTGAGAAAGAAGATTTAGAAGGTAAGAATTACTTTTCTTGGGATAATTATTGATATACTTTCTGGAGAAATTTCAAAGAGAAATACCATTTATCAGTTTTGGAGAATTGAGAATGTTGTTATCAAAGTAATGATAGTGTGCTGGTGGGAAGCAAATACTATTGTTCTGGTGCAGCCTGGAATGCCAGCAGGCAGACCTGCAATTCATTCATACACAAACATTTACTGAACCCACACCACATTTTAGCTATAGTTTGCTGCCAACTCTGAAGTAATTCCTGTTTCAAGTAATTATACTTAATTATGGAATTAAAAGAAATAGAACAGACACACCTATCATGTTTGATATGATAGGGTAGGAAGGTCACCTAACTGGGGACTGAAGAGATGGCTAAGCGGCTAAGAATGCCTGTTGCCCTTGCAGAGGACACAGTTTGATTCCCAATGCCCACATAACAGCTCACAACCATCTGTAACTACAGCTCCAGAGGATCCAACACCTTCTTCTGGCCTTGTAGACACACACACATACATGCAGGAAAGCACTCATATGCATAACATAAAAATATATCTTAAATAAACATGAGTATATAACTTAGCCTATGTTGTCAGAATAGCCTGTCACTGGAAGAGAATTAAGGATAAATGGAGTTCTTATTTTACTCAGGTATCAAAAAGAGACAGAGAAAGTAACCATTTCTATATCTTCTCTGCAGTAGAAATAAATACGGCTAATTCAATGCTGCAGTATTTAACTATGCACACTCTAACAATGGACTGCAGTGGGCTTAAATGCTATGTCTATTACTTAATTGGTATGGGATTTAGTTAACTGGTCTGCACCTCAGTTATTTCAAATGTTAGCATACTGGAATCATTGTGTATATCTTGAAGTCTTTCTCTAAATGAGCATTAAGAGAAAACTATTTACAATTATACACATGGAGTGAGGGTAACATAAATATCAGCAATTATTGTGACAGCACAATTTATGTTAACAAAGAATTAACTTTTATCATTTAACTAGAAATTTTTTATGTCTGATATATAAGGTATTTAATGTTTGTAATTTGACTGAGAGGTGAAAGTTACGTGGTTTTTCAAGTGCAGGTAATCAGAGCTCTGATTATTCATTGAGCCGAGAAACGAAGTAATTTTCAGTTTAAGCATTACAATATAAATGTTTCAATTACAATTAGATTCACTGTCTTCGAGTTTTATTTAAGCTACAAAAATTCTACAACAAGAGTGTTAATTAAGTATTTGGAAACAACTTTTACCAATTCTGCCTATCTGTGACTGACATTTTGCTTGGTACGCAGAAAATACCCAGGTCTAGGAAGGTCATGCTTGTGGATGAGTACAGTGATTTGCTATGACACTCATATTCATTATGTAGATTGAAGGTAGCAAAACTTGAAAAATTAAACTTGTAACAGATTATATAAAACTTTTCTTAGGTTCAAATGTCAATATATTACAGGTTTTTTCCCTTGACGTTCTTCATTTATTCAACTTTAAACGTTATGAGCATGTGCATGGACATTGCTAGCCTTCAGATCTAAGACTTATCTTACACACGAGTTGTTTAGGGCAAACTTACATTAATCAGTTTGATTCTAAGTGTAACCAGAACCAGACAGAACATTAATGGTTACAGAGATGAAAAATGTACTTTAAAAATTAAAATGAGAAGTCTATAGCGCAGCTCTCTGCACCGGGACTCCCTAAGTGACATTCCCCTTTCCATCCCCCGCCTCGCTGTTCTATACTCCTAGTTTGGACCCTGCGCCATTCCTAGTCTCGGGGCCCCAGACACCTGGGGAACCAATATTGCTTCCTGATCCTTCTCACCCAGAGCAGCTCAGTCCCTTTCTTGGGCTCCAGGAGCACCGCTTCTGGTCCTGGCCCTGCCCTCACCTCTCTCTGCTTCCCTCGACCTGCACCACCGGCTAGCTCTCCTAGCCTGCACTACTATCCTCAGACCTCTTGGGGTAGGTCTATAGCGCAGCTCCGGGACTCCCTAAGCGACATTCACCTTTCTATCCCCCGTCTCGCTGTTCTATACTCCTAGTTTGGACCCTGCGCCATTCCTAGTCTCGGGGCCCCAGACACCTGGGGAACCAATATTGCTTCCTGATCCTTCTCACCCAGAGCAGCTCAGTCCCTTTCTTGGGCTCCAGGAGCACCGCTTCTGGTCCTGGCCCTGCCCTCACCTCTCTCTGCTTCCCTCGACCTGCACCACCGGCTAGCTCTCCTAGCCTGCACTACTATCCTCAGACCTCTTGGGGTAGGTCTATAGCGCAGCTCCGGGACTCCCTAAGCGACATTCACCCTTCTATCCCCCGTCTCGCTGTTCTATACTCCTAGTTTGGGCCCTGCGCCATTCCTAGTCTTGGGGCCCCAGACACCTGGGGAACCAATACTGCTTCCTGATCCTTCTCACCCAGAGCACCTAAGTCCTTTTCTTGGGCTCCAGGAGCACAGCTTCTGGTCCTGGCCCTGCCCTCATCTCCCTCTACTTCCCTGGTCCTGCAACACCCACCAGCCTCTTTCTGGGGCTGACAGCCTCTTTTTGGGGCTCCAAGGCTTACCTTTA
>NW_008348613.1:2649702-2657648 GCF_000622305.1 Nannospalax galili
AAAAGTTAAAACCTCATTCAATTTTATGTCTTATAAGGGTTATACTGAGTTCAATATTGTATAACTGTATTAATTTAACTGTGAACCTCAAAATTTACAGCTAATTTTGAAAGAGAAGCATCTTTGCTCTGGAAATTGTTATTGAATATGTTAATGCTGTAATGAAATGCTTCTAATCATGTGGTTATTAAATAATTTAAAAAAATTAAAATGAGACAAAATTCAATTCCTAAAGAGCAATGAATTACTAAAAACAGTGAATTGGCTGTAGAAGTAATGAAGCAATATTATTTCTATGAAGGAAATTATTTTAAGGTTCCTAGGACAGAAGACAGTATACATGAGACAAAATTCAATTCCTAAAGAGCAATGAATTACTAAAAACAGTGAATTGGCTGTAGAAGTAATGAAGCAATATTATTTCTATGAAGGAAATTATTTTAAGGTTCCTAGGACAGAAGACAGTATACAAGTTTAGGAACATTAAAGAAAATCTCCAAACTGAAGTTTTCAAACATCTGCCCTTCTATGTTTGTGTGCTGCTTACCTCATTTCCCCGAAGAAACCAGAGTCAGGTTCTACCGACATAACTCCATAGACAATTCATGTCGATGTCTAGGGTAACTGCTTCTCTAGAAGCAGTCTTTTTGTATTGAATTTTTGTGTATTTCATACAGAACATCTCAATCAGTTTTAATCACCTTTATACCCTTGTCCTACCACACCTTCCCATAATCCCTCCACTGGAATTCATGCATCTGTCATTTGTGTTAAGGCCTATTGTGTCAAGTTAGTGTCCCCAGATGTTTTTCAGTGAAGAAACATAGAATAAGGGGTAAAGAGGACACTAACGAATATTTCAGTTCTCATGAATGGAGCTACCTCATGCAACAGAGGTCGAGGAACACAAAAGGTCACAAGTAGCAAAAGCACAGAGATTAAGAGTAAGCAGAATGCTGGTCCTTGGACAGGACTCGTGTATTAAACTTCACGCACCCAGGGCTCAGGTGTCATTGTGGAATAGGGGGATAGGAAGATTGTAAGAGCCAGGAAGGAGGTGCATGACCATATGGAAGTAGAATCCTACAAGCTCCTGGAACCCTGCCCATATGAACCTACAGCAATGGTGTCAGCACTCATAGGACCCATGCAAACTCAAGCAGATAAAAACCCAGCATAGAACTGGGGAAATGGACAGCAGACCCTAATCTTAGCTGAAGAAATATTGGCAACTGATTACTGCTAGGTAAGAAAGAGCTGATCTTCCTAGAGTGAGGGACTCTAGATAGGCTGACTAGACTTTAGTAGGTGCACTGAAGTAGTCTTTTAAAATTAAAATGAGGAAACAAAAGTGTATTATGATAGACCATTTTTTTCCTTCGCACTATAATTTTCTTTTTTATTTACTCTCTGATGATAAAGACAAAACAAAGTCAATTCAGATTCTTTAATTACTGTTACCTCACCTTACTCCTAATGTGGGCAAGAGTAGTTGCTTTTATAAAATTAAGACAAACAGGATATTAGGTCTTCTATTCCTCTTTATTTACTGTAAAATATGCTAATAGTCAGTAGAGGTTGGAAAAGGAGGTAGAGACATTCATTCCAAGGGAACATAACAGCAGGACCATAGCTAGATTTTAAGGAACCAATTCTATTCAGTCAGGAACAAACAACATAATTGTTTCACACTTACAAAATTATCATTCTTAATTCAGGAACAAGAGGCATTTGGTTGTATATACAATTCCATCTGTAGGTACTAACTCTAAATTTAGAGAATACACTTACTGAGTTAATACTGTGGATTGGGATTTTGCAACTGATTGGTATATCTATGTACCAATGTATGTATGTATGTACGTACGTACGTATGTACGTATGTATGTATGTATGTATGTAATTATCTATCATCTATCATCTATCTATCTATCTATCATCTATCTATCCTTCTATCATCTAACATACATCTATCTATCATCTGTCAGTCTGTCTGTCTATCATTTATCTATACTTGCTTTGTTACATTTTACAGTAATACTAAGTTTAGATGTGGTTCTTAGTGTCAGAAAGTCCATTTGTTATGCAGATTATCTTTATATTTCTTAACACACACCAAGAAACCAATCAAAGCAAAGAGTTAGCTTAGAAATGTGCTCAATTTCATCAATTTTAGGGAAACATTTCCCTGGATTTAAATATAAATGGATAAGCCATACAAGATAAATGAAAATTAATATTTAATAATCAATAAAGAATTATGGTAAAACACTGGATAGTCCTTTTAGATAGAAAATACATTATTTAAAAATAATGTAGTGTATCTGTTATAGATGCATTATTACACATATTTTCCTGTGTAAATATAGACAATACAAATCATAATGTATAATGTTTATTAAAAGATCTTTCTGATTGTCAGAACACAATTGGATGAACCAGATTCTGTTCTGTTCACTGATGTCTATGAGTGGGTATTTAAGCCCAGATGCTAATAATTAGAGTTAAGTTAGTCAATCATAATGGAAATTGGTCATAGAAAACAAAGGTGACATTATAATTTAGAATTTTGAATTTTTTCCTGATTTTAAAAATAAGAACAAATTCCATTTATATTCACTATTATATTTCCTGTCCCTAGAACACACCAAATAGATAGGCAACTAATATTTGAAGATATTACTAAAGGTTCTGTAATATACACACAGGTTTAAGAAATCTGTTCATGGTTCTGAATTTACTTAGAATTAGAAAATAATGCCAGGGTGATGTGCAAGATGTCATAATTTAGGAGTAAGTAGGAGAGTGCCACTGAGTGACAAGGAGGAAGTTGTGGGAGTGGTAATTCCTTTGTGTAAACAACAGAAATTACATTACATTTTCAGATGTAGATAACACAAAGTAAATATTTTAAAAGAAAGATAGTTAAGAATTGCTATTTAGACAAACATATTTTGCAAATATAAACTTTTTCAATTAAGTATTCTACTTGAAAGTTGTTGTTTCTCAGGATTTATGTGTATATTCTTAGCTAACAGAATTGCTGGTATAATTCAGCATTCTGAGTACAGCTTGCAGAAATACCAGGCATTTAAAAATATCTTTGAAATCTCAGGTACAATATATTTAGTGGAAAATGATCACCTGTTCAATAACAACAGCTTGGCATAGCATATTAATTTATTCACATGTGTTATAAATTCTGATGAATGATGACAAATGTATAGTTTCTTGCCCTCCAAATCTATTTATGTTGTTTGTTTCACACATATCTTGTGCCATTTTTATCTTTTCTGTTATCTGAAATCAAGAGCATACAATTTAGAGTTTTATGCACCTCCTATTTTTGTAAACTATTCTGTCACCAAATTCTCTGAACTTATCTTAGTGCTATCTTTTCTGTTCCCTTCCTTTCCATTCACACTGATTTACTCTGGTTGGTTATCTTTTCTGTATACTGTGTATTGTAGCTTTCCCACAATGCAGCCTCCTTAGCATCACCAACATGTTCCTTCTAAGCATTCTTGTTTCCATTCTCTGTAATTAGACAAACTCAAGATTGTGATGGAAACAAAAGTTGTCAAGGTTAACCATTTTTTAGTTTTGGTCTTCCAGGCGAGTTTGGAATTAATACAATTTAAGGTATGAAACTACAAAGGGATAAATGTGTTCATGCTTTAAAAAGTCCTTATCCTCTAATACATATGTAATGAAAGTATTGCCTGATAAAATATAGGATGCCTAGTTAGGTTTGAATTTTACATAACTACTGGATATTGGTTTTGCACTTATGGCTTGGAAACCATCGAGGAAGAGGGGTTGGAAAGATTGTAAGAGCTAGAGGATTAAGGCACCTGCTGCTAGATAGTGACTTCTAGACATGATGGGGAAGTTGCACCTAGGAAATTTTACTGTAGCTGCCTTTGTAATGACAACACAAGCTGACATTCCAGTGTGGGTGGGGTAAATTTCATAAGTCCCACCTCTAGGTGAAGAGTTACAGGCAATGACTGGCTGCTGAGAGAAGGAGAATCAATTTTCTCTGGGATGAACTCCCTAATGTATTATCCAATCCTAAGTAGTCATTCAAGACTACTACAAGAACACTAAATGGACTCAGTAGATTGTGTGTGTGTGTGTGTGTATGTGTGTGTGCATGTGTGTGTGTGTAAGAATAATTAAAGAAGTCATAAGTCATGAAATTTTGAGAGAGTTGGGGGAACATGTGGAAGGAGTTGGAGGAAGCAGGGAGTGGTGGAAATGATGTAAATCTGGTATTCATGCATGAATTCTCAGAAATATTTTTAAAATAAAAATAAAAATGAGTAGTAATATGTATATCTTATATTGCAATTTATTATTTCTTATTTGTTAAATCTAGGGATCACTAGTCATGGATAATCAGATGACCACTAATATATCCCTTTAAAAACTGAGGCACGCACTAGTAGATAAAGACACTAGCTTCCAAGTCTGACAAACCCAAGTTGGATCCTCAGGACCCGTGTGGTAGGAGAGAATAGACTCCTGAAAATTGTTCTCTGACCTTCACAGGCACACTGTGCACACAGGCAGCAACACACACACATGAAAAATAAATATAGCATGATAAAAGAGAACCTCAACACTTATTTTCTTAATTGAATGTTTTTGCCTTCTGATGACTCACGTCTGAGTACCTTATAGCCACTATCTTCAGCTAAAAAGAGTTGCATATTACCTGTGAGGACAACCTACTCTGTGGCATATTGAATTCAGTGAATGATCAGTGAAGAAGTACAAAGGCCTATTTTCCTTTTCAGTTTGGGACAACTCTAAAGGACTACTATCCTTGTTTTATGGTCACTTGTGGGATTAATAGAGGCCTGTTGCAAGTGAACCATAGTTTGGCTTCTCCCTCTACCAAATCCTGTATCCTAGTTTTCTCACGGGTGTTATTGCTGACGGTCCTCCTCAACAAACTCCCTGATCACAAATATTTATCTCAGAATCTGTTTCCTAGGGAATTCAACACTCTCACTGATTGTTCCCTGGAACCTGCATAATATCAAAAGACACAATTGGCAGGCCCTTCCTGTTGGGTTTTTAGCTTGTGTGGTTCAGAACTATTATAAGTGTAACAGAGAGCTATAAAATTAATTTCTATGGACATGACAGCAAATAAAAAGCATTATTGTTATTGGAGCAGGAATGTGCCACCTTTATTTTATTTCTTATATTTGTTATATTTATATATTTTCATGTGTTTGGGGAGGCACATGTGCCACAGCTCATGGGTGGAGGTAAGAGGGCAACTTGCAGGAGTTGGTTTTCATACTACATAGTTCCTGGAAATCAAACTCAGGTTTTCAGTCTTGGTGGCAAGCACGTTTACCAGCTGAGACATCTCACCAGCCCTAGTGCCAAATGTTAAAGAATGTTAGTGGATGACTTCAGAGTCAACCAAGTGGTAGCATCAATAGCAGCTGCTGTGTATGATATAGAATCTTTGCTAGAGCAGATTACTATGGCCTCAGATGTTAATTTGGAAAACACACTTCTCCCCAATTCATATAAAGTCAGAGGGTCAGAAGTGCAGTGCTTTGACAGGTATAACAGTATGCATTTATGGCCATGTTCTGGGGCCATTTTATTTGTCTTACATTCTGTCATAGTATAGTTCAAAAGGCCTTGGTAAGTGAATATTGTGCAGATCATCACATAAGTTCACTATATTGATTGACAAATGTACAAGAAGTGACAAGTATTTTGGTATCTTGGGAAAGCAAATGCATTCCAGACTTTATTTCCCAGTGAACCTGATTGAAAGTCAACATGAAAATGAATATCAAACTGTACTGAGTCTGCAACTTTGGGGTGGATAGGTGGATATATATATATATATCTCCAATAGAAATAACCAAATGTTCCCTCTCTGCATTTACATATCTTTACCTCAATGAAGTCTTCATTGTGTACTCATATATTTTTTCTCAGATTGGATGTCTACACTTAAAAATTAATGAATATTTTGTCAGCTGTGACCATTGCTGTATCTCTTACAGACATAAGAAAGCATTAAGAAAATCACTAAAATTGCATGTCCTATTAACTAGATGATCATAAAGAAGATAATTTGATAAGTAAATGGTACATATTCTCATTGTAGACATATTGACTGAACCAGTTCATTTCCAACCAAGGCAATATTGTCTAACCACTGCATTGCTTTATTACAATTTTTTACTGAATTCAGTTTTATAAAACAATACTGAATATAAAGGCATAGTTTAATTGAACACATAGAAATGTGTAACTTCAACGCACCACAATCACCTACATAATCCAGACCAAGAAGTTGACAAAAATGTCATAGATAGTTATATTATATATCAAGTGGACTTAAAAGCAGCTACAGAATTTTTCACCCAAATACTCCAGAATACACATTCTTCCCAGTAGCTCATGGGATGCTTTGGAAAATTAGACCATATTTTAGGACACAAATTGTATTAGCAAATACAAGAAAACAATTTCTTATGTTCTTTCTGATCACAATGTACTAAAACTATAATCAACAGTAAGAGAAAACACTGTAAGTATACAAACTATGAATATTGAACAGCATATTACTGAATGATGAATGGGCTATTGAGCAAAAAAGGAGAAAGGTAAAAAAATTCCTAGAAGACTACTATCCTCAGGCCTCTTGGGATAAATCTATAGCGCAGCTCTCCGCACCCGCGCGCCGGGACTCCCTAAGCCACATTCACCCCTCCATCACCACCCCCCCTCACCGTTCTATACTCCTAGTTTGAGCCCTGTGCCATTCCTAGTCTTGGGGCCCCAGATACCTGGGGAACCAACACTGCTTCCTGACCCTTCTTACCCAGAGCAGCTCAGTCCTTTTCTTGGGCTCCAGGAGCACCACTTCTGGTCCTGGCCCCGCCCTCACCTCTCTCTGCTTCCCTGGGCCTGCACCACCAGCTAACTCTCCTAGCCTGCACTACTATCCTCAGGCCTCTTGGGGTAAGTCTATAGCGCAGCTCTCCCCGCCGGGACTCCCTAAGCCAGATTCACCCCTTCATCACCCCCTCACCGTTCTATACTCCTAGTTTGAGCCCTGCGCCATTCCTAGTCTTGGGGCCCCAGACACCTGGGGAACCAATACTGCTTCCTGACCCTTCTTACCCAGAGCAACTCAGTCCCTTTCTTGGGCTCCAGGAGCACCACTTCTGGTCCTGGCCCCGCCCTCACCTCTCTCTGGGCCTGCACCACTGGCTAACTCTCCTAGCCTGCACTATTATCCTCAGGCCTCTTGGGGTAAGTCTATAGCGCAGCTCTCCACACCGGGACTCCCTAAGCCTCATTCACCCTTCCATCCCGCCCCCAGGCCCCGCCGCCCACCATTCTATACTCCTAGTTTGGACCCTGCGCCATTCCTAGTCTTGGGGCCCCAGACACCTGGGGAACCAATACTGCTTCCTGACCCTTCTCACCCAGAGCAACTCAGTCCCTTTCTTGGGCTCTAGGAGCACCGCTTCTGGTCCTGGCCCCACCCTCACCTCTCTCTGCTTCCCTCGACCTGCACCACCAGCTAACTCTCCTAGCCTGCATTACTATCCTCAGGCCTCTTGGGGTAAGTCTATAGCGCAGCTCTCCACACCGGGACTCCCTAAGCCTCATTCACCCTTCCATCCCGCCCCGACCGCCGTTCTATACTCCTAGTTTGGACCCTGAACCATTCCTAGTCTTGGGGCCCCAGACACCTGGGGAACCAATACTGCTTCCTGACCCTTCTCACCCAGAGCAACCCAGTCCCTTTCTTGGGCTCCAGGAGCACAGCTTCTGGTCCTGGCCCCGCCCTCACCCCTCTCTGCTTCCCTGGGCCTGCACCACTGGCTAACTCTCCTAGCCTGCACTACTATCCTCAGGCCTCTTGGGGTAAGTCTATAGCGCAGCTCTCC
>NW_008348613.1:2662918-2678715 GCF_000622305.1 Nannospalax galili
AAGAATCCAAGTGCAACCGATTAGAACTAATAATAATCAGATGCATACAGATTAGAGATGCATGCGCCAACATCTCAGTGTTAGTAGCAAAAACAATGAGTCTTTCTGCAAGGAACAATATATTCTAAAATGAAATGGAGATCTTTTTTAAAGTTTAAAGCCTCATTCAATTTTATGTCTTATAAGGTTTATACCGAGTACAATAATGTATAACTGTATTAGTTCAAATGTGAACCTAAAAATTTAGAGCCAATATTGAAAGACTTTGCTCTGGAAATTGTTATTGAATATGTTAATGCTGTAATGAAATGCTTCTAATCATGTGGTTCTTAAATAATTAAAAAAATACTTATTAATATTATCAGCAATATTATCAGGAAAAATCTTTGTTTATTGGGAACTGTCAAATCCAAAATGATGAAAATGTATTCAAATTTCCAATTTTTGCCTGAAAGATTGAATTTTATCTTTGGAATAAAAACCATTACTTGTTTTTCTTTTTTTTTTTTTAAAAAAAAATTCCTAGAATTGAATGATAATGAAAATACAATATATCAGAACCTGTGAGACACAATGAAAGACATTTTAAGAGGGGAGTTTGTATATACAGATCCTGTATTTAAAAATCAGAGATATTGGGCCTGGAGAGATGGCTCAGCTGTTAAGAGCACTGACTACTCTTGCAGAGGACCCAGGTTCGATTCCCAGCACCCACCTGGAGACTACGAACCGTCCTTGATTCCAGTTCCAGGGGAATCCGACGCCCTCTTCTGACCTCCGTGGCACTGTACAACACGTACATTCACATACATGTAGGCAATATACTCAAACACATAAAAATAAATAAATAAATATATAAATATATAAAAATTAGAGATATCTCAAATAAATAATAATGTGCTCAAGAAACTTAGAAACACCAGACAAGCTAAAGCAAAATCAGTAGAAATAGTAAAGATCAGGGCTAATATTAATAAAATACAAATGAAAGGAATAATAAAAAAATCAATAAAGCAGGTGGTTTTTTCAAAAAGGTAAACAAAATTGACACACCCTTAACTAAACTAATGAAAGTATATAAAGGTAAATTTAATAAGTTAGAGTTGATAAAGGAGTCACTAGTCAGACAGCAATGAAATTCAGTGTATATTTTGAAAACATATTTCAATAAATTGGAAAATCTAGAATAAATACATGAGTTTCAAGACGAATACAACCTATCCAAGTTAAACAAGGAGGATATAAACAACCTTTAAACAGATCTATAACAAGCAATATAATAGAAGTGGAAACAAAAATTCTCTCACTTATAAAAGTCTAATCACACATGGATTCACTGCTGAATTCTTCCAAATGTTTGGAGAACTACCATCAATGCTCTTAAAACTATTCCACAAAATAGAAAGAAAAAGAATGTTACCAAATTCATTTTACAAAGCCAATATTAGTTATGCTGATACCAAAACCAGATAAAGATTACAACAAAAAGATAAATCATAGGTCAATCTCCCTGATGACCATGAATGCAAAGATTCTCCATAAAATCCTGGCAAACAAATTCAACACATCCTAAATATTATTAATTTTATCAAATTGGCTTCATTTAAGGAATACAAGGATGGTTAAATATATGCAACTCACAAATGTAATGCGCCACATAAATGAACTCAAGGATAGAAATCACATGTTTTTATCAATAAATTCAATAAAGGCCTTTGACAAAGTCCATGATAAAAACCCTGACAAAATATGGGCTCTATGTCATAAACCTAGTTAATATTACATCAAGTATGCAAAGACTCAAAGTATGTCTGGTAAAATGAGGAATGAGAGAAGAATGTCCATTGTCTCCACTCTTATTCAGTATAGTGCTTGAAGTCTTAGCTAGAGCATTAAGACAAGAGAATGAAAAAAAGGGATACAAAAAGGGAAGGAGGAAGTAAGACTATCCACGTGTGCAGAGGACATGAGACTATACATAAGAGAGAATAAACTCTATCAGAAAACTCTTTAACTGATAGACACATTCATCAAGGCAGAAAGATACATAATCAACCTAAAACTCAGTTGCTTTCTCATCTCCCAATCATAAACATGCTAAGAATGAAATTAGGAAAAGTTCCATTCATAAAAGCTTCAAAAAATAAAATGTTAGAATAAATATATTCAAGGAAGTGAAATGCCTGTAGAATGAAAACTTTAAAACTCTGAAGAAAGAAATAGAAGAAACCACGAGGAGATGGAAGAAAACACTGGGCGATGGAAATATTTCCATGCGCATGGGTTGAAAATTAATATTGTGAAAATGACCGTATTACTGAAAGCAATAAGGACATTCAATGAAATGCACATTAAAAAAATCCAATGACATTCTTCGAGGAGTTAGAAAAAAATCCTAAAATTCATACAAAAGCGCAAAATTTCCTGATAGCCGCTGTCATCCTGAGCAAAGAGATCAATGTTCTAACTATTGTAATATTTACTGTTTTATTTTGAAATAAGGAAAAAGGACTGTGTCATTTGAAATAAACTTGATATGGCAGGAGATCATCATATTAAAGGAAATAAGTCAGATTCAGAAAGACAAATATGTTTTGTCTTATTTGTGGATCCTGACTTATATATAGATAATAAAACAATAAAAATAATATATATTTTATATGAGACAAAATGAAACTGAGCTTCGGGAAGGAAAGGGTAGAAAAATGGAAGGGGAAAAAAGCAGAAGGATGGGACTCTGAACAGGTCAAAGTACATCACAGACTTGTATGAAAATGTCTTTTTGAAACTCACCACTATGGACAACAAACATATACCAAGAAAAAGATTTGTTTTTGGTCTTTTTGAGATAGGATCTCCCTGTAGACACAGCTGGCCTGGAATTTGCTATGAAGACCAGGCTGGCCTTGACCTCACAGAGATCCTTGGGCCTCTCACTTCCGAGTGCTGGGATTAAAGGCATGTGCCACTATGCCTGGCAAAATGTTATATTATAAAAATAAAATGAATATTTTATGCGGTAAGAGTGCATAATGTGCAATAAACCAATGAAACCATTCACATTGTAAACAAACCCCCCAATTTTTTTCCCTTCTTCTAACACTGAAGCAACACACACAATTATCCTTTTATTAGCCCCTCCCCAAACCCTTGGCGATTTCTGTTCTACCTCCTGTTTCTATGATTTGCATCTCATATACTTGGAATTATATTGGTGGTGTTTTTTTTTTTTCTTTGCTGTTGTTAGAGGCTTATATTGCTTACTGCAATATCCCTAAGTTTCATCCATGTTGTATGTCTTTGAATTTCCTTTTGAAAGCTAAGTAAGACTTTATTGTGTGTACCACATTTTACTTAGCCATTCCTGGATCTCTAAATTCTTTATACATTTTGAATAATGTGAATAGTGTTACGATGAGCACCAGAGTACAAATATCTTTTTGAAATCTTGTTTCAAATCCTTCTAAGCACATATTTTAAGGTAGAATTATTGTAGTATAGGCTAATTATATTTTTTTGTGTTTTGAGAAACTGCTATACTGTTTTCAATAGCAGCTGCACAACTTCACATTCCCAACAGATCACAAAAATTTCAATTTTTTCACATTCTTGGCCACAGTTGTTATTTTCTGGGTTTTGTTTTATTTTTTGAATGGTGGTTATCTCACCAGATGTGGGGCAATAACTTGTTATTGTTTTGATTTATATCTTTTGAATTATTTTTATTTATTTATTTGTATTTTATGTGTATGAGTGTTTTGCCTGCATGCAAATAAGTGCACCACCTGTGTGCAGTACACATGGAGGACAGAAGTGGAGGAAGGTCAGCTCCATAGCACTAGAGTTTTGGATGGTTGTTAGCCACCATCTGTGTGTGTGCTGAGAACTGAATTAGTGTCTTCTACAAGAGAAACCAGTGTTTTTAGCTGCTGAGCTATCTCTCCAGCCCCATCTTACATCTTAAAATTGATGAATTAAGCTGACATGGGTCCTGCACTTAATTCTTCCACTGAGAAATAGGTGGCAGCTGGCACTAGACTGAGAACTATTTGAAACTGATCGCTGCTGGGTGATGGAGAGTATGACTTATGTACGACGACTAAATGGGCCGACTAGACTCCAGTGGACGCATTTACATTGAAAACATTTGAGTACAGAGGCCTGAATGAATAGGACTTAGCACGTATGGCAGAGTGCATGGGATTCGGTGGGGGATTGGGGAGGGATGGATGGGGGATGCCATCCTGATTTGAGTGGGCAATGTTGTATGAAATTTAAAAAGATCAATAATAAAAAAAATGATGAATTGCATGTTTTCTTGTGTTATTGCCCATTTGTATTTCAGAAAACTATATGTTCAAGTAATTTACATAGTTTTACTAGGTAAAAAAACTAAATAAACACTATTGATTTTTAAAATGAATTCATTTATCTGATTTACAACCATATTTGTTGTTGAGCTGTAGAACTTTTTATATATTCTCTGTATAACTTTTTATGAGATATATGTGATTTCCAATAATGTCTTCCATTATGGAGATTGTCTTTTTCACTCTGATGATTATACCTTTGATGTAAAGATATTTTAATTTTTGAATATGGTCTAATTTACATATTTTACTTCTATTTCTCATGCTTTAAGGGCCAAATATAGTATACCAGTATCATAAAAATTTTCTCTGTGTTTCCTTCTAAGAGTTTTATAATTTGCAGTTGTATGTTTAGGTTTTTGTTCCATTTTGATTTAATTGTAGGGTATAGTGAAAGTGCTTGCATCCTTACAGGCTATATTATTTTATTTTTTAACATCAAACCTCTAATAATCTTCATTCTTGCCCATAGGCTCTATATCCCCCCAAATCTTTGATGCTCATGGATTATATTTAGAGAAAGAGAATTTTATTTCTTATATTTTAAGCATTTCTAACATAATTCCTGCCACCTTCTATAGCTTGGTAACAAAGAAACCGGTAACATCTTGAGTATGATTTGAAAATATTCAAAAATCTTTCATATTGTACTACACCAAATCATTGATTTCTCATCTCCACTTGCTAGTGCTTGCCTTTCATGCAGATGTGAAGTGGGCATTCTGACTACCCATTAGTGTTACCTGATCTCTCCCAGGATAAGAATTGCTTTTCTGGGGCTTCAGAGATGGCTCAGCAGTTGAGAACAATGACTGCTCTCCAGAGGATCTGGGTTTAGTTCTCAGCACCCACATGGTAACTAACTACCATCTGTAACTCCAGTTCCAGAGGATTCGACAACCTTTCTAGCCTCTGTGGGTATGCATGCAGATACTGCACTTATATACACACAGGAAATAATACTGATACACATAAATAAAAATAAACCTTTCAAAAGAATTGTTTTTATATTCCAAACTTCTGATTTATACCATTTCTTACATTTCTTAATGTTTTTACATAACTATACTTCTTTTTATCTTTCTTATTTGATTATTACTTGAGGAACAAATTTTCACTTTATTCTTCTTTATAGTCTTCCTTGTATACGAACTGAATAGGTACAACCAAAAATGTGTTGGATTGAATTTTATATGTGTATAATTCAATACTATGTAGCTAATCATGTAATAATTTTAGAGTGTAATTAAAAGTATAATTAATGTTGATCAAGTATTTCATTAATTTTCAAATATTTAACATGCAAATACTGGATTTTATAATTATGTTGTACTGTACTAAAGTAAATCTTGTGAATGTTTGATTTGATTGTAAATGTTTTAATATAGTGCATCTATGTTGCCTAGGTTGGTCTTGAATTTTGAACTCAAGCAATCCTGTCTCTTCAGCTTCCTGAGTAGCTAGGATTGTAGGTGTTAACCACCACACCTGAGTAATGTAGTTCCATTTTAATCTGATATTCAGGAATTTATAAATATAAAACTTTAATAAAAAGTTAAGCTGTTATGTATTTTGCCTTCTGGTTATGTAAAAATAATTTCATTAAATTTACTGCCTTTAACAGATACTAAAACAATTTCCAAGAACTTAACAGAAGAAATATCCCAGACTTGATATTCTTTCGCTTATTCCATTTGGGATAAAACTTATTTAAAGTTCATTTTCTTTTGAAGTCTACCTAATATATGAAAAACCCTGAGTAAAGCATTTAGCAAAGGCTACCACACAACATAATTCTAGCAATAGTGGCACCCACGGCTGAGGAAATGGCTCAGTGGGCAAACTGCTTACTGTTTGTTTTAGTTACTTTTCTTGTTGCTCTGATGAAATACTTGGCTAGAAACATTTTAGGGGGGAAATGTTTATCTTGATTTAAAGCTTGAGAGGAGGTTCATCATGATGGGGAAGGCATGGCAGTGGGTACTTGAGGAAGCTGGTCACATTCATCCCTAGCAGGAAGAAGTGAGAGCCCTCACTTTTTCCTATTGATCAGTACCAGACCCCATCACAGGTAATGGTGCCACCCATATTAATTGACTTAATCTAGATAATCCTCAGAGACATGTCTGGAGGCTAACCTAATTTAAATAACTCATCACAGGTTTATACAGAGGTTTCTCTCCTAAGTAATTCTAGATCCTGTCAATTGATAATCAATATTAACATCACACTGTCTAAGCATAGGGACCTCACTTTTGATCCCCAGCACACATTGCTTCACATATCTGTAACCCCAGTATTAGGGGGGCATACAGGCAAACCCTGGAGGTTTTCTGGCCAGCCAGTCTAGTCAATCAATGAGCTCCAGTTTCAGTGAGATACTCTATCTCCAAAAATGAGGTGAAAGTTAATAGAGAAAGACACCCAACTTCAACCTCTGGCCTCCACACATGCATGGGTAAGCATGCCAGCATAGTTATGCATCCACAGACACATATACTACACTACACTACACACACACACACACACACACACACACACACACACACATGGTAGTACCCTTCTGCTTTCTTTTAATTCTGTGCATTCTTTCTTAATTTTTATTGTTTATTTATTTATTTTTACTTTATGTGAATGAGTGTTTTAAGTGTCTGACTGCATGTATGGAAGTTCACTTGTGTAATTCAATCAATGTTCAGGAATACCAGAAAAGGGCATTTATACTATGGCATTACCATTTCAACATTACAATTACCTGAATAAAACAGACTGAATCTTAAAACAATATTTTATTTATTATTTTTATTTTATTTTATGTGCATGAGTGCATTACCTGCATGTATGTAAGTGCACCCATGTTGTGCAGTGTCCATGGAGATCAAAATAGAGCATCAGATCCCTTGGAACTGATGATAAGGATAGTTGTTAGCCACTATGTGGGTGCTGGGAACTGAACCCAGGTCCTTTGTGAGAGCAGTGCTGTTAATCGCTGAGCCATCTCTCCCGTTTTTACATTTATTTTTTTAAAGATTAGGCCTGAACTCCCCCAGTTGTATCTAGGAATTCTCTGTGTCCTGGAACTGTGCTTTTGAAACTATGTCTGTAACTGTGTCCTCCAGCTAGGCTTCACTTACAATTCTATTTAAAATAATTTCTCCAAGCCAGGCGTGGTGGCGCACACCTTTAATTCCAGCAGAGACAGGCGGATCTCTGTGAGTTCAAGGCCAGCCTGGTCTACAAAGTGAGTTCCAGGAAAGCTGGGGCTACAGGGAGATCCTGTCTCAAAAAGACAAAAAAAAAAAAAAAAAAAGTTTCTCCAGCTTCAATTGGGGAAATACAACTTAGAATCCACCCTTATCTTACCAGACCATCCTGCCTTTTCATCCCTAGTTCTAGAATATCTAATAAATATAATATCAAACACCCTTTCTCAATCTTCATGTTTTAAGTGAAGATGAGCACATTGTCTTTCAGCACTAAATATGTAAATTGTCAAGCATACTCACATTCACTCATTATCTTTTTTTCCCTTTGGCAGAGTAGGAAATTGAGGAAACAAGATGAGGTCACAAGAGCACGTGGTTCACTGAGTTTGCCAAGATTAATTAAAAGTCATTAGTCCAGATTATGTCCATTTATAAAAGTAATTCCTACAGCATCCCCTGGAACTGGAGTTACGGATAGTTGTTGGCTGCTATGTGTGTGCTGAGAACCAAACCTGGGTCCCCTGCAAGAGCAGCCACATGCTCTTAACTACTAAGCATCTCTCCACTTGCATCCAATTAATTCTTTAAAGCATATATGTAAGATTTTATTATTTTCTGTACTTGTAACATTACTAACAATAGCTAACGTTTATTAATTACTTTTGTTGGCATATGCTCATTGTACACTGTGATTGATTTCATAAGACTGTTTTCATTCAAGTATATTGTGTATGTTGACCATATTCTACCTCCCATACCCTCTCCTTTCTCATATTTATGTATGAGGAGAGAGAGGAAAAGACATTTGTCTGAGATTTACTTATTTCACTTAATTCTCTGCTCTCCAGTTGAATCAGTTTTCCTGTAACTATCTAGAAGGCAGTTTGAAACATGTCCACTAGCAAAAAAAGCAGTAATAGGTTTGTCTCCACCTAGGCCTATGACCTCCCCAGCTATGAATTTTTGATGAGTTTTATAGTACCAAGCATGAATTCCCACATATGGAGCAGGCCTCAGATCCAATCAGAAAGCAGTTGATTACCTCCATAACAGTTGTGCCACTATTGTACCTGTGGGCATATCTTGCCTGACAGATCAGTTCTCTAACATGCAGGGTTCAGCCTTGGATAAGTCCAATTTTTTCTCTCCCAGTGTCATTTATAGGACCCCCCTGCACTATGAAATATAGCCAGTAGGGAAGAAGTTTCTGGAATAATTACAGCTTGATTTCTCTATATCTTGCAAACAAAGTGAGTTGTATCTTAATAAATAGGGTCTTATTACCTGGTTATGGTGGGCAAACATGAGCAATGGTGATAACCTGTGTTATTATGGGGGATTCTGGGGCTTCCTTATTCAATAATTTTTGGGAACTATCTCACACATGGCACTGACATTATTATTTAATAGCCCATGTCTTCTTGGAGGAGCCATATACACATAGGCACTTCCATTTTAAATTCTTTGTAAAATTTACTTAATTTTATTAAATGTATAACTGTTTTCCTGCATGTATGTAAGTACACCATGTGTGTGCAGTGCCATTGAGGCCAGAAGAAAGAATCAAATACTCTGGGAATGGAGTTACAGATGGTTGTTAGCCACCATGTAGGTGCTGGGAACTAAACCCACGTCCTCTGGAAGAGAGTAGAACATGCTCTTAAGCATTGAACTAGCTTTTCAGTCCCTAAACTCCTTTTAAAACAAATTATGTTTTTAACTAGCTTACAAAGTAATGGCTTTTTCATATATCCTTAATTTTGGTTTACCTGCTGTCTTAGTTTGCTTCTCTATTGCTATGATAAGCCCCAAGACCAAAAGTAATTTGGGGAGGAAAGAGTTTGTTTACAATTTTCAAATCATCACTGAGGGAAGTCAGGGCAGGAACTCAAGGCAGGACAAGAACCTGGAGGCATAAGCTGAAGCAGAGACCATGGAGGATGCTGCTACTGGGTTGCTCCTCAGGCCTGTACCTAAATGATTTTTTTTTTTCCTGAGACAGGATCTCTCTGCAGCCTCAGCTAGCCTGGAACTCACTATGTAGACCAGGTTGGCCTTGAACTTACAGAGATCCACTGCTTCCCGAGTGTTGGGACTAAAGGCCTGCACCACCACACCCAGCTCCAAGTAATTTTTTTTTAATACAGGCTAGGACCACCTGTCCATGGGTGGCACCACACATCACTCAAGAATCCAGAACATGCCTCACAAACATGCCCATCAACAAATCCAACAGAGGAAATTCCCTACCTGAGGTTCCCTCTTCCAGGTGTGTTGACAACTGAAGCTATCTAGCACACCCACCTTGATCACACTCTCCTACACCCCTCTGTCCCACCCCCAATTTAACCTTTAGTCATTAATGTCTCTCCTTCCACTTTCATGACACATGTGTTCTACTATCCCTTCTCCTTTCTTAGGATCTCTTCCCCTCCTCCTCATCATGGGACCTTTCTAACTTCCTGACCTCTTATAGACATTCCAAATTAAATGCACAAATCCCAAAATTCCAAGCTAGAACCTATATATGAGGGAGAAAAATGAACCATTTGTCTTTTGGGGCTTGGGTTACTGCATATATTTTAAAATTTATTCACTTCCTTGTAAATTCATGTTTTTCTTTACATCTGAATAAAATTCCATTGTTACTTGTACATTTTCATTATCCATTCATCAGTTGATTCCTTTTACTAGATATTGTCAATAGATAAGCAATGAGAATAGATGTACAAATATTTCTGTGGTAAGATGTGGAATCTTTTGGACATATGTCTAGGAATAATCTAGCTGGTTCATATGGTAGTTCTGTTTTTAATTTATTTAAGAAACTTTCACTAATTTTCAATTTACAATCTACCAACAGTGGATCAAGTTTCTGCTTTCCCCACATCCTTCTTAGCATTTATTGCCATTTGTTTTCTTGATAATAATCATTCTGACTGGGGTGAGATGAAATCTTAAACTAGTTTTAATTTTCATTTCCCTGATGGCTAATAATGTTGAACACTTTAAAATACACATCAACCATTTGTATTTCATCTTTTGAGAACTCTCTGTTCACTTCTGTGACCCATTTTTAATTAGATTTATTTGTTTTCTCAATATTAAGGTTTTTGAGTTCCTCGTATATTCTATATACTAATCCTCTGTCAGGTGCATAGCATTCTGTAGGCTGCCTCATCACTTGGTTGACTGTTTCCTTTGCTATACAGGAGGCTTTTAATTTCATGGGAGCCTATTTGATGCTTTTTGGGTTTATTTCCTGAGCGACTGGTGTCCTACTCAGAAAGTCCTTTCCTTTCCTATATCTTTAAGTGTACTTCAGACTTTTTCCTCTAGCAGTTTAATGTTTCAGTTCTTATATTGAGGTCCTTGATCCATTTGGGGTTGATTTTTATACATAGTGAACGATAAGGATAGAGTTTTATTTTTCTGCCTGTAGGTATTCTGCTTTCCCAGCACTATTTATTGAACATTATGTTTTTCCTCCAATGTGTATATTTTGCATCTTTATTAAAAATAAGGTGACTGATGTTGCATAGACTTGTATCTGAGTCCTCCATTCTCTCCCATTTATCTGTGAGTTTCTTTTTTGTCCTTACCATGCTGTTTTTGTTAGTATGGCATTATAGAATACTCTAAATTGGGCATTCTGAGACCTCCAGCAGTATTGTTTTTCTTCAGGATTGCTTTGGCTATCTGGGTTCGTTTGTAATCCTATATGCATTTTAAGACTGCTCTTTTCTATTTCTTTAAATATTTGGTTTAGAATTTTTATTGGAATTGCATTGAATATGTAGACTTTTGGTATGATGGTATTTATACAATATTGATTCTTCTGATCTGTGTTCATGGTGTGTCTTTCCATCTGCTAGTGTCTTCCTTAATTTATTTCTCTAATGTTTCCAAGTTTTCATTGTAAAGGTATTTCACATTCTTAGTTAATTTAATTCCAAGGTATTTTATTTTTATATTTGAGGCTACTGTGAATGAAATTTTTCTGTTGATTTCTTTCTTACTATGTTTGTAATTGCTTTATGGGAAGGCTACTGATTTGTGTATCCTGATTTTTTTTTTAACTTGCCACTTTACTAGTTCTAAGGGTTTTCTGGTGGAGTCTTTAGGATCTTTTAAGTGCAGAATCACATCATCTACAAATAGAGATATTTTCACTTCTTTTTTTCCCATTCGTATCCTTTTTCAAAAACCATCTTATTGCTTTAGGTAAGACTTGTAGTATTATACTGAATAAGAGTGGAGAAAGTGAACCCCTTTATCTTGTTCCTGTATTGTATAAGAAAGGAGGCTGAGCACAGGCCAGAGGAGCGAGCCAGTAAGCAGCATTCCTCCAGGGTCTGTGCTCCAGGTTCCTTCTCCGAGTTCCTGATTTGGCATTCCTTGATGATGCAATATGACTTGGAAGATGTAAGATAAAATAAACCCTTTCCTTGCCAAGTTAGTTTTGGCTAGTGTTTTTTATCACAGCAATATAAAATAATTAGGGCACATACCAAGAAAGAAATCAAGGATATATAATAGCCTTAAGAATATATAATTTGAATTAAATATAACTAAGGAAGCAAAAGGCTTGTAACGAATGCTTTAAGACATTGAAGAAAGAAATTGAAGAAAATGGAGACGGCCATGCTTATGGCAGTAGGATTAATCAGTCACCGTCTTACCAAACACAGTCTTCAAATTCAACACAATCCCCATCAAGAAGTGTAGTTCTTCACAGAAATTGTAAAAGTAATATTTAAAAAAATTATCTGTTTATTTTTTAATTTTTGTGTATGAGTGTATTGCCTGCATGCATGTATGCAATTTGTATGGCTGTTAGCCTCCATGTTGGTGCTGAGAATTGAACCCAGGTCCTTTGCAAGAGCAGCCAGTGCTCTTAACTGGTGATCCATCTCCCCAGTCCTAAAAAAGTAATCTTAAATTTAATATGAAAACACACACAAAAAAAACCCTCAGGATAGCCAAAAATAACCTTGAATGATAAAGAAATTACCAGAGGCATTATCATCCCTGATTTTAAGTTATACTACAGTACTGTGGTAATAAAAACAGTGTTGCTGGCATAAAATCAGAAACATTTATCAATGGAATAGAATAGTGAATCTAGATATGTGTGCACACCTATTGCCACTTGATTTTTTTGTCAGTTCTTTTTTAAAATTTTATTGAGCTTTTGTGATTTTATACAACAGTTCTTAATAAAATTTAGACCCCTTCCCCCATCCATTCTCCCCCATACCTCCACTGGATCTCATGTATTCTACCATACATGCTAAGTCCCATCTAGTCAAGCATTTGTACCCAAATGTCCTTCAGTATAAATTCACTCACTGGAGTTAGATTTTAAAAACATTTTATTGAGTCTTTGTACATTTCATATAATAGTTCTTAATCATATTTAGACCCCCCCATGTTTACATTTAAAATATTTGGGAAAAACAAAATACTAATGGTTCTTTGAGAAATTAATATTACTTGAAATTAAGATTTTAATGTTTGTTAACAATGTTTTACTGGGATATGGGTACTCTCATTCATTATATATTATCTGTGGCTGCCTTTGCAGTAGAGATATGAAAAGTCTATGTGGCTTCAACTTGGATCACATTGCTGTTCAGTGAACTTTAAATCAGAATGAGCTTGAGTGCTAAATATGTCACAGTATTCTGTAACTATTTTTATTTCTAGTGGCTATCCATCATGATAAAACAATAAAATAAGAGGAGAGCGGATTTGAAATGTCATGTTTTTTTAAATAAAGATTAATTTAATTTAATTTATTTGTATGTGACTGTCTGTGTATGTGTGGTTGGGTGCCTAAAGTGTTCAGAAGAAGGCATTGGATCCTTTGGAGGTGGAGTTACAAGCAGTTGTGAGCTGCAGCGTGCTGGGAACTGCTCTGGTCTTCTGAAAAAGCAAATGCTTTTAACCAGGGAGCCATTTCTCCAGTACCAAATGGCATACTTTTAAGGCATGGTGAAGTGTAGATATTTTTACCATTTAATTTATGGTAAAATGCTGTGCTTATCCTAAAAATGGAAGGATTATGGTACAGAAAGAACAGATTATATACCAGGGCAAACTGTTATAATATTCCTTTTTTTTTTTTTTTTTTTTCTGAATGGGTCTTTATGCAGCTGGCCTGGAACTCACTAAGAAGGCATTAGGCTGGCCTCAAACTTGTGGTGATCTTTCTTTCTGCCACTCCCTCCCAAGTGCTTGGATTACAGGCATCTACCATATCTCTAAACAAAGTTTTGTCACAATATTTCTGACTCAGAAAAAAAGCAAAAAAAAAAAAATTAAGAAACTTAAAAAGGAATATCTTATCACATAATTTCTTTATAAAATTAAGATAATGGTAAGGTTGTGACTAAAATATTTCTGAATGTTCTTTTAGCAAAGTAGAGAAAACTTGTTTACTTTTGATGAGTAGTGAAATTGTGTTTGATTGCAGTCTTGGAGGAAATATACCACAAGGAAGTAAATTTATTAATTACTATGAGCCTTTTGGAGAGACTATTTAGAGAAATTTGTGAACGCTAGAAACAACACAAATATCAAATGAAAACCAAAACAATGACTAATGTCAGCAAGGTAGATAAGGAAGGTACAAACCCTTTCTCCTCTACAAACACAACAGTTTAGGAATTATTCACAGAAAAATTTCGTGAGAAATCCAGAAACAAGTTGAAATACCCCTGTACCACGAATAAATGGGATACTGAACTCTTTGAAGTTGGTAAAGAGTTTCAGGGTACCTGCTCCCAGGAATTCATGCTCTTGTTACAGATCCATGCAACTGAGACAGGACAGTTTAGATTCTGGACTCTTCCACTGGAGGGAAATAGTTGATAGAATTGCTCATTTTACAGTTTCTATGGGGCTACTAAAAGCACTGGTTTCTGTCTTGAGTGCTAATGAGTCTGGCATAATTCAGCCACATGGGGAGAAAAGATAAAGTATCTTGGATGATAATCACCAGAGAACAGCAAATATCCCTTATTTTAACTTCTTCCTGGGTAGGCAAATTTGGTCCATATAGTCAATGTTTCCCAAATACCAGTTTCAGTATTGCCTGTGTCAAGTTGCTGATAAAACCTGCCTGCCGTAATTTAGCTGCCTGACAAGTGAGAACAGAGAGTGAGGTTTTGTCTGGCAGCTATCGTAGACTGTTTCCATGGCTCAGCGCAGTGTAAGTTGATGATAAGCTATAGATCACAGTTTTAACTTGGGATGGAGCAATTTGGATGGGATGCCTTGTGATCTGACTTTGTGGGCTTACCAAAGAAAAGTTTCAGTCTTCCTCATCTTGGCATACTGATCTAGCATATACTAGAAATCTTGAGCTGTAAAACAACAAAAACAAAACAAAAAAAAAACTTGTATTTGAAGTGCATCAGTATATGAGAGACCCCAGTTCTCTCCTTAAGCATATACATGTGTGAAGCCTGGTAGAGGAGAATGAGATGAAAAGAAAATGAAGAAACATAAAAACACGTTTCAAAAAACAACATAAAATATCTAGAAACTGATCCTAATGAAACGGAGATGTAGGATTTACCTCATAAACTATTATAACTATCTCAAATAACTATTATGAAGATCTTCACTGAAATTAGGAGAATGACACATAAAATGAAATTGTCAACAGAGATATAAGCTATTGAAAGTACCATGGATTAAACTCATGGAGCTGAAAAATGCAGCAATTAAACTGAAAAAATACAGCACACTAGATCAAGGAGAAGGGCTATTGAACTTCAGGAAAAACAATACAAAAATAGGGTGGGAGAGAGAGTAAGCAGAATGCATTATACATACGTATGAAATTATCAAACAATAAGCATAATTCATGACAAAAATTAATTTATCATACCAAAGGCAACAAAAATAAGGAAAGTATACAGTGAATTTCATCTCATCAGATTTGAATCAGAGGACAATTTTTTAAAACCAAGAACTCCGACTATCCTCAGGCCTCTTGGGGTAAGTCTATAGCGCAGCTCTCCGCGGCGCGACTCCCTAAGCGACATTCCCCCTTCCTTGCCCCGCCTAGCCGTTCTATACTCCTAGTTTGGGCCCTGCGCCATTCCTAGTCTCGGGGCCCCAGACAACTGGGGAACCAATACTGCTTCCTGACCCTTCTCACCCAGAGCAACCCAGTCCCTTTCTTGGGCTCCAGGAGCACCACTTCTGG
>NW_008348613.1:2683841-2689548 GCF_000622305.1 Nannospalax galili
TAGAATATAAAAAAAAAACCAAGAACTCCATAAAGAGCACGATAACTCTGTTAACATAAATGTCTATCTTGTTCTCATTTTATGGGAACTCTCCTAACAAGCAATTGATAGCCATATTTTTCTCATGGCTGAAATTGTGATTGTTATGGATAAACAACCAAAGCAGATAATAATTAGCCTACCAAAATGACAAATAAACATAAATTATAGAATATAAAAAAAAAACCAAGAACTCCATAAAGAGCACGATAACTCTGTTAACATAAATGTCTATCTTGTTCTCATTTTATGGGAACTCTCCTAACAAGCAATTGATAGCCATATTTTTCTCATGGCTGAAATTGTGATTGTACTGGATTAATACTATAGATTGTAATGGTTGTGTTATCAGATGCTTCTCATCAGAAAGATTATTGGGTTTCCAATTATCTGGGTAGATTACTAGATTTGTGAGTTAATGAGCATTTGTTTTTTTATTGAAAAAAATTGTTGAGAATTTATTACTAAGTACTGTATTTACCCCTTCTCTCTCCCACCATCCAGTTCTTCCCACATCTCTATTCAATTTCATGACCTCTTCTTTGATTATTATTACATAGTTATTTATTTGTAATCTACTGAGTTCATTTTGTGGTGCTTGTGTGTACTGTGTTTAGGGGTGACCACTTGGGATTACACAGTCTCTCAGCAGCCACTGATTGCCTGTAACTCTTCTCTAGAGGTAGAAGCTTATGAAATTTCCTTCATCTATATTGGCAAGTTAACTAGTGTTGTCATTATCTAGGTTTTATTTAGGCAACCATACTCTTGAGATGTTGTATGTGTAGCTTTCCTGTCATATCTGGAGGATGCTATCTAGTTGCAGGCATCCTGGTCCTATGGTTCTTACAGTCTTTCTGTCCCCTTTTCTATGATGTTCCCTGAGCCTTAGGTGTAGGAGTTGCATTGTAGATGTATCAATTGGGGCTGGGCACCCCATGGTCACTTATTCTCTGCATATTGACCCATTACGGAACTTTTTAATAGTCTCCATCTGCTGTAAAAAGAAGCTTCTTTGATGAGTGGTGAAAGGGGCCCTTAACTTGTGTCTGTAAAGGTAAGTATTTAGAATGTAGTAAGAGATTATATTGGTTTAGGAAAGTGGCAGTAGTAGGGTCTCCTCTAGGGTCTACAACCTCTCCAGCACATGTATTCAGCCAAGTTTTCAGTGTAGGCATGAATTCCCTCTTGTCAAGTAGACCTTAAGTCCAATTAAATAGCTGTTCATTATCCCTAAGATAAAAGTGCCATTATTGCACCATTGGGGATATTTTGCTGGGCCAATCATTTTGTAGTTCAGACTTTACAGCTGGATAGGACTGTTGGCTGCTCTTTACCCTTGGCAGCTTGCATAGCATCTTCAGATACTATGAAAGCTAGTCCTCAGGGAGGAGGGTTCTAGGCCAGTTCATGTTCAATTTCTCCAAGTACTATGTCTGAAGTGTGTGGTGTCTTCAACAACAGGATATTATGTTAAAGTTTTGGGAAGCAATCATGGGCCATGAAAATAGCCTATATTATTTTGGTAGCTTCCTGAACTATCCTGACCAGCAACTCAAAGGGAGGATTCCCATGCCTGGCACTGGGATTTTTGTTAGATAGCTTTCAGAAATGTATATATACATTTTAAGTAAGCTCATAAAATAATTCATTTCCTCCTTCCCTCTCCCTCTATATTGCCTGCTTCCATCCTCCCCAGTTAAAATCCCTTCCATTTCTCCATTTCCCCACTGATAGGGCCCATGTCCTTTCTTTTTAAGAAATATTTTCTGTATTTATTTTTATTTATGTGTATGAGTGTACTGCCTGCATGTATGTAGGTGCACTCATGTCATGCAATGCCTGCAGAGGTCAGAAGAGAGAATCAGATGCCCCTGGAACTGGAGTTACAGACAGTTGTTGATTGTCATATGGGTGCTGGGAACCAAACGTGGGTCTTCTACAAGAACAGTCAGTGTTCTTAACCAGTGAACCATCTCTCCAGCCCCAAGTCGTGTTTATTTTTATAGTACAAAGGATTCATCCTTGTCTTGGGATTCATTCTACACAAATGATTAAGTATGACAACACACATTTACAGAATGAGCAGCAAATGTCATATGATCATTTAGATAGGAGCAGACAAAGCATTTGCTAAAATTCAAGATACTTTCACAATGAAAACTTTTATCAAATTAGGTGTTACAAACATGTATCTGGCCTAATGGAGGCCACATATTAAGCCCATAGTTCACCTATAATCAATGTTGACAACTTGAAGTCTTTTCAAACTCCATAAGGAAAAGTCTAGGATGTCTAGTCTGACCACTTTTACTTAACATAGTACTTGAAGACCTAGGCAGATAAATTAAGCAAGAAGAAGTGAGAATAATGGCATCCAAATATAAAAGGAAAAAGTAAAATGATTTCTGTCTACATTTGGCAAAAATCTTATAGAAAAACACTGTAAAAACTATTAGACCAACCGGGCATGGTGGTGCATGCCTTTAATCCCAGCACTTGGGAGGCAGAGGCAGGTGGATCTCTGTGAGTTCAAGGCCAGCTTGGTCTACATGGTGAGTTCCAGGCCAGCTGGGGCTACAGGGAGACCCTGTCTCAAAAAGACAACAAAAACCAAAAACAAACAAACAAAAAAACCCCAAAAACTATTAGACCAAATAAATGACTTCAGTCAAGTTGTGGGCTAATACATCCATACCTTTACAACGATCTGATTGAAACAAAGAACATTATTTCATGTATAGTAAAGGAATGCTTAAAGTTAACCAAAGAGGTGAAAGTTCTTTCTACTGAAAAATCAAATATTGCTAAAATTAATCGATAAAGATGCAAACAAGTAAAGAGATATGCCCATGGATTAGAAGAATTAATATTGTAAAAATATCTGTCCTGCCAAAATAACCTATAGATTCAATGTAATTCCTAAAGAGCCAGGCATGATGATGCACACTTTTAATTCCAGCACTTAGGAGGCAGAGGCAGACAGATCTCTGTGAGTTCGAGACCAGCCTGGTCTACATAGCCAGTTCCAGACCAGCTGGGGCTACAGGAGACCCTGTCTCAAAAAGACAAAAAAATGCAAATGGTACTGTTCACAATGATGGAAAAAAAATCCTAAAATTTATATAGACTCACAAAAGAATTTAAATAGAATAAAATCATCATGAGAAAGATGAACAAAGATGGAGGCACAACATAAACTAACTTCAAAATATATTACAAAGCTATAATAATCAAAACTGTGATGGTAACATAAAAAAAAGACACACCGACCATTGAAGCAGAATGGAAAGTTGGAAAGTACAGAAAGAAATCTACACTTTATTGTTCATTTGACCTTCAATAAAATTGCCAAGAATATACAATAGGGTAAATGTGGTCTTGGTAAAAATATCATGTTCAAAAATTTGGTTACCTACATGTATAAGAATCAAATTGGGTGCTAATGTTATATTATACAAAAACATTTAACTCAAAGTATAATAAACCCTTAATGGTATAACTCATAATTGTAAAAATCCTAAAAGAAAACAGGAAAATAAATCTTCATGTCATTGGTTTTGTCAGTGAATTTGTTGACAGTCAACAAAGTGAAAAATAGATAAGGGAGGCTACTAAGAAACTTTTATATGGCAATGAAAGCAATAACTAAAATTAAAAGGTTACTTATAAAATGGAAGGGAATATTTACAGCCATATATAAGATATATATAAGATAATATATAAAAAATAAGGAACTCACCAGCAAAACCCTAAAATACTGATTACAATGTCTGCTAAAGACTTGATTAGACATCTCTAAAAGAAAATATACAAATGGAAAACAGGAATATGTAAATATTCTCAACATCACTAAGAATATAAACTTTAAAAATATACAATAGATACCAAATTTGAAATTTTAACTTAATATCAGGTCATTTTTATTACCAACACTGATCTAGATTTGATGTGGCTTTAGGCATTGTAGAGAGATACTGTGGAAATTAACATATGCATAGATAAAGTATTGCCTTTTCCCTCAAGGTATTTATATATAGGTAGAAGTTTAAATATATCTCAATATAATAAAGAGATATATGCATATTGTCATCAGAATCAGAAAGCGAATTCTTGGATAAACCAACATTACCTTCATGGAGACAGAGCTTGATTTTGAAGAATTCATAGGCGTTCTCAGTTCTTTTCTGAGAATGGCAAATATGCTGTGGCTAAGTCATATGGCTTATATGTGGGCACATAAAAGGTGACTAGAGATGAAGTTTAAATTTTTTATGAGGTAGATCAGACAATGGTGAATGAATTTAATCCTTACAGCAATTCAGTGAGATAAATATCATTCATATATTCATGTTACTGAAGAAGAAACTAAAGTACTGAAGAGCAGTGACTGGCCTATGCCCCACGAGGAGTAAGTGGTGGAGCAGGGAGTCAACCCACAAACACAAACACATTTACTCACTTTTCCATGACTATTTTTCAAAAGTTTAAATTCCTGTTACAAAGCAAAAATGAATATTTATTAGCGCCTATGTCACAGGGGTTTCCAAGTGAGTTTTGTAAAAATTTGAAAGAATTATATTCTCCAAATTCCCATTGCACTAGGAGTCATCCCCATGAATAGGAAAACTCCTCTCTTATTGGTGACTAGAGTTAATATAGACACATGTTCTTATTTTAAATTCTCTTCTTTGGTATAGTTATTAATCTATTTTTCCTTATTCCAGGTGAAATTTCTTTGAAAGTAAAAGAACTGCTTTCTTCCACTGTTACTTGTTGGTTAACTTCTGTGCAATTTAGTCTTGTTGATAAAGTCAATGTGGCTTAATGAGTTGGTAATAACTGGATGGATATCTGAGAATGGAAGATAGAGAGTTAGAGAAGATAGATAAAGCTGAACATTTCAAAAAAATATAAGCAATAGTTAGCTAATTCCAGTCTCTTATTGAACTATTTTTAATACCTATTCACATTTCACAATAAATGCTCTATTTTCCTATCTGTTTCCAAGGAGTAAAACCTTGGAGATAAGGTCTCCCTATAATCTTGTCTAACCTGGAACTCACTGTGTAGACCAGGCTTGTTTCCATGTCACAGAGATTGCTCCTGCCTCTGCTCCCAAGTGCTGGGATTAAAGGTGTGTACCACCATGCCCAGCTTACACTAATTTGTTTTAATATCTAATTTATTTCTGATACTTTATTCATTTAAATTGATAGATAAATGTATAATTATCTACACCCTAACTTACAATGTATTCCATTTCCAGGTTAAAAAACTAGAGACATCAAAAATATTTCATCTATACTGGATCATGTAGTTAGACCCTTTGCAAGTACTTACAGATGTATATTTAGATGATGATATTGACTTAAGTTTTCTTGTGTGTGTGTAGCTAAAAAAAACCTTGAAATTTATGATACTATAGTTTGGAGATACTCATCATAAATTTAATATACTTAGCTCATGATGTCAATTTTTCTGCCTGTGTTGCTAACATCTTTTCATAGTTCCTTGTCTGTCAGGCTACTTAATGCTGTTCTCCACATATCAAAGGTACAACAGAGTGTGGGAAGTAGTTGCTGTTTTTAAAAAAATATTTTATATATATTTTTTTTAAAGTTCAAAGCACAGTTTAATGCCTGAATCTGTTTGCCAAAAATAAACA
>NW_008348613.1:2691410-2733582 GCF_000622305.1 Nannospalax galili
TCCATCCATTTACCTGCAAATTTCATGATTTCATCTTTCTTTACTGCTGAGTAAAAAATATTTTATATTTTTTATGTGTATGAGTATATTGTCTGCTTGTATGTAAGTGCACCCATGTTGTGCACAGGTGTCAGATCCTCTGGAACCAGAGTTATGGATGATTATTAGTTGTCTTGTGGGTGCTGGGATCTGAACCCAGGTCCTTTGCAAGAGCAGCTAGTGCTCTTATCCACTGAGTCATCACTCCAGCCCCTGAAGTCGTTGTTCTTTCTGTACACTATGCCGTATTTTCTATGAATGAGAACCATGTGCTTAGGTGTGTATGTATATGTAACATATCAGTCAATCATTATTTCAGGCATAATATGAGAAGACATTTCATTACATTAAGTATAATCCTAAACATACTAAAACAAAGACTTTTACAATAAAGACTGTTCATTTAATCTTTAAATGTTTTTTTTGGAAAAAATTTAATATTTCAAAGACAATTTGTAAATGAGCAAAGCCTCTTAGTTTTTACTATATAGATTTAACGTGATACTTTGGTTTCAAGGTTTCCAAACTTCTGAGACGTAAGTATGTTTATTATTCAGTTACAAGGGTTAATGGTGTAGGAGTAGTATTATGAAGGTGATATTGTGAAGCAGATCACCATGGTTTACTTTTGTATTAAGTTATGACATATCTGGTTAGCTATTGCTACCCCTCCCTGTCCTGTGGTCCTGCTGCATGTGGGACCTGCATCTGCAGGTTGTCATTCTGCAGCACCCTCTCATCGTGTGGGCAGGGAAAGTACTCAGTTAATTAGCCATTTTGGGTGAAAGTCATCAACATTTCCAAGTACTATTTCAGTGCTTGTGGACTGCTGAGTCAAATTTGGATGGCTCTAAACCAACTTATTTTGTACTCTTCATTCCCCAAGAAATTTTAAACACTGCTGCCAGTGGGAAACTTCAATTCTAGAACTTATTGCAGAAAAAAATACGATGACTTTGTCCCAAAGCTTTCCATTTAAAATAAATTTAAATATTGATAAAGATTGAAAGTGATGATACTATTGATTATTTTGACAATGCATCAATAGTTTTTCAGTATTATAATCACTGGAACCCTAATAAAATTAATGCAGTTTTGGGTTTGGTATTCTGAGATTGCTATTCTTTTTTAACTTTTTTTTTTTGAGACAAGGTCCCCACTGTAGGCCCACCTGACCTGGACCTCACTATGTAGACTAGACTGGCCTTGATCTCACAGAGATCTGCCTGCCTCTGCCTTACAAGTACTTGGATAAAAGGCATGCTCCACCACACCTAATTTCATTTTTATTTTTAAAATTAACATCCAAGGTAATAGATATCATTATGGTATGGGGGATATTGGTGTGGGATGATCCTCCTCTCATTGTGGAAAGGCACTGAACTTTCATGTCTCTGCATCATGTTTTCCATGGGCTTTGGTCCATTTCTGTGAGATTCCATCTATAATAAGAATTTAGTGCTAGGATCTTCAAATTAGGGAGAACAGATACATCTTTTGTTTTTCTGAGTTTGTTACTTCACTTAGTATAACAGTTTCTAGATCCATCCATTTACCTGAAAATTTCATTTCGTCTTTCTCTACGGCTGAGAACTCCATTGTGTGAATGTACCACATTTTTGTTAACCACTGTTGAGGGGCAAAGCAGCAACAAACATGGTTTTACAAGTGTCTCTGCAATAGGATGAATAATTTGAGGATATGCCAAGGAGTGGTATAACCAGGTCAAATGGTAGGTTCATTTTTAGTTTTTTAAGTTCTCCACACTATTTTTCACAGGGGTTGCATGAGTTTGCACTCCCACCAGGAGTGAATGAGCATTCCACCTTCTCCACATCCTCACCAGCATTTGTTATCATTTGTTCTCTTGATCTTAGCCAGTCTGACTGGGATAAGGTGAAACCTTAAGGTAGTTTTGATTTGCATTTCCCTAATTACTAATGATGTTGAACACTTTTAAAATGTTTCTTAGCCATCTTTATTTCTTCCTTTGAGAACTCCCTGTTTATATCTTTAGCCCGTCTTTTAACTGGGTCATTTGCTTTCTTGCTTGTTTGTTTTTTGAGTTCTTAATACATTCTGGATGTTAAACCTCTGTCATATGTATCAGTGGTGAAGAATTTTTCCCACTTTGTTGGTTTTCTCTTCACTTTCTTGATTGTTTCTTTTGCTGTACAATCAACAGGTGGGACCTCATTATGGTATTTTCAAACAAGTGTGTTTTAGTAAAAGTTCCTCCCTTCTCATCTCCCCTACCCCATATCCCCCTTCCCTACATCTTCTTCACCCCTACTTGTAGACTCCTTTTGCTTCAACAACCTCAGGACTTCTTTATTCTCTCTTGATCTCCTTTTTATTTTTTTAGGCTTTACCCACATTTATATATATGCATCTGCATTTGAGATAGAATGTGTATTTGTCTTTCTGAGTTTACGTCACTTGAATTAATATTATGCTTTCTAGATCCATCCATTTCCTGCAAATTTCATTTTTCATTATAGGTGAATACAATTCCATTGTGTATATGTTCCTCATTTTTATTTTCCATGCATCTGTTGATGGGCCTCTAGGCTGGTTTCATTTCCTTGCCGTTGTGAAAAGAATAGCAATAAACATAGATATGTAAGTGTCTCTATGGTATGATATGGAGTTCTTCTGGTATATGCCCTGGCATATCTGGGTCATATGGTAGTACTATTTTTAATTTTTTGAGAAATATACATACTGATTTTCATAATGGCTATACTAATTGGCAATCCCACCAACAGTGAATAAGGCTTCCTCTTTCTCCCATTTTTGCCAGCATTTATCAGATTTATTATTTTTTTATGGTGAAACCCACTCTTAAAGATTTGTTATTTGGGGGCTGCAGAGATGGCTTAGTGGTTAAGAGCACTGACTGCTCTTGCAGAGGACCCAGGTTTGAACCCCAGCACCTACATGGCAGCCAACAACCATCCATAACTCCAGTTCGAGGGGATCCAACACCCTTTTCTGACCTCTGTGGGCATTCCATGGCGTGGGTCCACTTACATACATGCAGGCAATATACTCATGCACATAAAATAAAAATTATAAATAAAATATTTTATAAAGATTTATTATTTTGTTTTATGTGTATGAGTGTCTTGTTATGTGTATGTATGTGCACGGCTTGTGTGCCTGGAGCAGCAGAGTCCAGAGGAGCACTTCATATCCTGGGACCTGTAATTGCAGATGTTTGCAAGCCACTATGTAGCTGCTGATAATGAAACTCTTGTCCTCTGCAATAGCAGTAAGTGCTTTTAAACACAGAACCATTTTCCACCCTTGTTGTAGATTTCTTGATAATAGCCATTCTGAACTGGGGGAGGTGATATCTCAAAATAATTTTAATTTGTATTTCCCTGATGGCTAAGGATGATGAACATTTTTTGGTTTAAGAATTTCATATATGCAGATTATATATTTTGATACACACACCCCTGTTCCCTGTCCTCCAATTCATTCCCATTCTGTCACCACTTTTCCTTTCCAACTTCATGTACTCTTTAAAAAAAAAATCTGTTTATTTCATCAGCCCATTTGTTGGCTGAAAATTTTCTGGTGTTAAATTTTTGTAGCCCTTCTTAAATTATGAGTATTAGCCCCTGCCCAGCAGAATTATAACTGGCAAAGATTTTGTCCATTCTATAGTCTGTCTGCTCTCTCTTGTGATCATTTCTTCACTTCTGTGCAGAAATTTTTAATTTCATGTAGTTTCATTTGTTGATTCTTGAGGCTATTGCTTATGCTAGTGGAGTTCTGTTCAGAAATTTCTTACCTATATCTATATCTTGAATTATGTTCTCTGTTTCTTGTAGAAGTTTCAGCATTTCGTTTTTTAATATATTATATATATTTTTTAATTTATTATTTTTATTTTATGTGTACGACTGTATTGCCTGTATGTATGGGAGTGCACCCATGTTGTGCAATGGCAAAGAGGACAGAAGAAGGCTTAAGATTCCCAACCGTCCCTAACTCCAGCATTTCGTGTTTTAAATTAAAGTATCGGATCTACTTTGAATTGACTTTTCAAAGAGTGAAAGATGGATCTAATTTCATTCTTCTGCAGGTGGATAACTAGTCTTGCTAGCACCGTTTATTGAAAAAGCTTTATTTTTATCAAATTCATGTCTTTGTCACCTTTGCTAAAAATTAGGTTCCATAGCTCTGTGGGTTTATCTTTGGATGCTGTATTCTGTTCGTTTGCTACCTGTCTGTTTTTATGTCAATAGCAGGTTTTCTTTGTCAGTATATCTCTGTAGTATAATTTGAGGTCAGGTATTATGATACTTTGTGTTCTTTTCTTTCTTTCTTTCTTTCTTTCTTTCTTTTTTTTTTTTTTTTTTTATATTATGTGTTGTTTTTTTTTTTTTCTTCTTTTCTTCTTCTTTTGTTTTTTTTTTTTTTTTTTTTTTTTGGTCTTTTTTTGAAACAGGGTCCGCTTGTAGCCCCAGCTGACCTTGTAGCCCCAGCTGACCTAGCTGGCTTTGAACTCACAGAGATCTGCCAGCCTCTGTCTCCCAAGTGCTGGGATTAAAGGCGTGTGCCACCTTACCTGACCAACTGTATTTTTTTTTTCTTAAAGACTGTTTTGGCTATCCTTTGAAATTCCATATTAATTATCTCATTTTTTCTAGTTTTGTGAAGAATGTCATTGGAATTTTTATAGGAATTACATAGAATTTGTAGATAACTTTGGGCAACATAACCATTTTCGAGATATTAATCTTGCAAATCCAAGCATATGGAAGGTCTTTCCATCACCTTTTTCTGTCTTTGGTTTCTTCTTTCAATGTCTTAAAGTAATCATTGTAGATGCTTTACACTTCCTTGGTTAAGTTTATTCCTTGGTGCTTTATTGATTTTGGAACTGTTATTAATGAATATTTCTCCTAATTTCTTTCTCCATGAGTATATGTGAAGGCTACTAAAATTTTATATATTGATTTTGTATTCTTAAGTTTCAATGAAAGTATTTATTTTATTTTTATTTCATGTGTATGAGTATATTGCCTGCATGTATGTAAGTGCATCTGTGTTGTGAAATGCTCATGGAGGTCAGAAGAAAGCCTCAAATCCCGTGGAACTGGAGTTACAGACAGTTGTTAGCTGCCATTTGGGTGTTGGGATTTGAACTCAGGTCCTCTGCAAGAGCAGTCCTGCAAGTACTCTTAATCGCGGAGCCATCTTTCCAACCAAAAAGTATTTGTTGCATATAAGAGTTTTCTGGTGGAATCTAAGATCTTATACATACAGAATCATACTGTCTGCAGAAGGGAATGTTTGACTTATTCCTTTCTTGTTTTCATCCCTTTTATGTTTTCTGAGATTTCTGTTCTAAATATTCTTTTATTCCCCAAATGAACTTGTTTGTTACCCCATTATATTTTAAAAATATTATTTTAAAATCAATAACTGAAGTTATGTGCATTAATGATTATATGATGTTTTTGAAGTATACACATATATAGGAAGAATTAAATGTGTCTAATTAGCATTTGTTTTACTTCATATTCATTTTTTTTATGGTGAGGATACTTGCTATGCACTCTTAGCATTTTTAAAACACATACTGTTTATTAAAAGTCCCTGTATTGTGAAAACAGATCTGAATCTATAGTATCTAAATGAAAGTACTTTTTATCTGTTACATAAATCCAAATCACCACTGTCCTGGTAGCTTACCAGGTTTTATGTATGTTCTCCATCATCCTATTTTCTGGCTAATGTGTCAAAACTGTTGGCAGTCCAGTGAATAATTCATATTCTCTTCTTTCCTTCTCTTCATGTCTACTAGTTATAAGTTTTTGGTGGGGAGAAAATAAAGGAAGAAAAATGACTGAAATCAAGAGTAGAAGAATGTAAAATTTAATTTTATGTTAATAAGATAAGCTTTTGTTTGGCTCCAGGGACAGAGGAGATTACGAATGTTCTTTCTATTACTTTCAGACTGCTTCTAAATTACCTTAGGTACATTTGTAGTAAAAATGTTGCAGCCTTCTTAGAAAAAGGATTTCTAATCTTTGGTTAAATTATTTAAAATCTCTCCTCCTTTTCTTTTGTATAATTCAATTTTGTGGTAATGATAAATTGCCACAATTTAATTAGGTAACAACAGAGCAAGAGAGCTAAATTTTTATGACTTCACAGTGATTAATTCAAAGCTATACTGTCAACAACATCAGTGATACCAACAATATTTTTTAGGTGCACAAAGGTCCTGTTTATAAAATTGAGAAACTGTTTAATGTGAATGGCCTGTATTATCTCACTGAGTTTATTTTAAAATTTATTAATCTGCATTCAATCCAAAGAAACAGTATTCTTTTAAAAAATTTATTATTATTTTTATATGTACGAGTGTTTTCCTGTGTATATGTATGAGCACCACATGTGTATCTGGTGTACATGGAGGCCACAAAAGGACACCAGATTCCCTGGAACTGGAATTATAGATGCCTGTGAGCCACTGTGTGGGTGCTGGAAACTGAACTCAGATCCTCTCAAGAGCAGTAAGTGCTCTTAACTGTTGAGCCATCCCTCCAACCTCTAAAATAGTATTCAAGTGTTAGTGGACCTTGATCTTCAGCCCTTTTGTACCTTTTGTTGTTTTTAAAACTTATGACTATTTCTTATTTTCAGATCTCTTCTAATCTCTTTTCCCTTTGCTTCCTCTCTTCTCATTCCTTGTCTTGCTTGGTGCATTTGTTGTTGTTGTTGTTCTATCTGTTAGCCTCTCTTGTTTTCTTGAAACTTCTGGTTTCGAGACTTTTCCTAAATTAAAATAATTTATTCTGAAGATTATTAAAATAATATACACTCAGCTACAAAATCCACAAAATATGGAAAATTTAAAGGAGGCAAACAAAACAAGAATTGGAAAATTCTACCGCCCAGAAGCAATTACTATCAATATTCTTAACAGAGTAATAACAAAATTAATACAGTGTACTATAAACAAATACAGGTTATAACTACGTTACATGTAAATATACTTAGGCACATGTTTTATACTTTAAATTTCTCTGTTTTTCAATCAAAATCCCAATATCTTTCCATATTAATAATGTGGATATCGTCTTATTTATGGTTGAATCTTGTTTTACTTAGCCAACCCCTTATTAGTAGACATTTTTATTTTTCATTTCTTTAAAAAAAACTGCTATTGACATTATTATTTATGCATCTCATTGTATTTGATGGTCTTCCTAGCATAAAATCCCAGAAGGAGAATTACTTAATCAAAATATTTTAAAGTGAAAATTTTGATAATATTTTGTTTTTACTTTGAAACAGGGTCTTACACTGTATCCCAGGCTTGATATTTATTTTTATATTGTTTTTGAATGACTGAACTCATAAAGACTTCTATGAACATAATGTGAAGCTCAATTTCTTTAAGCCTTTGGAAATCCTTACCTATCTTTTAAATATGAGTTTTTTTTTCACATTTGTCTTTGATTTTGTTATTCTTATTCTTCATGCTGTCTTTCATGACTCAGTTCCCAGAATGTTTTCACCATAAGCTGATGAAGGGAGCCCCAGGGGCGTAACCAATGTTCCAGGTGTGTCCTGTGGCCTTTTACACAGTGATGACAATGCCTATCGTATACACACTGAAAAATGGATATGATTGTTGTAGCGGTTGAATGCAACTAATACAAGCACAAGATGAGGAAAATGCACAGGAAACACTTAGAACATAACCATGTTAACACTATTTTAAAGACTGTTATATGGGAAGTGGTATAAATTTTTATTTTGTGACACAGAAATAATAGGATTCTATGTTAACAACTGAAGCAGCTATTAAGTTATTAAAGTTACCTAATAATGGATAAAACTACTTAGCAACATTTAGTTTTACATCTGGGGACATTAACTTGACACAATGGGCCTTAACACAAATGATAGAATGCATGAATTCCAGTAGGGTTGGGGGACTATGGGTGGGTGCCAGTGGGGAAGGGCATATAAAGATGATTGAAAGATGATTGAGACTGATTAAGATGTTCTGTATGAAATACACAAAAATTCAATAAAAAATCATAAAAAAGAATGCAGTTGTAATTTAGGTATAAATTGAAGGTTGATATATAGTAGCTTCTGAATGTAATGGTTAAAATAGCCATTTCAAAAATGAAATGTTTTTAAAAATTAAAAACTGGGGTAATTTTTTAAAAAGTTCTTAACTTGTTGAGTCCCAGTTTATTTACATGTTAAAATGGGAAGCTTCAATCAAGAGATTTCTAAAGCATTTCTCAGCTCTAAATTTTATATTTAAGTGAAATTCTAAATCTAGAACATTCTTTTCTTTAAACTGAAAATCAGCATTTTATTCAGTAATGGATGCAATAGACCCTATCAGTATTTCCTGTATTTATAATTGTGCCACCAATAGAAAATATAAACAATCGTTGCAGAAATGTCAAAATTCTTCTACTCATCCCCCTTTTTAAAATATATATTTTAAAAAATTTTAAAAATAGATCAACTAGACAATTTTATTTATCCTTTAGATAAAAAGCCAATCCATTAATGACAAAGCATGAATGTCAAGAAACTATTTTTACTTCACATTAAAAGGTCTTAAAGATCTGACTCATTGTTACAACATTTCAGAAACTTAGCCAAAAATAGAGGTTATGTGGTTATGCCAAGCACATGTATATATTCAATTATTTATTTAATAACCACATGATTGGAAGAAGCATTTCATTACAGCATTAACATATTCAATAATATTTTCTAGAGCAAAGATGCATCTCTTTCAAAATTAGCTGTAAATTTTTAGGTTCACAGTTGAATTAATGCAGTTATACAATATGAACTCAGTATAAACCCTATAAGACATAAAATTGAATGAGGTTTTAACCTTTAAAAAAATCTCCATTTCATTTTAAAATATACTGTTTCATACAGAAAAACTTTTTTTTTTTTTTCGTCTCCCTGTAGCCCCAGCTGTCTTGGATTCACTATGGAGACCAGGCTGGCCTCAAACTCACAGAGATCTGACTGCCTGTGCCTCTGAGTGCTGGGATTAAAGGCATGTGCCACAAACTCATTTTTAATGCTACTAACACTTAGATGTTTGCACATGCATCTCTAGTCTCTATGTATCTGATTAATACTAGTCACAACTGGTTACTTTCTGGGGTCCTTGGCATCTGAGCATGGATATAAAACCATCAGGTAGATTTCAGTGGTAATGTGTTTCACATCTACTCATTAACATGAAGCAAATTTTTACGCTTCTTCCTCAAATATAACTCATTTTTTCATTTGTTGATTTTTTGTGTGTATTTCATACAGAACATCCCAAACAATCTTATTCATGTATATACCCATATCCCAAATAGCACCCTCCCATAGCCCTTCCCACCCCTCACGCCTGCCACTGGAGCCCATATGCTCTGTCATTCCTATTACTGTCCACTGTGTTGTTGGTGCCCCAACCATTCTCCAGTGCTTGTCAATCTGCTGAATCTAGTCAGCCTATCTAAAGTTCCTTGTTTTAGGAAGACCAGCTCTTCCTCATCTAGCAGCAATCAATTGCCAATATTCCTTTAGATAAGATTGGGGTCTACTGTTCATTTTCCAAGTTCTATGCTGGGTTAGTGTCTGGGAGTCTCTTGGGCCACCCTAGCCAACAAAGGTTAAAGGGATCAATATAATTCTTTAAGAGTCCATGTGTATAGCTAAAGGCTACATAAATAAATCTAGAACATTGTTTAAAAGAGAAATTACTTGTCAACCATGTTAATGCTTCAATGCATTGAAGCTTTTAGTCTTTACATGTACTGCCAGCAGAAGGCTAATCAATTTAAATTTGAAAAGGACTTCTTACTCTGTATAGGTAAAAGGCTTGAAAAATGTCCTATGAATTGTTTATGTAGTAAAAAGCCACAGAAACTGGTCTTATACCTGTCTCAAGGAAGAAAGCAGAGTATATGAAAATGCCACCAACTTTGAATTTTTCAATATAAAGAATATGCCTGGCTTCGTCATAGGCTGTCAGTGGTTAACAATGAAAAATAGTTTATACTGAGTACGATATTGTATAACTGTAATAATTCAACTGTAAACTTAAAAATTTACAGCCAATTTTGAAAGAAATGCATCTTAGCTCAGAAAATTGTTATTGAATGTGTCAATACTGTTGTAATGAAATACTTCTTCTAAGTATGTGGTTATTAAATAAATAATTAAAAAAATAAAATAATTTGGAAGTATGACTTGGTTAGCTATTATGGGGAGAATGGTCTTTCTTCTGGGATCTCCTTCATAGATTTCCATGAATTTCTAAGATCAAATAGTTGAATCAGTTTCTAACATCTCTTGCCTGTTCAGTGAGTGAATGGAACCTCAAATCATCCATTTTGCATCCATGTAGCCATAATACTTTACTGAGTCCTCACTATTCATTGTAAGCAACTATTCAGGGACTAAGACTCTAGCAGTGAACAAAACAGATAAAAATATGGATCCTGCATTCTAGACATACTCTTCAAGTATGATCTAAACACATATTTAATACAAGAAAGCCTAGGCAATTGTTTTGTCTCTTCTTCCACTAGGCAGATGTCTGGTGGCATACAGGGCAGTCAGGATGATACAGTTTGCCACAAGAGCTATGTGGCTCCTTGCTATCATATGACATATGGTGTTATCCATTAAGGGTGTTGATTCTATTATGATTTATCTGTATAGTGCTGTCCTAGTCAGTCACATAATGTCCTCTTCTCCATGCACATAACAAAACCTGCCTGAGCCTTAAGTGTTAAACTTCTTAGTGACCTAAGTCTTTTACCTTTCATATTATGTGGCCATGTATGAATACCCTTTCTTTAGTCAAATTAAATTCCTCAGTAGCTGTCTGACTCTCAGAAAGTCCTTTAGTACCAGGCATATTATGAGCCAAGAACCAGTTACACACATGTCCATATACCCACGTGCAAATGTATTCACACACACACACACACACACACACACAAACACAAACACACACTCACTAATCTAGTAGCCGCTACTGAGTAGGGAATTTTCTTGCCAGCCTCTTCATGTAGCCATGGTGTTTGTTTTTGATGGGGATTGGTAGTGGGAATTACTGCTCATTCCTGCCCACTCGGCTTCATTTAAAAGAAACCATTAGTGAGGGGAGGGGAGGGAGGTAAGAGTAGATCTGAAAGGAGAAGGGGGAGGGGGTCTGAATATTGCCAAAATAAATTGTATGAAATTCTCAAAAAATCGATACAATATTATTTTAAAAGTAACTACATCATTCAAAGTTAATTTACTGAGTTTGAATTTCAAAGAAAAGGGATTTGAGTTCATCTTGCCTTCTTCCTAAAAGTCTCCTTTGATCCTATGTAAATTTAAAAATAAAAATAGGTGCAGTCTGGGTCCACAGAAATTAGGCCTCCTAATAGTCAGCTATGAAGGCAGAAGGTATCCACAGGAGCCTACCACATACTGCTGATCTGTTAGCAACCAACAGATTCTTGGAGCAGAAGAGGCATGGTGTCAAGTTGTGTACCCACTGGTGAGTCCCCCAAGTTCTGATGGTTAGTTCCAAAGTCAGGCTAACAAAATCTGCCCTGCTAAAACTCTGTGGGATACTGCTCATGCAAGTTCAAACAAGACAACATCCCAACATAGACTTGGAGAAGTGAATAAGAAATACAGACCCAACCTAAGGAACTTTTAGCCACTGATGGCTTCTGGGAGGAGGAGAGACAAGGATGAGACCTTTGGTAGGTTAACCAGGCTCCAGTGGATGGACCCACACTGAACGATAGTTGGGGACACAAATCAGACTCTAAAGGCTGTATTATAGAGATAGAACAGTAAATTAGGCAGGGGCAGTTAGGGGAGGTGTGTGTAGGGGATCTAAATACCATCAAATTACATAGTATGAAAATCTCAAAAATTCAATTAAATTTTTTTAAAGGCTGAAAAAAACCTCTCTGGGACACTGAATAACAGCAAACTAATAAATAGGAGAAAAAGATTTATTAGTAGGTATGGAAAGGAAATGAGAGAAAGGAAGGAGACCACAATATATAGTGTACATGTATGAAAATATCAAGGAACAAAATTTACTAGTAAAAACATAGGTGTTGAAGGGCGCATGACTTCTAAAGAATGCTAATGTATACCTCAGCCTTGGGTTCACGAGCCTCCTTTCACAGAGCATATAATGTTTTTCCCATGCCACTATAAATCCTCTCTTTGTTACTGACTACTCTGTGAGCTGTGTTGAATATTCCAGCCTACTGTAGCACATAGAACTGTGAAAGAGCATGGGGACACATATCTCTAATTCTAGCACTTTGGAGACAAAGGCAGGAAGAATAGGAGTTCATGGTTATCCTTAGCTTCATAGAGTTTGAGGCTAGCCTGGGTGATATGAAATACTGTATCAAAAACAAACAAACAACAAAAAAGCAAATAAAAACAAAATCAAACAAACAACAACAATAAAAACCACCCTCTCATACACTTTAAAGTGGTGCCATTCCATTATTCATTCAAGAAACACTAAACTGTTAGTATGACTGGTACTAAGGATATCAACATTGTTATAGACTATAGAATCTATCATAGGTATTGCATACCTGATTACAAGATGTTACTTAACTGAAATTTCTATAAGGATGTATAAGGTAATAGGAGAGGATATACTTACTGGTAATTACATATAATACCATTGAATTTGTGCAGGTCTGATTTCAAATCTCAGTTTAGCCCCTGATGTATACCTTTGGACAAGTTTGTTTGTTTAAGCTTTATTGAAGTATGATTGGCATGTAAAAAGCTGTACATATTTATGGTCCATGATTCAATGAGTTTTGAGATACATTTATACCTAAGTTACCTAAGAAATCATCACTACTACCACCTACCCCTTTTATTACCATTTGTTTGTAAGAACACAACACAACTTGTACCCTCTTAGAAAATGGAAGCATACAGCCCAGTATTATTAACTATATGCTCAATGCTATATAGCAAATCTCCTGAACTTATTGGCAAGTTTCTTTTTTGAATGTCAGTGTCCTTACAGTTTATGAGAATTTTGTGGTGATCAAATGAGAAAATATGAAGAAAATACTTAGTATAATAGATGACAGACTATAGATTCTCCATAGGGTTTCTTTTTGAGCTCTGAACTCATATAGCTATCCTGGCACAAAGTTATCTGGCATATATTCGCATTCTGCTGTTTAAATGGATCCTTTGACAACTTCATACCATACGATTTCTTTTCAAGTCAAGCAGACCTTTATTAGGCCATATTGTCATTCTAATTATTATGCTTAGACTCAGTTTTATAATCTGTTATATTTGAACTGTTCTTAATTTTTAGACCCCTCAAATTCTTAATCTTACCTTTTAATATTTATTTATGGTCCAGATACATTATGCGGAGCTTGAGAGGAAGCTAGCAAATAATGTAGCATCTATACAGAGACTAGATATAGAGTAACACTAACTCAGCTCAATATATTACTTCCATTTTATTGACACTAAATGACATTGGAGCCAATCTGGAGAGATGGCTTATTGGATAAACTATTCACCATGAAAGTTTGAGGACTTGAGATCAGATCCTCAGAACCCATATAAATCCAGGGGCAGTAGCATGTCTCCATAATTTCAGTGCTTCTACTGTAAATTTGGGAGGAAGAGACAAGAAAATCCCCAGATAGTTATGGCCCAGGTAGCCTGGTGTAGGCAGAAAACAACAAGAAGAACCTGTCTCAAACAATCTGGAAGATGGAGGCTGATACCCAAGGTATCCTCTGACCTCCTTATATGCACTGTGGCACACAGCACCTCACTCACACACACAAACACACACACACATAAATATATACATATACATGTGTCTCCCTCTTAGAAAAATATTGGTGTTTATATCTTATGATATAAATTCTGTCAAATTTCAAAGTGTACAGTAATTTATCAAAAAATAAACATTTTCAGCATTTTAAACATGCAGTAGTTTGCTGACATGACCAAATATAATCAGAAGAGCAATGTTTGCTCTGCTATTGCAGTTGGTGAAGCATATCCACTGGATCCTTTTATTTATTTATCTTGAACTCACAAAGGTCCACCTGTCTCTGCCTCCCAAGTACTATTTTTATTTTTTTATATGAGTGTATTACCTACAATATAGTGCATAAGTGTTGTGCAGTGCCCACAGAGATCTGAAGAGGGTGTCAGATTCCCCTGGAACTGGTGTTATAGACAGTTGTTAGCCACCATATGGATGCTGGGATCTGAACCTGGGTCTATTTCAAGAGCAGCCAGTGCTCTTAGTCACTGAGCCATCTCTCTGTCCCCAATTCTTGTATTCATTGATTGGATTAATCACAGCTTACATACACTAACAGTTTGTTCTTTCACTATGGCATTTAAATGGTCAGCTGTAGCATTGACAGATTGCTTGGTGTTGACAGATAATAAGCTGAGCCACTGCCACCTTCACTACTAGAGTCCCATTTGGGCAAACTGGCTAAAATCCCTGCACAGGTTTAAGGTTATGGAACAGTGTTATGGTTAGAACTCAAGCTTACTCTAGTAAAAAAGGAAAAGGCTCGCTCATTGGTAAGTGTGCACAAATATGCTACAGTGTATAGAATTTCCAGATGTTCACAAATGAATTAAAATAGAGCTACTGGCTTCCTCATAAATAGGGAATTGACCATGAAAGTGGTCATGTCAGCTGTGCTGAAATTGCTGGATAATATAAATACACATCTGGAAAGATTGTATTTAAGACATGTGGTAAAACCTGCATAAAATCAGTAGATGAACATCGACGGTAGAACTAAAAAATGATTACAAAACTTCATGTAGCCATTTGAGTGTGTGACTGAGTGCAGAACTTGGTGTAAAATCAGGTAGTTGGAGCTCAACCTTGTTTACTAATTTACTTACACGGAGGCTCAAGCTATTGAGGAATATTTCTTTGTTAGCAAATACATTTGATTAATTTTTAATATGGTTGCATTATTTATAATAATTCAGCTCATTATGTTGACACTGTTTAAGATTAGAAATTATGCACAATAAATTGTCACAGGTTCATCAAGAATTATGTATTCAGTTTGAACCTCCAGAGGCCTGAAATCTCTTAAGATATGCTCAATAACTTCTTGGGTATTTTCTTCAACTCCTTATATACTTACTTGCTTTAAGAGAACTTCTAGCTATTCATTCTCATAAGCAATAGTTTGATGAAGCCTAAATGTCTCCCGCATTCCTTAAAGGGTTGTGTAAAGGTATTTTAGTGGGTCTAGATCTATTTTATGGACTCCCTCTTTGAGAGATCAGTAGATTCATGGAAAACTGCTTCTGGCTCCTCTTAAATTCATCAAAGGGATGCTTATGTAACCCAGGCCTATCTGCCTGGCTACCATTGGATAGTTAATGCTGGGAATGAATCACATGACATTTGTCTCAAACTTCTGTAATCACTTTGAACTCATCAATAAAGTCTTCCATAAGCCATTTCCTGAAGCAGTATAATTGTCCTATAATTTCTAAGCTAATTATTGCTTTGTACACAAGAGAACATTGACATCATGAAAAATCTATTTTACCTCTCTCAGTGTCTTGGCTCATTTCATCACAGTCTTGTATAAGACGGCACCTGTGACTTGTGTTCTTTCTTGACTTTCACCTTAGTTGTTTCTAATATTAAATCTTGAGTGGATTTGTTTGCTGCCTATAGAATACTTGTCATACATAACTTCTCATTGCTTGACTATCTTCATCTATGCTTTCAGTCTCTTCCCATTTAAAAATGATTGTCTATGGCTAAATTTCTCTACTCAATGTCTCATATAAATTTTTTGATTCCCTAAATAATTTCCAACAAAATAATGTTTGAAAGTGCCAGGGATTTCTTAATATCTTCTTGTTATTGTCCAGCAGTGTCTGTAGGCTCTTAGGTAACTTTCAGGATGGGAAGCTGTTGATTTGTGCAGATGTCTCAACTGGTCTGCAGCTGAGGTCACTGCTAGTCTTGAACATTGGTGGAATGAAGGCTTTTCTGATATTTTTTCAGTCATAACACCCCACAATGCTAATCTCTTGGGTCAAAGTAGAAACTATGTTGATAATGTATTACCTTTGGTTTACCTTTCTAGAATCCTTGGCTTGGACCCTTATGTGGGTTCTAATATGCAGCTTGCTATTTCTGTCAATGTTGGTCATATTTTAGCATCAACACTTTTTGTTTCTACATTCTTGTTCATTTGTACTCCTTTGGGTTGTTGGTCACACGTAACATTTTTCTAATGAAAATTATTTAATTTCTTTTAATACTATATTTTATTTCCATTACCTGTATAATTTTTAAATTTTTTCTTCCAAATAATTTTTGTGATTCATTCTTTGTAGTATAACAAATCATCCTCAAACTTGGTGACTTTTAGCAGCAACTGTTTAATTAGGTTATCTACAGATCATCAGTTTGGGTAGGAATTATCTAGTTGGTCCTTCTTCCCTGAGTTGTCTGATCTGTGCATCTGTAGTCAACTCATGATTTGGCAACTGAAGGTGGTTGGGTTTTAAAGTCCTCAGCTGGATACCTGTCAACTATGGCTACTCATGATCTCTCATTGCCCAGCTGCTGGCCTGAACATATCTTTAATTATCATGCTTCTCAGCAATCCTCTGGATTGCCATCATACAAAACTAAGTCAATAACAACTTACAGTTTTGCATTTTTGCTTATTTTCTAATCTATTTCCCTCAAGAAATGTGGCAGAGAGTGTATAAATCATAATTTAATTAAAATAGGGTTAAAAGTATTGATACATTCTACTTTCTTTTTAAAAATATTTGCAGGTGTGTGTGTGTGTGTGTGCACCTTTATGCATATGTGAAGGTCAGGGAACCACTTGCAGGAATTGATTCTCTCCTTCCTTCTACTACGTGGGTCCCAAGGATCAAATTTAGTCATCAGGCTTGGTAGCAAGCTCCTTTACCAGCAGAGTCATCTCGCTGGCCTTACCACCTTTTCTTTTTGCATTTGCTTTAACGTTATTCTAGAATATGTATTGATCTTTGCTCTCTGTCTTCCTTTCAATATAAAGTAAGAACACATAAGTATTTTTAAATAATTGTGAATCTTTAAGCTTCCATGGTTATAAAAATATATTTTCTTGGTTTTATACATCATATTATTTTCTCTAACTATTCTTCTGTTTTTGCTAACATTATCTCCTTTTTCTAAATTTCACATTCCTTAATGATCCAAATTGTACTTTGTTAAAGGCCAACTCAAGTCTGTCTTTTCCATAAAATTTTCTCCTATTTGTCAAGGCTATTTTTAAATTTTACTCTATTATGAACTCCTACAACATTTAATGACTGGTGCTTAACAAGAACATTTGCTTTAATCTAGTTTAATGCCTTTTAGTTGCACCCAAATTTGTATAATTTGGCCATGTTTTCAACGTTAGATTTCATTCCTCAACAACTGGTTATCTCTTTGAAGTACAGAGATTATGTTCTGTAAGCATTTCTTATTATCCAATTCGTAAATCTTGATTCTCTTTACTGTAAAAATCTAACATTAAGCTGTTTTACAGGATTAAATACAGATAAGTATTATAACTTACCAAAACTGATAATTCTCAATTCTCTTTTAATTAGAAAATATGTGTATTGTAGATTCATTCAATTATTCAAGAAATATTAGTGTTTACTAAGTTCTAATATTCAGAGTAATATAGTTATGTCAAGATACATAATATCTAGCATTTTATTAAGATAGTGCAATAAATGTGCAAAGAATATACTAGCATTCCTGAAAACATGCCACTTGTACCTTTTAAACTAGTTGGATGTCTTAAATATGCCTCTCTTGATTAGTAACTGTGAGGCTTTCCAGGTTTCTACTTTCTTCTTTGTAAAGCTAGTAATGAGGTCTTTATTTTCTAATGAATACAAATGTAGGCCCAGGGCCAGGTGAATGTTAGTAATACTGGTTTAATGTTTCCTTTTATTATTTTAGCAAAACAACACAGGAATCAACAGTGCATTAGCCTGCCAGTACATTTTTAAGTATACATACAAGCGTTCACACCCCTTTGTTTCCTTTTTCCTTGTTGTTTTCCCTCAGCAAAGGGTATATTTCTGTTGGACACTGAATTCTTTGATACCTTATAATAAATGATTCCTTGTTGTGTTTTCAGACTCTATTTAGAGTCTCCATGAAATTAAAGATCACATGCTTATTCAACTTAATGTACTTGACCTTTTCCCATGATTGATATGACTAAATAACTATAGCAACTCAATAATTACGCACCAGCTGTGTGGTATACTTATTTCACAATAAAGCACAGTTCTCTTCATGAGTAGATAGAATGGTTTAATTTGTATTATTAACTATAATCACCAAATGCATCTTTTTCCTCCTTATGTTATATAAACATTCCACATGAGTGATCATTCTTACATCAAGAATTGTTTCAGTACTGGTATTCATTGTTTAACTGAAACATTTACAGCAGGGGTTTAAGAGATGGCTCAGAAGCTAAGAGTACTTGCTGTTCTTGCAGAGGACCTGGTTTTGATTCCCTACGTGGTAGCTCACAACTCTCTGTAATTCTGGTTCCAGGGGATCTGACACTCTTGTCTATCCTGCACTAGCACCAGGCATGTAGATGATACACACACACATACATGCAGGCAAAACACCCATACAGATTCAATGAAAACAAATACATCTTAAAAAAATTACAACAATGTTGGGTTTACTCAACACAATAGTATCAATGAAACCTAAGTATCAAAATATAGAATTTGTTAACAAGATTTGTACAAAGAAATAATATTATCTTTAATGACCCTTTTCAAAGGAAAAACTATAATTTTTTCCACTGACACATATATCCTTAACTTAAAATGCTCTGAATTTTATTTTCTGGGACATTGTTCTTTATCTGGGACTTAGTCCCCCAGTCCATGGCTGTATTCTATTTGCATCTATTTTCTCAGAATTTATTATAAACTCTAAATAAACTTCTGGAAACTAGAATTTTCTTTCAAACAAAGATTCAATAGGAAGAAGTTGGCTATTTGAAGACCTACTTAAATACTCTTTTTTAATTAATTAATTAATTAATTTTATTTTCTGTGTATAAATGTTTTGCATGCATGTATGAAATCCATGTGTGCAATGCTCACAGAGGCTAGAAGAGGGTTTCAGATCCCCTGGAACTGGAGTTATGGATGGTTGTTAGCTTCCAGATTCTGGGAACCCAACCCAAGTTGCAAGAGCAGCCAGTGCGCTTAACCACTGAGCCATGCCTCTGTAGCCCCAAAGATACTCTAAAGATTTTACAAGAAAAGAGAAAATAATAACCTCTTTTATTAGCTCTCAGTCTAAATAATAAGGGTATTTTGTAATAATATTTTATTATTTCTTTGAGAATTTCATACAATGTATTTTGATCATATATTGACTCTCTTCGCCTCTCAGATTCACTCCACTTCCCTACTCCTCCCACCTTTGTGTTATTTTTTATTTTGAGAAAGAAAAGTTCATCAAGCCCAATTTGTGTTGCCCAAATACTCTTGGGCTGGGTCTAATTCCTGGGAGTGGGGTCAACCTACCAGGGGCCATACCTTTAAAGAAAACGGATTCTCCTTCTTCTAAAAACTATCAATTGCCAGTAGCTCTTCATTTAAGGGTAGGACTTCATGGCCTGTCCCTACTGCTTGCTAAGATTTTGTCTGGCTTGAGATTGTTCAGGTCTTGTGCACACTTTCACAACCACTGTGAGCTCCTATGTGCAATTGCTTGTTGTGTACAGAAAACAGTTTTGTTGTGATCACCAAGCACCTCTGGCTTTGAAATCTTCCCTCCCCCTCTTTCCTGATGCTCCTTGAGCCTTTGGGGAGGGATGTGATATAGATGTCACATTTAGGCGGAGCACTCTGTAGTCTCTTATTCTCTGTACTTTGACCAGAGGTAGGTCTTTGTGGTAACCCTCATCTACTGCAGAAAGTAGCATCTCTGATGAGGCTTAAAAGATGCACTTATCTATGGGTATAATGACAAGTCATTAGGAGTCAGTTTAATACTATGTCCATTTGGCAGAATAACAGTAGCAGATTCTTCTGTAGGGATGTGATTCATTCATTCATTCATTCACTCATTTATTTCTTGTGTGCATGCACCACAGTACACATGTGGAAATCAGAAGACAACCTGCAGGAGTTGATTCTCTCCTTCCAACTTTCAGCATATGGGTCCAGGAATCAAACTCAGGGTGTTCGGCTTGGCAGCAAGTGCCATTACTCATTGAGCCATCTGGCCGGTCCTGTAAGGATGATGTTGATTCCAGATAAAATCATAGCACATTCTAATGTTCTATACTTATCTCAATCCTTTTTCTTTAAATGATATTGCTTTATTCCTGTTTTCAAAATATGCTTATATCTAAATGATTCTATACTTTTAAAAACATGACATAAAGTCAATTTTTATTGAACTTTTTATTGATTTTTGTCCATTTTAAAGTATTCCTTCTTTTAACTAAAATTTTGGCTTTTACTTAGAAAAATAACAATTGCTCTCTATATAATCTTGAAAAGTAATTTAGTTTACGATCAATAATTGCTAACTTACTGCAGAACAGAGCCATCATTAGTTTCTTGAACTGTTTTTTTTTTTCTTTAGTGTTATATATCAGGATTAAAAAAACAGTGCTGGATATAGTCTAGTAGGAAACATTGAAGGCAATATTAACATAGAAATGTTATTTTCTCCCAAGATCTAAGTTTCTTAAGCCAAGGTTAAGATAGAAAGGTTGATAATAAAGAAATGAGCAGGTAGAAAATGACGTAAGTACAAGAAATTGTATTTCTCCTTCTTAGTCCTTTATGCTGTTGAAGGTTAGCACTGTGAGGTGTTAATGTCTGCTATGTACCTGAAACTCTGTTCAACATTTTATATCTATTGTATTATTTCATATAACCTTTAGAGAAAATTTCCTAAATCTGTAAGTAAAATTTAAATACTTGATTGTTTATTGAGCCCCCAAGCCAAACTTTAGACTTTTTTTCATAAGCTATTATTATAGTGAAATTGACATTAGTTGTATGTATTCCATATTCCTCCAGAAAAGCAGCACAAAGTTGCATAAATACATATGGCAGAGACAAGCTCTGAATGCAAGCACTCAAGAACGTGCTTCCGATTACTACCTTATAATTCACAAATCCTGGAACAATGTTGTCATAAATAAAATAATAAATATAATGAGGTACAAATAGTTACAAATTCATTTTATTTCTTATGCAAAATAAAGGCTTCATTGCTGACAAAAGACTGCATTTTAACATTTTGTAGTAAATCAGTTAAAACAATATTTTTCACTTGCTTACATGGATCCATTCATTACAAAAAAACTGAATATAAAAATAATTTTTGTAGCTTGAAGTTTTTTAGAAGATCTAGAATTATTTTCAGGTTTATGTGATTAATCTCCCTTACTAATATGTGTAAATATACATATATGTGTATGTATTAGATTATTAGATTCTTTTCCAGCATTAGAAGAATGCCAGTCTTGGTTCTAATCCTTGTAGAATTTGGAAGCACTTTTATCCTACCTCAATAAAATATTTTTATGTGTTTTGCATAAAATTTACAGGTATAAAACATGTTCACATACCCAGTTGCATGTGATCCTTATCATCCCTGTCTGAGTCAAGTAACACTATAAATGAAAGAATTAGTACCAAAACAGTTACCAGATTTTCCCAGATCATAGGGCTAGCAACTATCAGAATTAGGATTCAAATCAATGTTCCTGATTTGTATTCTCTTAATGGTGGTACACTGTTTATCTGATAAGTACTATTACAATGATCGTTTCTGGAGAAATTATGTCATCTCAGACATTATTCTCTTTTAAAATTTTATTTATTATTATTAGTTTTGTGTATGCGTGTATTGCTTACAAGTGGGTAAATGCACCCGTGTTGTGCAATGCTCGTGGAAGATAGAAGAGGCTGATGGATCTCCTGGAACAGGAGTTATGGACAGTTGTTAGCTTCCATGTGGGTGCTGGGATTCGATCCTGGGTCTTCTGCAAGAACAGCCAGTGTTATGTGTATGAGTGTATTGCTTGCGTATATGTGAGTGCACCAGTGTTGTGCAATGCCGCGGAGGCCAGAAGAGGGCTTCGAATTCCCCTGGAACTGTAGTTAAGGATGGTTCATAGCTGCCATGTGGGTGCTGGGAATTGAACCCGGGTCCTCTGCAAGAGCAATCAGTACTCTTAACTGCTAAGCCATCTCTCCAGACCCCAGCCAGTGTTCTTAACTGCTGAGCCATCTTTCCAGCTCCATCAGACTTTATTTTTAATGTTTAACTTTCCTTCTTCCACTTAACCTTCACAACAGAACCAAGCAAGGTGACAGCCATCACCATTTTAATTTTACAAAAAACAAACATAAAAAAATGTTTTCCAAGGTCACACAGCCAGTAAATGGGAAGACTAAGATGTTATAAGTGATAACACACTGTTTGAATGCTAGGTGTTATTTGGCAGAAATTGAGTGTTAAAATGACAGTAGATAATTTGTAGTCAATTAGAACTAGATTTAAATTATGACACCATAATTTAGTGTTTGAGTCTTTAGTAAAATACTGGTTGTTAATGAGTTCTTTCAATTTAGTACTGTGGGAAGGCTACAATGAACATTAAATAAAATAATAATTTAAGTACCAAATATTATTATACCCTTAAGTGCAATCATAGCCACTAAAACTATAATTCATTTATTCTTTTCAAAGAAATACCGTCATCTTAAATAATACGTATTGAGTACCTATGAAATCTCACAATTTAACATGTCTCCTGGAATTTAATATGGCCATAACAAATTTAGTTAGTATTTTCTAGTTGTAGCAGTCAGCTGGTAGTACGATAACAAAATACTACAGGCTCACTTGACAATAGCTATTAATTTTCTCACATTTCTGGAGGAGGGCAAAGAGATGGCTCCAAGGCCTCTTTTCTTGGCTTATTGGCAGTAGCTATCTTAGTAAGTCCCACATTACCTCTGTGTTGTCTCCTTGCTCAGAAAGCCATTGAGGGAGCTCTTCAATGTCTCTTCTTTTAAGAATACAAATTGGATCTGAGCCACCTTACAACCTCATTTAACTTTGTCTCCATGAATATTCTATATCCTGTATAATCACAATCAGGGTTTAGGAGTTAGGTTTAGGAGTTTCAGAGGAAATAAATACCCCATCATATTGATATTGTGGCATTATGTACTATTTGCTATTTGAGAAAATAAGGTAGAATTTGGGGGGCTGCTCTATTAATATTTTCTTAAGAGAATCACTCCAATATAGCTGATTTTTTATTTACTTGCTCACAAAAATGTCCTCTTAATCGCTTATAGTTTGTTTCCTTAGATAATACATTTCTTATTCCTTTCAGTGATATGTACAGCTATGGATAAAATTACTATATATGTACAAGCTTTTGTTTATATGTAAGTTTTCAAATTAAAGTACCATCTAGATACATAGAGCATTTAGATTAGAATCTAAGCAAAATGCTTGTTTAGATTATAATATATCCCAAGATTTAAAGCTTCCATAAAAATTAACTAAAGATGGATCATAGATCTAAATGTGAAACACAAAGAAGGGTAGATATTCTAATCTTTATGGAGGATAATAAGAGTCCAAACCAAGAAAGCACCAGTTGGGATACTGAGAACATGTTTTCAAGAAATGTTTAGGAGTCAAGTATTGCAGACAATTTGAATGCCTTCCCGATGAGAGGGTAGATGGTCTGTTTACTAAGATATGTGACAGTTCATACTTGGAGCAAAAGAAAAGTATGAGCTCCACTGAAGTACCATGCTGCTTAAAAGTCTGCTTAAGTTAATATGTCTAGTAGATGGGGGACATGTAAGTTGCCAGTTCTCAAGAGAAGTCTGGTTTCAAGGTGTATATCTTAGAGCCTACACATTATACATAGTAGTTGAGAATGTGAGGGCAAGGACAGAATCCTGGACATCCCAGCCTTGAATGTGTAAAGAAAAAAAGGCGCAACAAAGGGAATAATATAGATGAAACCAAGGGTAAGGAAGAGGATGACAACAGCAATGAAAAAGCCCTTGTCAAAGTAGGGACATCAGTGAAATTTGTTTTTCTAGAAACAGTAGTAGAGAATTGGTGAAATGAAATAAGTGTATGGAGAGAACAGACTTTTTTATCGAATGAAGTGTAAAGAGTCTAATTAAAGTATAGTGAATGGTAACATAAATTATTAAGGGGCTTACAAAATAGGTCTATAGTTAAGAGCACTTGCTGCTTTTGCAGAGGACCTGGTTTTAATTCCCAGAAGCTTCATGGTGCCTGACAACCACCCATAGCTCCAGCTGCAGGGGATCCAATGCCCTCTTCTAGCTTCTGTTGGGCATTGTGGGCAAGTGGTACTCTTACATACAGGCAGGAAAAACACTCATATACATAAAATAAAAACAAATTTTAAAATAAATGAAAAGACACTAACAAATGAAAGATTATTGCAAAGATACAATAAAATAATTAGTAATGTTTGTTGAAGACTTGTGGTACACCTAATTAGGTAAGTATCTGTTGAAATATGCTAAAATACAATACTAAGCCCTAAGCTTTACACATCTTCAACATTCCAAAACAATTTACTGGATTAAATTAATTGAGGCTTCATTGACATGTAAATCATTGTCTTCTGTGTTCTGGACTAAATGAGAGTTTTAATTTGTGCATTTACTTCCTAATGAAGGTCATCGAACACTATTTATTGGAGTTCATGTACCTCTCGGGGGAAGAAAAAGCCATCGCCGTCACAGGCATCGTGGTCATAAACACAGAAAGAGGGACAGAGAAAGAGATTCAGGACTGGAGGATGGAAGGGAGTCACCTTCTTTTGGTAAGCAGTATTCTTCTTGCTTTTAAAAATTTATGATTGTAGATAAAGACGTGCTTCTACAATCCATAATTAGAAGTAATACCTCATACTCTCTAAGTTATGTATAGTTTTATAAAATGTTTTGGACATGTCGAGATGTGAGAATTGCAAAGCTTGAACTCCTACAATCTTTCCTCCTCCTTCCGCAATGATCCCTGAGGCTTAGAAGGAGAGGATATGTCTTAGGTATCCCATTTAGGGCTGAGCACTCTACAGACTCTGGCTCTCTGTTCTTTGACCATTTTTGGATCTCTGTGTTAGTTGCCATCTGCTTCAAGAAGCATCATCTCTGGTGAGAGTTGAGTGATACACTCATCTATGGGTATAAAAATAATTCATGAGGGGTTAGTTTGCTACTATGTCCATTTAGTAGAATAATATTAGTAGGTTCTCCTCTATGGCCTGTGATCTGTTTAGCCACAGGTTCTTGGTCCTGATAACAGTGCACAGTATGAACTCCATCTTATGAAGTGAGCCTTAACTCCAATCATAAAGTGGTTGGTTAGTCTCATAAAATTCTTCCTACTGTTACACCGGTGAGCATATCTTGGGTTCACAGGGTTCACAGCTGGGTACAGTTGATAATTATTTTTCTTTTCCAGTAGCATGCATAGTACCTAATAGTGAAAGCTAGTCATTAGAGATTAAGCTTCAAGGTTAGCACCAACTTCATTTCTCTTTGTTTGTTCTATGATTCATATATATAGTGTCTTTAGGAATAGGGTCTTACCATCAAGTTCTGGAGGGTAACTAAGAATAGGAGCAATAGCCAGAATTGTTTGAGGGCCTATGGGACTCTATCAACAACTGCAAAAGATGGATTCTGTTGCTGGCATTGGGCTTTCTATTTGCTGGCCTGGGGTACTCTCCCTCACAGGGTAACTGCATTTAAACTTTTGGTATTGTGTATGTATATATTTTAAGAAACTATTTTAGTAGATTTCTATATGACTTTTTCAAACGACGGATAGTATGAGTTATCTGTCCTCAAATTCCCTCATCTACCCTGTCCTCCCATTCCCCACATTTAATACATCCTATTCCATTATTCCCCTTTTCCTCTTATATCTGGGCATTCTATATCTCCTCTATCAACGCACCCTCTGGCCCCCACTATGGCCTCTCACTACTTACAGATTTCTATGAATTTTCCAATTGAAACCACATGTATCTAAAGATTCAAAGCTAGCATACACTTTTCAAAGAGAACATGTAACATTTGTCTTTTTGGGTCTGGGTTACCTCACTTGGGGTGATTGTTTCCAGTTTCATCCATTTACCTGCAAATTTCTTAATTTCATTTTTCTTAATAGTTGAATAATATATCATTGTATGAATGCACCATACTTTCATTATCCATTCATCAGTTAATAGATATCTAGGTTGTTTTCAAGGCATGTGCCAACGCTGTGGCTTTATCTCCTCCTTTTGTGTATTGTTTGCCTTCATTGTGTCCCATAGATTTTGGTATGCTGTGTTTCATTTTCACTCAGTTTTAAGAATTTTTAAATTTCCTTCTTGATTTTTTCCCTTGACCCAATTTTCTTTCATTAGTGTGTTTAGCTTCCCCCATTTCCAATGTTGTTGATATTCGGTTTTATTCATTTTGGTCAGAGAGAATACAGGAAGATAGTTCCGTTTTCCTAAATTTTTTGAGACAAGTCTTGTGTCCTAATATGTTGTCGATTTTGGAGAAAGTTCCATGAACTGCAGAGAAGAAAGTGTGTTGCTTAGTGTTTGGATTGAGTGTTCTATAAACGTCTATTAGGTTCATTTGATTTATTATATCATTTAACTCCAGGTTTCTCTAGTTTTTGTCTGGGTGACCTGTCTATTGGTGATAGTGAAGTCATTCATTATCACTGTGTTGAGGTTAGTCTGTGATTTTACATCTAATAGTGTTTAGTTTATGAAACTGGGTGCCCCTGTATTTGGATATATGCTTAGGATTGTACTATCCTCTTGGTAGATTTGTCCTTTAATGGATGTGAAACATCCTTTCCTATCTCTTCTGACTAGTTTCAGTTTACAGTCTACCTTTTCAGATATTAGAATAGCTATGCCTGCTTGCTTCTCATTTTCATAAGTGTTTCTGTGAATGTATATAAGTGTAACATGAGTGTAATGCCCACAGAGGCCAGAAGAAGGCATTAGATCTCCTAAAACTAGAGTTATGGATGGTAGTTAGCTGCCATATGGGTGCTGGGAACAGAACCTGTGTTCTTTAGAACAGCAGCTAGTGCTCTTAACCACTGAGCCATAACTCCAGTCCCTCTAAGATTGTTTTTAATGGTAGATTTTTTAAATTGAAATTTTGTAAATTTTATACAATATATTTTGATTGTATTTAAACCCCTTCCACTATCTATATGCCCTGCCCAATCTCATACGTTCTAAGGCTTATAATTTCAAATTTCTGTTCCAAAATGCCCTTCATTGTGGATACATCAACTGTAGTTATTACCCACCCCACCCCCCACCCCTCCAGATAAAAGTGCCATACTCCACCACTAGAGTTTGTTGTGCTGGTCATTGTTATGGTTATTAGGCTTTGAAGCTGTGGTTGGACCCCTGACTGATTTTCTCCCTTAGCAGCTTGCATAGTGTCCTCCAAAACTATGAGAGCTGGTCTTCAGGGAAGAGGCTTCTAGGTCAGTTCCAGCTCCATTCTCCAAGTCCTGTATCCAAAGTATGTCTTCAGCATTAGGGTCTTACCTTCAAGATCTGGGAGGTAATCAAGGGCTGTGGCTATAGCTTGTGTTATTTTGGGAGTATCTTGGACTACCCTGACAAGCAACTAGAAGGGGAGATTTCTCCTTTCCGGCACTGTGCTCCTTGTTATATATCCTTCAGGTATACACATGCACTCGTGTTCAGTTACTGTATGCGTATATTTCAGGAAGTTTTTGAGTTAATCCGTTTCCCTCTGGTTTTTCACTCCACCCAAGTTTTATTTATCTTCTCCCTTCCTGTTTAATCTCCCTCTTCCCTCCCCAGTTAAAGTACCCCCAATTTTCCCCATTTTCTCCTTGATAATACCTGTCTCCTATTATTCCATCTCTTGACTTCCTTCTTCTCCTTTACCCCCATGGTTCCTTTTATGTCCTTCTCTCCTCCCTACCCACTTTAATACTTCCATTTTCCCATTTTCCCCTTGGTAACATCTGTTTTCTACTATCCCCCTCTCTCTGGGGCTCTTTCTTTACCTTTACCTCCATGGTTTCTTTCCATTTTCCTAGCTCCTGCTGTTACATCAGGATATATACTCACATACACAGATTTGGTGCTAAGATCCACAAATGAGGGAGAATATACATTGCTTGAAATTCTGAGCCTGTTATTTCATTTAGCATAACAATTTCTAGTTCCATTCAGTTACCTAAAAATTTCATGATTTCATCTTTCTTTACTGGTAAGTAGAACTTCATTGTGTAAACATACTACCCTTTCATTATCTGTTCATCAATTGAGGCAATTTATGTTGTTTCCATTTCTGAGCTATTGTGAAAAGACCAGCAAACAAAAATGGATGTACAAGTATCTCTTCAGTAGGGTGAATTCTTTGGGTATATGCCAAGGCGTGGTATAATCAGATAATATGATAGATTCATTTTTAGTTTTTAAAGACTTCACACTGCTTTCCATAGTGGTTGCACAAATTTGTATTTCCAGCAGCTGTGAGTGAGCATTCCTCTTTCCACATCCTCTCCAGCATTTGTGTCTTTTGTTCTTTTGATCTTAGCCAGTCTGACTAGAGTAAGACAAAATCTTCAAGTGGTTTTGATTAGCTTTTCCCTAATTACTAAGGATGTTGAACACTTTGAAAGCTGTTTCTTAGCCATTTTTATTTCTTCACTTGAAAACTCTCTGTTCAGGTCCTTAGTCCATCGTTTCTTGGATTATTTTCTTGTTTCTTTGGTTTTTGGTTTTTGAGTTCTTTGTATATTCTAGTTATTAATCCTCTTTTGGATGTGTAGCTGGTGAAGATTTTTCTTCTACTCAGCAGATTTCTTCAGTTCCTTTTTTTTTTTTTTTTTTTTTTTTTCCGCTGTACAGAAGCAACTGAGGTGCTGCTTGTCAATTGTTGATCTCAATGATCTTAATGCTGGAGCAACTGATGTCCGATTTAGAAAGTCCTTTCCTATGCCTATATCTTGGAGGGTATTTCTTATATTTTCTTCTAGATAAGGGTCCAATTTCATTCTTCTATAGGTAGGGATCCAGTTTTTTCAGCACCAGTTGTTGAAGATGCTGTCTTTCCTCCATTATGTTTTCTTGGTGCCTTTGTCAAATATCAGGTGGCTGAAATTGCATGCACTCATGTATGGATCTTCTGTTATGTTTCATTGATCTATATGTCTGTTTTCATATAAAGTACCAAGTTCTTTATGTATTTTAGATATTAACCCCTTGTCAGAAGTATAACTGGCAACAATTTTTCTCCCATGTTATAGAGTGTCAGTTCATTCTGTTGGAAGTTTCTTTTGCTAAGCAGACACCTTTTAATTTCATATCATCCTATATGTGAATTCTTGGGGTGATTTTCTGTACTAGTTGGCTTCTATTCTTGCCTATACATGTAGTATTTCTCAAAGTATTTTCTGCATGCTTTCCTTTAGCAATTTGAGCATTTCATGATTCAATTAAGGTCTCTCAGTCAATTTGAATTGATGTTTGGGTAGAATGAGTGATATGTATTAAATTTTATTTTTCTGCAAGTGGATGTAGAGTTTTCTCAGTACCATTCACTGAAAGGGCTGTCTTTTTTTCTAGTGCATACTGACACCTTCAACAAATGTAGTTATCAACTCTGTGACTTTAACTCTGAATTGTGATTACGTTTTCTTTTTCTACATGCCTATTTTTGTGCCAGTGTTATGCTGTCTTTGTCACTATGTTCTGTAGTACAGTTTGAGGTCAGGTAATGAAGTTCCTCTAAGCCCAGAGCTGACTACAACTGTTGTTGACTATTCTCCCCAAGAGCCTACATGATGCCTTCCAGCACTAAGAAAGGAAGGGAGCTTCCAGCTTAGTTCCACCCTGACTTCTCCATGTTTTGTAACCAAAGTGTGCAGCATCTTCAGCGATAGGGACTTGATAATTAGTTTTGACATGCCACCAACAGCAGTGGCAATAGCTCTTATGGTCTTTTAGTGTCTTCCTGGCTAAAGACACATAAGAGGTAGCCCACCTCTGGTACTAGGAATTCTTATGCATAACCTTAAGACTACTTTTTCCATCATACAAAGTGTCTTTGTTTAAACTTTATAACTGTTGTCTTTACTAATTTTCCATATGCCTTTACAAATCTGTTAGACCCTTAGGCTTATCAGTATCTCTGAAGGCCCACTGTTATCCATTCCAAATAAGTGTCAGTTGGTCTTGAGCAGCTAAAGGAATGATAAAAGGGAACATTAGGACTAACCAATTGGAGATAACCAATTGTCCTTAATGGCTCAATGGTCCAATATAGTCATATCATTTAGTCAAAAGAGCAATGCTGGGTGCAGCAGCATGCACAATACACAGAATTTTCCATGAACCATTCCTGGGATGCTGCTCTTGCTGTGGGGCTCTGTGCAGGCCCCCCACTCTGTCTTGGCAGGGCTGGCTTGTGTTTCTTGGCTTGGTTCAGGCCCAAGGGCTGCACTGTAGGCCACCATGACTGCTCTGGAACCTGCTTCTTAGTTATGACAGGCTCCCAGACAGAACTGTGGTCTCTGTTTTCTGTCACCAGCACCCAAAAGGGACTTGGGCTTGGTGAACAATTTTCACCCCCAGTATACTTTATACTACATACTCTGGGGCAATAACTGTCTACCCTTCAGACAAGCTTAATTCTTTCTTCCATGAACTGTTGCTGAGATTTTAAAGCCTTCTGCAAGCCTACTAGTACAATATTTGGCCTTCTGTTAATATTCCCTCTAGGAACTCTTGCTTGACACATATCACATTTCTTTCAAGTGACCTAGAAAGACCCCTTTGTCTGCTTTTTCCTTTTCTTGTCACCTCAAGATTGTTTTAATATCTTAAGAACCCGATTTATATGCCTGTCTCACTGGTCTGCTCTTCAAAACCCTCTCCTGCCTCATAAAGGATCATGTACCTCAATGGAACTCAGCAAAGGCATTAAAGCTCCATACTATTCCTGAGGTCTCTGATGAATTAGCATCTTTGTTAACTTTCCTGTGAACTCAGTCCTATCTGGCCTCTTCAAACATTGCTTTCTCCATGCCTAGTTCTGTCAGTAACACCTGTCTTTATCCTCTTCCAGTGCTTGATATTCATAGGGTTCCGAACCAGAGATAACCAATTGTCTTTAATGGCTCATATGAACCTGTATATTAAAGACTGATGTCCCTTGTTTTGCCTTAAATTATGCAATATTTGTCTCAAGGAGGAATGGATATTACTCAGTTCCTCTGCTTCCCCAGTACTCCAACTGATCACATTTACCCCATGTCCCACAGCTTCATGAGCCAGGCTGTGACTGGTCTTTCATGGCCTATTTAAGTCTTTCCCATGTCAAGCAGTTCAGGTGCCAAGTATTTCTTGATTACCATAGTTTTTGTAACGATCCATTAACCCAGTATTAAAAATTCTGTCTCGATGTTGAATTATGATTTATTTTCCCCTCTCTACTAAAGGTTGAACCTAAAGCGTAGCTTCTGTTAATTCTACCTTCTTTTCTTCCTCCTTACGATTTGATTTTCCCCATGGGTTTTCAAGGTTTTAGATGCCAGGAAAGGCTCTTTATCTTTTATTCAACCTGTATTCTTTCCCTTGCATCCTGCCAGCTGCAAGAAACAACAAGCTAATACCCCATCTTAACTTTCCTTTTTCTACTTTCCCTGACAAATCAGAGGCTAAAGCAGAAACGAGCATCTCCATGTCTTTTTCTGTTGTAATTCCTTCATTTAACAGAAATGTTCCTTTGGGAAAGCCACCTCAGCTCTTGCTGCATTATTATTCTACCTAGCAGAGGCTTTGCAACTGCCACAACAGCTTGTGAATAATCTACCTTCGTGTGTGCTACTTTTAGGGACTGCAGTATACTCCCCAGTCTTTCAACTGCTTTCAGGAGCACCCCACCACACTGTCAGGCCCTTCTCATCCTGGAACTATCCCACTCCATAATGAATTGAGGAAGATGGCTACCATGGGATTGCCCACAAAAGATATTGCATTCTCAGACAGCTCAGATTTGGTTGCATGAACCATTAACCATCTCAGGAAGCATAAAACTACCACTACAGCTAGGAAGCACATCATCTCACACCATATAGGGAAATTTTAGATTGGATTGCCCCTGTGGACCTTCACCTTTGCAAAGATCAACCTCCACTGAATGTCTAGTACCTGTGCAAGGGGTCATGGAACCATGCCTCTTTAAATAATTTCATGTTGGTTCTGCCAGTTCTTGTTCAGTTGCCATACTGTTGTGTGACTTTTCCTAAGGAAACATGAATAAACATCTATTAACTCCAGATAGAGTACTTATGGTATCAAAGAAAGGATTCCACCAAAGTCCAACTTGGAAAACAGATGCGTTTATTTGGGTAACTTATAGGTGAGGGGTTGCTTATAGGAGCATGGATGACTAAAAGGCAACTGCATCCCTGAAAAGCCCACCCAAGCCTAGTTGGGCATTGACTCACAAAAGCTGCATCCCTGGAGTTCCCTGGATGACTTACAGGCAGCTCTGCAGTTCAGAATCTCTTTCCCAGTATCTTTTACTACTTGGAAGGGATCTTGTGAATCTTACACATTTCAGGAAGGTCCTGAGATTTGTGCATTGTTTACTTCATGAGCCTCACAAGTTTTATTTACTTCTTGAATCTTAACCAGCTTTCTCCTAGGAGAGAATGTTTTAATTCAGAAAAAATCGCTATGCCACAGACCCCGAAGTCTATTTCTGGCATTTCATCTATTTTATCATCTTTGTTTTCTGGCATTGAGAAACTGTCAGCTTGTAGGATTGTCATAGTGGAGTGCTGTATCATTGTTTCTTGGTTGGTTGGTTGGTTGGTTGGTTGGTTGCATTTTGTGAATGTTATAACGTGTATGTCCTACGGTTTGTTGCTCCCCCTTTTTCCTTTTCCTTTATTTTTGTTTGTGTGTTTTTTATGTGATTTTCTGGTTGATTGTATTCACTTGGATTCATGCTCAAAGGGAAGGTTGACTGGAGCAAAAACTGTATAACAGTCTCAGTGTCAGCTGCAAGGGAAGACACTATGCTCCTGGCTTATAGGATACAGGCTTTGTTGAGAGGAGTACTGTGGTCTTGGTGGGAAAAGTAGTATATTTAGGTAGTGAAGTGAAGAGGGCATGTGTTGAGAGGTGTTGTCTTAATTTGTTTTCTCATTGCTGTGACAAAACACTCTGACCGCTACCAACTTGGGGAGGAAAGGGTTTTTTAACTTACATATCCTGGGTCACAGTTCATCCAGGAGCCCAAGGTAGAAACTCAGGGTAGGAACCTGGAGGCAGGAGCTGGAGCACAGGCCATGGAGGAACACTGCTTACTGGCTTGCTCCCCTGGCCCCTGCTCAGCCTACTTTCTTATGTAACATGGGCCCACCTGCCCAGGGGTGGCACCACCCACAGTGGGCTGGGTCCTCCCACATCACTCATCAAGAATATGCCCTCAGACAAGGCCACAGGCCAGTCCAGTAGAGGAAATTTGCCAATTGAGGCTCCCTCAACCCACGTGTGTCAAGTTGACACTAAAGCTATCCAGCACGGGGATAAATAAGAATGAGGGTCAAAGCATATGGGTTAGAGGCAGAAGAAGCATCTGAAAAAATGTATATTAGGCTAGAGAAAAGATAGACGTAAGAGCTTTTTCCAACAAAATACAATTTATAATATTTTAGCTGAATACTTAGAATACAAAAATGTACATACTAAGAGAAAAAATTAAAGAATGAAAAAATTATATATTATTATAGGAATAAAAAAATAAAATATTAAAAATTGAAAGTATAAACAAGAATAAGCAATAAACCTAAGCAGGTATTATGTTCTCAGTCAGTGTGCTGCCTATGTTTACATGTCATCTGGCACTTGCTTAAAATTTTTGTTTTTTTATGTTTATGAGTGCATTGCTTGCATGTGTATGAGTTCACCCATGTCTTGCAATGTCCCAGGAAGTCAGAAGAGGGCTTTGGATCCCCTGGGACTGAAGTTATGGACAGTTGTTAGCCACTATGTGGGTGATGGGAATCAAACCCAGGTCCTCTGCAAGAGCAGCCATTGCTCTTAACTGCTGAGCCATCTCTCCAATCCCTTGCTTAAGATCTCATTTTCTGGATTTTTGTTTTTTTCTTTTTGAGAAAGGGTCTCACTCTGAAGCCCAAAATGACCTTAAATTCTCTATTCCTCTGCCTATTGAGTGCAGGAATTACAAGTGATCACTCACATGCCTGGATTTTGAAGTTTAAATGTAAAAAGAAGGCTTTGAATTAAAAAGATAGATTTTTTTTTCCGATCAGAATGATGATGTAGATGGGTGGGAAATATTCTCCATGAATCACTCATATTCTTGCTCATCTTGTGATCAGAGGCTGACTGCCTTTCTGGATGATTGTTTTCTCAAAGATGTTTGTATAATGAGCAGACATTATACAAGCATTATTCTGTCTGGGAAGACAGAGATATCTCTTTTTGGAACAAAGGTCAGGTAGACTCATGTGCTTTCCAATGTAATAACAAAGATATTATCTCCTTGTGATGTAAAAATCTGGTAGATATTGCTACCTTTATGAATAGTTTGGGTTTCCTACTTAGTCCTCATCAGTAACATATCTCACCGCATGTGAAATACCTTCTGGTGAGGTGTACATCCTTTGATGGGAAGTAGGACTCGGGACAGAAATAATAATGGTATGACAGGTATTGCTCTTTCTATGAGTAATACATTGTCTTAAACATTCAGGGTAAATAAGGTCACCTTTCACATTTTGCTGATTTACTTCATTAAAATGAGGGCAAATCAGTGACAGTTTTTTTATGTGCTTATTTGCTATTTATATTTCTTCCCTGGTGAAGGGTCTGTTAGAAAAATTTTCTTGGGGCTGGAGAGATTGCTCAGTGGTTAAGAGCATAGATATCCCTTACAGACAACCCTAGTTCAATTCCCAGCACCCACATGGCAGTTAACAACTGTCCATAACTCCAGTTCCAAGGGATCAGACACCTCTGTCTGACCTCGGTGGACATTGCATGACTCAGGTGCACTTACACACATGCAGGCAATACACTCATACACATAAAAAAAGTTTTATAAAAAAGGTTTTCTCATTTTTAGTGAGTTGTTTGCTATTTACTATTGAATTGTTTGTTATATATTCAAGGACATAAGAATTATTGAACATACAGTTTGTAAATATTTTCTTTTCTCTTCCTCTGTAACTTCTCTTCATGCTATTTTAAGGATCTTTCCTTGAATAAGACTTTTTAGATTTTAATAAATTTTAAGTTTCACATTTTCTTTCATATATCATATTTGTTACCAAATTTAAAAACTGTCCAGAAATAAAAAAAATATTTTTTCTGATTTTTTTCTAAAATTTTAATACTACTATATTTTACATTCTGTAATAGTTTAAGTTAGTTTGGGTATAAGCTATGAAATTTAGTCCAAATTTTTTTTTGCATATGAATGTCCAGTTATCCCAACACTATTTTTTGAAAACACACAAAAAAGCCAATGCTGAAATATATTCTCTATTTTTCCAAAATCAATAGGTGATATTTATTTGTATTGTTTTCCCGGACTTTCTAGGCTGTTCCATCGACCTAGGTGTCTATCTTCGCCACTTCAATCTGCTACAACAAATTTAACTCCATAAATGTCTTGGAAGGACTTGTTTGTAAAGCAGGATCTGTTTGCAGAGCAGAGATCACTTTATGGTTGAGGTTTATGGGAGTCCTGGATGGACATGTTTGCAGAGCATGGATTGCTTTATGGTTGCGCATATAGGGGTCTCCCTTCAGAGGCTGTATTAAAGGTATTGACTAGAGCATTTAAAGCCTATAGCGATGATAAATACATGTTTATATGTCTCTGTCTTTTCACAGATACCCCATCTCAACGGGTACAGTTTATTCTTGGAACAGAGGATGATGATGAGGAGCATATTCCTCATGATCTTTTCACAGAACTGGATGAAATTTGCTGGCGTGAAGGGGAGGATGCTGAGTGGCGAGAAACAGCCAGGTAAGGATTTGGGCTGAGGCGTGAAGGAGTATTAAAGAAATTTTAAGTTATTAGATTCCCATTGTAGTGATTCTGCAAGTGTCTGTAGTCACTGCTGATTTCTGAAACTGCTCATCTGGCCTGGGCATATCCTATAATGGGATATGGGTCAGAATTAAATCTGAAGGCAGTAATTAAACAGTGATGCAGAGCTAGTAACAGCTGCAGTCTTTAAGACAAGCAGTACCATAATTTGTGTACCATCAACAAAACAATGGAGATCTAAAAGTAATTTATTTCTATCTTTTCACGCTGCTGGCTTACACTCAAATTGGTGATACATAGTAATTCAACTGTGGGTTTTTTAAAAAAATACAAGCAAAAATCATAAGAAGCTTTAGGTATGGTCTTCAATTTCATGTATTATTTCGTAAGGAGTAAAAAATATTTTGTGGTGTTTTTCAAAGATATGAATACATTAAATGGAGAGTTTTTTTTCCCAAATAGTTTTTTTCAAATTATATTTTCTGTCTTTATAATGAATATTTTGGTAGTATCATATAATTGATGAGTTACTTTGAAAAGCAATTAATTATATTTATCTTTTCCATTCATTCTTGCTTATATACTCATTTACTTAACAAACATTTATGGAGTATCTATTATGAGGGTCATATAATGGATATAGAACATCAGCAGCAAAAGCCTCAGATCTTGCCTTTAACAATCTTACAGTCTAAATTATATCAGTGTCCTATGATGAGTGGTCTGACTTAAGCATACATAGAAACTGTGGACACACCTAGGGATGTCTTTGGCCTACTGCTTTCCAGATTTCTATGTGACTATGAATCACCTGAGGTCTTGCTAAAAAATATCAATTTTTTTAAAATTAAGTGATAGTTTTTAAATGCAGATAATAAATGTTTGGTATCAGGAACTACATGGATACTTAGTTGAAATTTTAGCCTTGATAATAAACATTCTTTTAGCTTTTTTATTTTTCCTTTCTTTAAAATTTTTTTTGTTGAGTTTTTATTGAATTTTTGTGTATTTCATACGAAACATCTTACTCATTTTTATACTCCTCCCCCATCTGGATTTCATTCATTCTGTCATATATGTTAAGGTCTACAGAGTCCCTTCAGTGCAAGTTCATGCACTAGGGCCTAGTCTAGATAGGCTTATCTAGAGTCACTCCCTTAAGAAGGTCAATTCTCCCTCACCCAGCAGTAATCAGCTGCCAATAGTTCTTTAGCTAAGGTTTGGGCCTGCTGCCCATTTCCCCAGTTCTGTCCTGGTTTTTGACTTCTTGAGTTTGCATAGGTCTTGTGAATTCATTAGGCATAGTCTCAGGGTCCTGCAATTTTGTATCAACAACATAAATTTATGCAATCTTTTAAATTGCTTCATTGCATTTGATTATATAACTGAACTGTTATTTAGCTAGTGCTAGAGATTTAGGGTTTATTTCGTATAAAAATTACTGTAATGATCATTTATTTATCATGGTCCCATTCGGTGTTATGTTAACTGGTTTTGGTTTGAGTACCACATTCTCAGTAGCAAGTATCCTATCACAAGGGTAAAGGAGAATGGATGAAGGAAGACAGCTCCAATAAGCAGATGATTCCTGCTGGTCTTAATGACTGAGTTGGGGTTAAGCAGGAAAGTAGAGGAGTTGTATGTATTCTAGGCTGAGAGGAAGTGGTGGACCACATCATTAATGCAGGGGCATTGTTTTGTTAATATATCCATTTCACATGTTAAGATGGCTTTGTCAGAATTTTTGTTGTTGACTATATTCATTAGGGAGCCTTTTGTCACCAGTGCTTTCTGAAATCCTTAGCACTCCATTGGACTACATTAAACTTGTAACTCCATTAATTATTTCCTTAATGCTATTCAACAGAATAAGTTAATTTCTGCTAAATGTTCATCCATGTTATTCATTGAAAAAAAATCCATGTTATTCATTGATGAAACAATGACAATAAATATAATGAATAATACATAATACTATGTTTTGAGTGGTCTTTATAGATCTCTTTTATTTAAAAACACTGAAGTAAATTAAAAGAAAAAAAAGGGTTATTTTCTAGGTAATCCCTGTTAACACAGCAATAAACAAACAACAAGCACAAAGCAGTAACTGCCAATATTTGAAGTCCCAAAAATATGCGATAGTAGAAAAATAAAATTCTTTACTTTATTTAGAGTGCCTCTCTTCAAAGGCTGTCATTACAAAAAGTTCCTTATGAAGTATATAGTATTCATATGTTACTTTTTCTTTAATGAATTTACATTTCCTTTATTAGCAATGAAAATTTATGCTATAGTTTCAATTTCAGCATTGCATTTAATTATATGGATAAGATTTATATAGCCAGTCTTGATGGACTTTTTGGGCCATTTTTTCCCCATAAAATTGTTGTGATGAACATTTACACATATAATTTGGCATTATTTTTAAGTATTTATGTAGGATAAAAATTATAAAATATAATTTTATATACTGAAGAAAGTGATATTTCTTTTACTGTGATATAGCTTATGAAATTTCTATTATAAATTTCAGTAATTTGCATATTAATCAATAGTGTACGAGTGTTTTATTGCCCCAAATCATGGACTTGTTAGGTCATTCTTTTTAAAATATTTTATATGTAATACACAACTATTATTTTTTCAAGTTTTTGTATTATTCATTTGCTGCTCTATTTCCTTGACTTTTTGTGATTTTCATACAATATATTTGAAAAGTATTTAGAGGCCCTGCCCTATCCACATCTACTCTCACTACTACCCACCCAATTTAATGTATATTCCCAACATAAGGAACTTTTGTCAATTGTTTTAATTTTTTTTTTTTTTTTGTCTTTTTGAAGCAGGGTTTCCCTGTAGCCCTAGCTATCCTGGAACTCACTATGTAGACCAGGCTGGCCTCGAACTCACAGAGATCCGCCTGCCTTTGCCTCCCAAGTGCTGGGACTACAGGCATGCGCCACCACGCCAGGCTCAATTGTTTAAATTTTTTATTAGTGAGATTTTATATCTTTTATGAGTCTATTTTTATGAACTATTCATTCTTTTTATTCATTATGTCAAATCATTTGCTTTATTTACTTTTCATTTGAATATTTTAAATGGATGGTATGCTATTCTGTTATTATTTTTAGTGAAAATTTTCACCTAAATTAACCAACTTTTTATAATATTTTAAGTGCAGACTAAATTTTAAATAGATTAATGTAGCCTGATCAATTTTAAGGTTAAGAACTTTCACCAACTGCATCAAAAACAATGAATTAAAAATTTTATTTTATGTGTATGAGTGTTATGCCTGCATGTATGTAACTGCACCTGCTTTGTGTAGCACCTGCAAAGGACAGGAGAGATCGTCGAATCCCCTGGACTTGGAGTTTCAGACAGTTGTTAGCCACCATGTGGGTGCTGGGATTTGAACCTGCAAGAATAGTCAGTGCTCTTATCCGCTGAGCTATCTCTCAAGCCCCAATGAAAAAAAACTTGGTAAAATACAAGAGATATGTGCTCATCTTTAGTTGGTGACAAAAAAAGTTACGTAAGATATCTTCTCCACAGGTTTCTGTTATAACTTTTGCTCTTTTATAGTTAAATAGTCAACGACAAGGAAGTTAAAGTGTGCACATCCCTGTTTAAGGGTAGAAGCATCTATCCATTGGTTACAGGAGATAGAGGTTCCTGGATAACATGAAAATAGAAATGGTGGGTACAATGACTATGCAATGAATTAGTGAACATAAGTCTCTTTATGGCTAAGAAGCACTTCATTGACGTACTTCTTTCAGATTTCTTTTACTTCCGATCTTCATAATCAAACAGGACTGAAATTGAAATACTTATTTTGGCATGAACAATTCCCCTTGTTCTTAGAATTATCAGTGTTTTTTCATCTTCTAGATTATATAATGGTCCCTTTCTTTGAATGGGAAATCTCCTTGTAATTTTCCCGATGTCAGAGAGCTGGGAGGTGGCCGAGGCAGCACTGGAATCTAGCTCTCTCACTCTGTCAGAGTTGAGCGGGTAGCATTTTTGCTGTGCTCTGATGAAGTAACTCGAATAATGTACTTATCCTAAACCACCCGAATGTGCTGCTGATAATTTATAAGAAATCAGAGAGATGATCTGATTAATTATTGGCATCCTCCATTAGTGCTAGATAGGACCTATGTTTATAGCCTTGCTTTTGGAATCTTAAGGAAGGCACAGCTGTTTGAAGTTCAGGGAGACATCTGATGAGCAATCAAAATAGACATTGAAGTGAAAGGTAGATGCATTTTGGCTGAGATACAACACTTCAAGGAAAAAACGGAATATATTTGTTGGAGACTTAGATATTTAGTGAATTTTGAAGTGACAGAATATTTTGTTCTTGTTTTCTTTCTTCATCTAAAATAACTAATTGGGGCTAATTCTGATTTTTCAAATGCAATTTAATTCTAATAAATAATTAGCATAATAACTTGAACCATTTCTTTCTTTTGGTTAGTATTCCAGGTGGGATTCATAGTTTTCTACTCTAACAGTAGAAATTAAAATTATATTTTATCATCACATTGCACCTGTCACATATCACATTTTGAATGATTCATGCCTACTGTTTTTGCCAGCTAGAAATTGAGCAAAGTTTTAGATTTAGAAGTTAAAATTTGAATTATAACTATTTAATAAATGCTTGTGAAAAGCAGCTGTTCAGTTTTTAAAACACCAAAAGAAGCATATGAAACGTCTGATGAAATAACAAAGTTACAAAATCCAGCTTAAAAATAACATGCAATATTATTAATAGAAAAGTGAGCAAAACTACCACAGCTGTGTAATCATGGAGACAGTTGACTCACTGTGCTTGCCCTTTAAAAATGCTTCGCCCAGATGAGCAAAGGAGAGGCCAACTAAGAGATAGCAGTCTTCTCTGCTTTGATATGTGAAAGTAGCCTAGGAAAGGTGTAGTAAAGCAAAACATTTTTATTGATGTGGTAAGGGATTTGATATTCAAAATTAATAAATATTCAAGTCACCAAGATTTTTCAGTTGAACATGAAGTATAAAAATCATATGCGTTAAGAAAAGCTCGTGTCTTTAAACACCGAATTTGAGTTATCACATCCCCCTTAAGATTATGCTAGGCATTGTTTTTGTAGATGTTATTCTCTTACCCCACTTCAGTTTTCTTAGAAGAGGATGCATCTTTTTGAGATATGTATCACTTCCTCCAAAGTCATAATTTTGGAGGTATAAGAACTGTTTGATATAATCAAGGAATTAAACTTCTAAAAATGTTAAACTAAGTTAGTGGTAATAGAATACACACAAAGGGTTAAGTTCTCTAGAAAATATCTATTGCTAAATGGCAAAAGGATTTGTGTGTTTTTAATATAAGTATTATAGAGCAGATTTTCAACTTAATCCTCAAAGAATTCGTGAAACACCTATTTAATGTTGTTTAGTGGAAAGAGATTTCAGTGTGCTAATCGTGGATCAAAACAGATCCAGACATACTGAAGGAAATGAAAATAATCTGCTCAGAGTTTAAATCCTCCTCCACTACATATAGAAAATGTCATGTAATTGGCCTATGTTTCATGTTTTGTTTTTTGCATCATCCATCATTTATTTCATGCTCTGAGACTCTTATTTGCTTTGGTTTACTATGCAAACAAATGTCAGCAGGGTTTATTTGAAAACTGGAACAAATTGTAGTCCATTAGGTCATTAAATGTAATGTGACATTCTGCAACTTATAGTATACTCAGTGACTAAATGTCTAGAAACAGGACCTGATGTGTTCCAAGAGCTTTTAATTTATATATTTAAAGAATGAAATTGGATGAAAACCCCCCAGAAA
>NW_008348613.1:2733688-2741726 GCF_000622305.1 Nannospalax galili
TAGTCTCCTTAAAACATTCATTTAAATGTCTCTTAAAGCTTTTGGCATCATTCTGGAGTTGGCATAAAGCACTGAATCTTGAAATGTTTGGTATTTTTAGTAACTTGGTATTTGTAACTTGTGGGCTCCTTTTATGGAAAGTACCTTCTGTCTTCTCCCATAATATTCATAAAACCTATGGTTACATCAAACCATCCATGCATGTAACTTATATTTGGTCATTTTTAACTACCAAGATGCTTAGAATTTTCAAGATTCTATTTTCTTTTCTAATAGAAACAAGTCTTCAATTTGAATTATTTATTTTATATGAAGCAATATACTATTTGAATTTATATTTAAATATCATTTTAGACAGGTACACATATCTGTGGATTAGAACAGAAAACCAAGAAATAGACCAATATGTGTGGGTAACTGAGTTTTGACAATGGACAAAAAATATGAAATGAAAGAAGGAACTATTAATGCCCAAATTGTGAAAATAAATCAATTAAGAAACAAACAAGTTTTACAGATTTTTCCAAAGTGTGTTTTTCTGTTATGTGTGTGACATATATATTATATATAATGTATGTATATACATATATATGTATATATATACATATATATCACAAAATGACATATAAAATATTCACCACCATTAATTTTCAGGGAAAGGCAAATATTATGACATGACTCTACCTACTAGAAACGTTAAGCTAGGAAGTGCTGGTAAGATTACAGAGATACTGGATCTCTCATACATTGCTGGTACAAATGTAAATGTTAGAGAAACACTGAAAAGCACTGCAGCCATGTAAAACTAAGCTCACATTTGTTATGTGATGCAGCAGTTGCACTCTTGGGCAAATTGCTCCAGAGAAATGAAAACTTTTGTTTACATATTAACCTCTACATGAATGTTTATAATAGATTTATTGATAAAAAATCTTATGGACAATAAATGTCCTCAAACCAACTCTGATACATCTGTCCTATTCATACAAATGAATATGACTCAGCAGTAAAAAGCAACAAACTGTTGATATATATACATATATGTAAATATATATAATCAGGTTTAATAAATCTCAAGAACATCACTCTTATTGAAAAAAATCAACCTGAAAAAGATTTCAAATTGTATTGTTCAACATCCTCAAAATGATAAAACAGTCACCCAAGGGATTTGTTTTGTAACTCAGGAGCGTATCTGTATTTTCTTTGTGACAAAAGTTACATGAATCCACACATGGGATAAAATCATACACAAAAATATGTCTTACCAGCATTCTTAAAATTAAATTTTTCACTTAAAAAACCATGATGAATATAGAAGCTGAGACATATAGCTTCCCTGTTTTCTAGGAGTAAAATTTAACTATAAAGTTCCTTATAAAGAGATTGATAATTTTTGGAATTTACAAATGTTATATAGGTCAGTTAGTCAAATTATAATGAAAAATGAAAAAACTGTAATCATGATAAAAAAAAGAGCTGTAGTTCCAGAAAGCTTGAATGAGAATATTTTCACAGGGAACAAAATCCACTTTCCTCCAAACACTATCACACCTTCCCTAACCCACAGTCTTTGGACTAGCGTGGTTCTTCAGTGGGATAGGGGACTCTACATGCTGTGGGATTCTCTCTTATCCTCCTTTTGTCTGAAAACCACATAACATTTCAGGGCATACAATGTGACAGAAGATTTAATAAAAGTCTCATTATAGCCCATTCTACAGACTCTTAAAAAAGAACATTGTCAACCATTATATAACATAGTTGGTAATAAAGTAAAATATATAAAAAATACAAAAGAAGGAAGAAAACAGAACATAACGGAACATTTTCCATATTGAGATTTCTTTCAGATATGGTTGAAAATAAAGTGTTGTATCAGGTTTTTTTCTCTAGGCATTAATATAAGATCTCTGAACTGAAAATGACCATAATAAATTCAAACTGGAGAATCCCATTATGATAGGAAGTGGGCACAGAAGTATGACTTGACACCGTCATTGGCCAGGAGATCATGAGCATCTTATTTAATGTTCTGAATTTGTCTCATATTTATTCATAGGAGAAAACTGTGGCCTAGAGTACTTGAAAGACTTTCTCTTGGACACATTATAGCTCATATGTGTATTATTAAAAAAGTTAGAATTCTTTTTCCTAACCAGGCCAAGTTGCTTTCTTTTTTTTAAACACTTTTAGGGGATAACAATTATGTTTTGAATACTCAGAAAAGATTAAGAGTACACATGTTTCCAACTCCATACACTCAGATATATAGAAAAGATGAAGTCCTTTTGTTTTGTTGGTATCTTAATCTGTTTTTTAAATTTTTTATTGAGTTTTTGTTCATTTCATACAATAGTTCTTAACCAAATTAAGACCCCTTCTCCCATCCATTGCACCCTCCCCCCACTGGGCCTCATGTATTCTGCCATACACGTTAAGTCCCATCTGATTAAGCATTTTATCTGGATGTCCTTTGGTGCAAGTTCATCTACTGGAGTAAAGAAGGTCTACTCTCCCTCAACCAGCAGTAATCAGTCTCCTCCTAGTAATCAGGCTAGGGCTGGCACACCACTCACTCCCTTCCCATAACTCTGAGCCCTTACCTGATTGAGTTGGCATGGGTCTTATGCTCAATGCCTGCCACAAGTTCACATGAGTATGCTTCCAGTGGCCTGAAAGCTTCTGTTTCCCTATGTTCATGGACCAACCTGGCTCTTACAATTTTTCTACCCCCTCTTCCACAATGCTCCGTGATTGTGGGTGGATGAGGTTTAATACAGGAGTCCTACCCAAGGATACACACTCTTGTCTCTTATTCTCTAAAACTTAGGCAGTTGTGGCCCTCTGTGTGCATAATACTCTGTTGTATAAGGAGGCCTCACTGGTGAGAGTTGAGGGATGCATTAGTTTTCTCTCTACCCCTTGTTCCACTTTGTTCCATGAGCCTTAGGTGTAGAGGTTCTACTGTAGATATGTCACCTAAGGCTGGGCATCTCTCAGACGTATATTCTCTGTGTCTGACCAATTGTGGAACTCTGTAGTACCCTTCATCTGTTGCAAAAGAAATCTTCTTTAATAAGTGGTATTAAATATAAGGATCTGTAAATATAAGGATCCATATTTAGGACATGGTAAGGAATTACATTTGCCTAGAGATATGACAGAGACAGGGTTTTCTCTAGAATCTATGGTCTTTCCAGACATGTCTATTTAACTTTATTTACAGTGCCACCCATGAGTTCAGTCCTATTGAAGGACTTTAAGTCCAATTAGATAGCTGTTGATTACTCCAAAGTGGTGCCAACACTGCACCAATAAGGGTAGTGTGCTGTGCCAGTTATTATGTTTAAGTGACTTTAGGACTGGGTTGAACCATTGATTGATTTTCTCCCTTAGCAGCTTGCATAGTATCCTGTAGAACTATGAGAGCTAGTCTTTGGGGAAAAAGACTTCCAGGTCAGTTCCTGTTCCATTGCTCCAAGTCCTGTGTCTGAATTATGACCTGTCTTCAGCAGTAGGGTCTTACTTTCAAGTTCTGGGAGATAACCAATACCCTCTGTTATTTTGGGAGTCTCTTGGACTATTCTAACCAACCCCTAGAAGGGAGGTCTCTCTGGTCTGGCGCTGTGTTCCTTGCCATGTAGCCCCCCAGGTGTACACATGCCCTATGTTCAGATACCATATGTATATTTATCAGGGGGCTCCCATGCCAACTCATTTCCCTCTGTCTTTCTATGCCACCCATGATCTGTTCACCTCTCCTCTCTCTTCCTGTCCAACCTTCCCCCTCCCTCCCTAGTCCAAGTGCTCCCATTAGCCCCACCCTTTCACCATATCACCCCTCTCCTGAGTTCCTTTTCCCCCCACCCTCATGGTCCCCTGAATGTCCTTCTCTCTCCTTTCTCAGCTGAACACTCCCATTTTCCCCACTTCCTCAGGTAATATCTGTTCCCTAATATCACCCTATCTGGGGCTTTTTCTTTCCCTTTACCTCCATGTTTCCATTTTCCTGGCTCCTACTGTTACATCAGTATATATCAGGGTATATACTTACATATAGGGCTTTGGTGTTATACTAAGTGAAGTTACACAAACTCCTAAAAGCAAGTGACATATGCTCTTCCTCTTTTGAGGATCATAGCCCCAAGCTGCTTTCTACAATATTAGTCTACCTCAAATGCTCATCAAGCAGTTAATTTTTTGTGATATTGACATTCATGATGTGATCAGGGCTTTATATATATATAATATGAATATATATGAGTATATATGAATATGTGCTATAAAAGTAATATATACATACATATGACAAGAAATATTTAATTAAATTTATCCAAATCATATCATTCTCACCAGTAACTCTAAATAGGACTTTTATGCTGGAAGGAATAACTAAAGGGATGGTTTATATCAGTTGAGATCTGCTGAATTATGCTGTAAAATATTCTGCAATCTCAGTGGCTTAAAACCAAGTTTATTTACCGTTCCTTATACATTGTCCACCATGGATCAATAGAGGCTTTGTTCATCTATTTGTTGTAGTAGACCTTGAACATCATTGGTTTCCATGCCAGGGAAAATGAATGATTGATGATTGGGGTAAGGAGCATGATCTTGGAAATTAATTCTTCTGACCTGAAAGTGACACACATAGTTTCCATCCTGAATTCATTGACCCAGAACAAGTCACATCACATGGACTCATACAATTAAAAGGGAACCAAGTAGTTAAGTTCTGTTCTTCTAGGAAGAGGAAGAGACCAATACTAATGATCACCAATGACGTATGAGGTGTTATGGTTCTGTTAAGGGCTGGGAAACTTTAAGAATCATTCATATGGGGGCTGGACAGATGGCTCAGTGGTTAAGAGCACTTGCTGTGCTTAGAGAGTACATGGGTTTGATTCCCAGCACCTACATTGGAGGCAACTCACAACTGCCTGTTAACTACAGTTCTAGGGAATTCAGCACCTTCTTCTGCTCTCAATGAGCACCAGCAAGAAGACATACACCCTCAGGCACATATGCATAAAATAATAAATAAATATTTTGTTTTTTAAAACTATAACATTTTTTTTTTTTTTTTTTTTTTTTTTTTTTTGTCTTTTTGAGACAGGGTCTCCCTATAGCCCGAGCTGTCCTGGAACTCACTATGTAGACCAGGCTGGCCTTGAACTCACAGAGATCCTCCTGTCTCTGCCTCCCAAGTGCTGGGACTGCAGGCGTGCGTCACCATACCTGGCTTAAAAAGTATAACTTATATGAAAATTCCTGAGGGGCCTGGGAGAAAACACAGTCAGTAAAACGATTGCCATTCCTTAGCCAGGTGAATTAGAACACGCCTATAATCTCAGTACCTAGGAGGCAGAGGAAAGGTCAGCCTGGGCTGCATAGTGAAACCCTACCTTCAGAAAGAATTCCCACATCCCTACTCCCGACAAAAATAAGCAACAAGACAAAGAAAGGAACAACAAACAAAGAAATAGAAGAACTAATTGTGTAAACAAAAATTTCCTATAAAATCGCCAGCCTTTACAGGATATTGTCAGTGATTTGAGAATGAAATGGGACATTTTTCAACCTCCGTGTATTTTCCATAAGCATCGTTTTTTCCCCCGTGTGTAAACTTTGGTTAGGTGTAGGTGTTCTTCCCATTGGTTTCCTTTTTATTCTCTGACTGGTTTTTGCTCCCTGAACACTAAGACAGATTATAGCTCTGTTGACTCCCCGTTGCTATTCTGCATATTAATCATTCTGACAAAATCTTTGTTACTTTTGGCTTATCCATTTGATTCTCTGTCTAGATTCTTACGTGTATTTCTTATTGATTGGAGTTCAGTCATTTTATTGCATAAAACAACAATATAATACCATTTAGAATTTTTTGTATGCTTTGCTTGGAGAGACGAAGTAGGACCGAAAGTGACTAAGAACAGAAGTCATGAATGAGGGAAATGGTGGAAAATGGAGAAGGGAAGGCAATGAAGGCAATTTAGGCTAGAGTCCATTAGAAATGGTAGAATTAAATGGGTCTTCTGTCAGGGTTAGAAAGCAAGTCCCTAAAGAACTGAGTGGCTGGTACCTTAGTAATAAAATCATTGATTCCCCTTATCTCTTTTGTTTGTCTTGATTACAATCTCAGATATTACTAGATATCCTTTTCATTCTAAGAAGGTAGTGGTTTCCTTCGGCATCACAATGTCACAGTTTTCTTCATCTCTAACCTTGGAAGGAATGTCCAAGCTCAGTTCTCACATGTTCAGGCCCTACTAAGTGACTGCTTTGAACAGCATTTTTTCCAGAAAAATTTAACAAGATCTTTTTCCTATATTATAAGCCTCAAATAACATAAGTTTCCCCAAAATATGTTAGGAAAATCATCAAGTACTTAAATTTTGAGTTTAATAACTCCAAATAGAGAAAAGTGAGTATTCCTTTTTTCAATTCTAATTGTCTTTCAACAAAGATACATGCTCTCTTTACTAGGTCTACAATAGTAGCACTGGCTAATTTTTATTTAAAATGTTGTTCCAAAATTAGACAAATTATCAAAAATAATTGAACCTTTCTTTTTTCAATAATCTTTCTATTACAAAGAAATTCTGACTTAATGAAACTAAAGCAAAATATTGACTACTTGGACTATCTTTTACATATATCTAAAAACCCATGGAAACAAGAAACAATATGAATGTCTTTCTACTTGTACATTTTATTATAATAAAAGGTAATTCTTACACAATGTTATATTTAATATGGTCACGAGAGTATTTATTTATACAGGTGGTTGAAGTTTGAAGAAGATGTGGAGGATGGAGGTGAAAGGTGGAGCAAGCCATATGTGGCTACTCTGTCATTGCACAGCTTGTTTGAGTTGAGAAGCTGTGTTCTGAATGGGACTGTGCTACTAGATATGCATGCCAACACTTTAGAAGAAATTGCAGGTATGTCTTTTGTCACACTGGTCTACTGAATTCTTTTGACCTCAGCTGAGTTTTGTTGCTGTTTTTCTTAAACATTCCATATATGTGAACTGTGGAAATGATCATGATCTGTGTAAGAAATATTAAATAATATTCTCCTGTCTCTTCATCTGAAATAAAAAAAATTGGATATCAGTTAAATATCATCTATCTTATAAGCGGTGAACATAGATAACTTGATCTCCTTCAGCACTCATTATTTTAATTAGCATATTTAGGCTGATAACCATTAGAAATTTGAAGGGACACAAAAAACTTCATAGTTACAGACTGTTTTCAGTATTTCAATTATAAGAGAACCAAATGAAAAAATTAATGAGGGAAATATTAGTTCAGATTAAATACACAGATGTATGACTTTTAATTTTAAGCCAAATTAAAATTCTTACACTCCAGAGTAAACTAAAGACCGAGTTGTTATTTGTCTTCTAATTTAATACTAGGCTCAGCTCCGGGGATGAATGATTTGTTTTGGAACCCAATTATGGCTATATAACATAAATTGTGTTTTTTGATCTAGAAGACAGCATGCAATGAAACTAAAATAATAAAAAACGTAGAAATATAAATAGAAATCAGTTTAGAAAGAGTATAAATGAAATCACTAAATGAGGTTTTTAAAATAAAGGAGCCAGTGAGATAACTCAACAGATTAAGGTGCTGCCTCCGAACCTGACAAAGTTAGTTCAGTCCAGACCCACATGGTGGAAGGAGGGAACTAATTTCCACAAGTGATCTGACCTCAACACATACATCATGGCATCTGTGCACATGCGCACATACATATGCATATATGCACAATCACAAATACACACACAAACACATAAATAAATAAGGAAATATAATAAAAATTTAAAAGAAAAGAATGAGATAAGTTTATAAAACACCTAGTTTTGGGAAAAATAACTTCTGTACAGGATGCATTGGTGAATTAACTAGACTCAGGAGACTTTAGTATCTAATTTAGTGATATTGTAGAGGTGGAGGGGAAAAGCCTCAAAACTATGTGTGTAGTTTTTAACTTTCAAATAAAAATTTAAATTACAAAAATA
>NW_008348613.1:2741930-2764175 GCF_000622305.1 Nannospalax galili
ATTTGTTACTGCCAAAATTTTAATAGTAATTTGATAACTTTGAAAATTGATGATTTTGAAGTTTTGTGGTGGTATATGCCTGAAATTTCAGTACTCAGGAGTCTAAGGCAGGAAGGTAATGAATTCAAGACCAAACCAGGCTACATGTTCAGACCATGCTGGAAAAAAATGTTGGTGTTTTGTGCTAATACACATGTAGACACTGCAGTGTGGATGAAAAGGAGCACAAGTATCAAAAGGTATCCTTGATCACAACATAAAGGCAAAAATTTGCAAAACTATAGTGAAAGTTAAAAACAAAAATACACCCAAACAAGCAAAGATAATCCACTTCCCCTAAGATTCATATAACGTCTATAAGCTAAGTTCTCTTTAGGCTATGTACTTAAAGCCTAAAATATTTTATACAATTAAATAGCACAATTTTCAGAACAAAGTGGGCTGCAGTGATAGTTTGTACTAAGTCAAGACTTACAGAAAATAGTCAAAATTGGAAGTCAACAAATCCCCAAAGAGAGTAGGAGTTATAGCCATTTAGTTAAATTTCTTTAGTTTACATTATGGGATCTTTCAGATACTCAATTAGCATTTTTACATTTTAACCATGAATGAAATGATTGGGTGTTTGACACTCAGGGCTTTGATAGGAAGCTCTTTGATACTCATAACCAAGTTAGGGTTTGGCATTGCTATTGTTGAGCTTGTTTCACACATGAAAAAACTCGTATATAGTAGGTTAAAGATTTTTCCTGAAGGAGTTTGTTTCTCTGGATTCAGTCAATGATGGCATTATCTTTGAAAACTAATTAATCCAAATTAATTTTATACTGGGTGTGTGTAATGGAGCTGTCAAATTCCTCAGACTAACAGCACTGGCCTTGGGACATGTCTTTTAGGATTTCACTAGGCTTTACATTTCTTAAGAATGTGGTCTCTAATGTTTCCCTTAGGAGAGTATTCTTATCAGGAAATCTAGTAATTTGACTAAAACTGTTCATTTCATAGATTTTATTGCTTAAAATTCTGTTTATTTGCCCTATCCTCCTCCCTTCTTTGTGTTTGAGCATGTAGAATACAAAGGTGAGATGTGTTAAATCTAGTTTTTCAATTACATTTTCTAAATCTATTCTTACAGTGAAAGTAGTTCAATGGAAGCCTGCTACCCAAAATAGCTTTTAGTATTCTTTCTTCTTTTCTAATTAGTCTGTGTATCTTTCTGACTCTGAAGTAGTCCAACCTGAATGTTCCATTTTCAGTGTAGATGGTAATTTAGAGGTAACATCACAGAGAAAAATATGGGTTTTACATATATTTGTGTTTTGTTTCCTAATATTACTTTTCAATAGTTAATAAAAGATTCCTTCTTATTGAGTAACCTTACTTTTTTAAAAAAATAAAAGGTATTGTTTCAGTCTTCACTTAAATCTCATTAAAATATTTTCTTCTTATAGCCTATTACTTTTTGTATTTATTGCCATTTTCATGTTATGACAATTATCTGTATTTTGTTTAATAAATATATACGTGTTATATTTTTAGGTCTTCTAAACTTTGCAAAGTTTGTACATATTCATTATTATGTCATCTCACCAGTGTTTCAAAGTGGGAAGGAGGCTCTTTTCCCCCTTTAAAAACAGGCTGCTCTTCCAGAGGACCTACGTTCAGCACCTCTTTTAACTTCAGATTCAGAGGATCTGACACCATCTTCTGGGCCCTGCTAGTACCCACCTACATATGGCACAGACATATTAACTTGTAGTCATAAAGTTTTGTTTATGATCACAAAGATGTAAAACCTAGAAAATTTTCTTGCCTATTTATCATTATATTTCTATATTTTAGGAAGTTACAAACTAAATATGTATATTAATAGGTAATTTCAACTTTCCAAAAGCTATATTTAATAGCTTGTCCTTGAGGACTCCAAAACCATGAATTTACAAAATCTGCAGCATTAGTGTTATCCAGACATTTCTCTGTAGAGGAATCTGACCTAGATATTGTTTTGGAGTGATGAAAGATTTTGCATCAGTGTTTTCATGTGTTTTTAACAGACTCGGATAATTCCTTAAAGAGATTTTGTTAGATTTAATAGTAGAAAATCCCATTTGTCTGGCAGGTCTGTCAAGAATTTCTGGTATAATTAAGGTAGGATTTTCTTTTGTGTGAAGTTAATTCAAAATATATCTATTTGCCTGTGTTTCAGGGAACTTAATAAATCTAAACTTTATCCCACAAAATATTTCTTAACCTTTTCAAGTCCAAAAATCTCTAGCCACAGTTTTTTCCATGATTTATTCTGATGTAGAAATTAATCATGTTGAAAGTGTTTCCTAATTATATTCATATACATTATAGACAATTTATGGTCTATGCTAATCTCTTTAAAATTCAGCATTATAAAGATTAAAAATGGAAATATTCTCTTTGAAGTGTGAATACTTTACCCTGATTCTGTCAATGAGAGTTAGGAAGAAATTAAAACCAAGTTAAAGTTAGTATCCTGGACAAATTATCAGTCATAGCTCACAACTCATTTAAACAACTTTTGTTATTTAACATCTTTCACTGAAGGGTAAACCAATAGTTTGTACCACTGAATGCAATGTAAAGACTTGGAGGTACAAATATATCTTTAAAAACAGGATAATTTTATGATAATCTTTAGTCTGGAAAGTAACTACTCTATAGTACTTTGTGTTTTTAGTACCCACAATGCTGCTAGTGCTGGCAACCAAGCAAAATTTAGAACTTCATTGCCCATTCCTGCCTCTGTGTGTTTGAAAGTTCAAGAAATGAATTTTCAAGGTATTTGTATGACAATTTTGAAAGATTCAGAGATTTATATAGTTTTTGTAAAAACTCATGACCTCTCATGGGGTTTAGTACTCAAGATAGATTGATTATGCTAAAGTAATTAACTAATTACAATGAAAAATGATTCTTCAGTTTTGAAACCTTTTTGCACAAGCACCACTAGGTTTTGTAGCATCTGTTTAACATCAGAATAGTGTGTTCTATTTATCTTTTTCCTTCTTGCTTCCTAACAAGATCCTGAAATTGGACTTTGGCAGGCTGAACTGTATTACTCAGGCATCATAGTCTGCTGAGATTTCAGAACTTGACTCTGGGCCTAAAACTATTATGGTTCATTATCCTTTCTTACTTTTCAAGTTAATACTGAAACATATTATTGTGGTGAAGGGAACAATGTAAGTGATTAATGAATCATATTCCCTTTGGATCTTAAATCTCACATCAGTATTTTATATTCTTAAGCAAGAAGATTAACTTTTCCAGTTCGTTATTACATTCTATAATGCTGTTATGCCATAGAGGCATAGACTGAATATTTTAAGTGACTAGTGAACAGATGAACATTTAAAAAAATATTTGCTTTCTCCTATGTAACTACTTGGAAATAAAGATTTGAAATACTGAAGAGGGGAGTCATATAATATCTTATTACTGGACCTTCCTTATAATGATGTCATATTGGTGTATTACTTAGTTTATAACTTCTATTATGATGTATAAAATACATTTTATATACATTGTCCATCCCAGCAGTTTTTCAGAGAGATGTCATATGTGTTGACAATTTTTCACTCCTTTATTTCATTTTAATTCAGAGATGTCATACATACTGATCTCTAAAGAACTGAAATATAAATTTAAATTTCATCTTCATGCCATACTTCCAGAATTGAATGAGACATTTAGATAATTTAGTGACTGACTTCTAGATATTCTACACATAAATTATTGCTAACTTCCAAATATTTGTTTTGCTTCTTTCCATTGTTATCAGAAACTGACAGAGCAAGTTGTACTCCTTATTTGAATGTGGCCTGCTCTCTAGTATTACAGTCTTGGCTGTAATACTGCCAAATATTGTAAAATGTGGACTACATTTTACATGGTTGAAAATAATAAAAAGAAAATTTTTATAATGTAGAAATTATTTGAAATTCAAATTTCAGTGTTTTTAAAATGTTTAAATGGAGCACATGCTCCTCTGTGTACATGTTGCTGTGTCTGCTTTTGTATAAGGCAGATTTGAGCAGTTGTGAAAGAAATCACTTATTAAAAGAATTGGCTACCTCTGGTTTAGAGAATTTATAATGAAGAGAAATTCTTGATCTTTCCAGGACAGTTATATGAATCTGTTTTTCATCAACAGTGGTTGGTTCATATCAGTCAGATGAATTTTCCTGGCCAGGTAAAGACAACCCTGTTTTAAAGATAAAGTGAAAAGAGCTAGCCTACTTCATCCTGGATATGGACAAGGGTATTTATTTTCTTATTGCTGCTGACAGCCACCTTATACCCATAAAGAAAATTAGCTTGAGTTTAAAATATACACCTAGAAAAGAGGAATCCAATAGCATCACAGAAAAAGGAACTAAAGCCATCCTAACTTTGATTTTTCTGTTCTTCGAGCCAATCAAATGAATCAATTTAGCTAGTGTGATTTGTATTTTGTATTATTGATAAACCCAATTTTGTTTCTACTTGTTACTATTATAAACTATGAGTGTATTGAACCCAACACAAATTTCAAACAGAGACCCATACCCTTGTTAATAGAAATTGCAAAGAAAAATTTCTACTGGGAAATTACTTACTGACAGCTTCAATACACCAGTCAGTGCCTTAGGGGCCTTAGGTCACTGGTCAACATATGAAATAGATATTACTTCTACCTTTCAGGTAACAGTATCATTATTATTAAACTTTGTAAGATCACATAACTAGAATGTTGTAGAGTGGATCAAGTCTGTCTCCTTAGTCCATTTCCTTTTTCTACTGAAAGAAATCCAAGTTTATAAGGGAAAAGTTTGCTAATACTGAAGCCTTCGGTGTACTTATGGTAGCAGGATGTAGTTCATTGTGACCTGCTTTATATACACTGCACTTTAAAAAGCTAATGAGAGCTAATATTTATATTCTGAAAGCAAACTAATTATGCTGAGGTCCATTGAAGTGATATTCAAATTTAGACTTCAAATTTCCCTACCTATCTACTTACTAACATTCTTGATTCTATGTATAACAAATATCAATTTACTTAGTTAATGGTCTTCTGAAATCTTGCTTTCTATGTTTTGCAGTTATATTATTTGTTATTTAACCACATTCTCAAGAATCAGATTGAGAAAGGGATGACTTTATGACAAATTATAGAATGTTTGCTTCCTAAATACAGGCAAGCAGGTAGCTGGCTATGTCTCCTTTGGCTCCTTGGTTTACTTGGAGGAAACAAGAAAATTGTTTTCTATTAGAAAGTGGGTGAAAACAATATTAAAATATAAGTATAAACCCAGGTATCATAGTGCACATGTGTACTTTGAGCTCTTGGGTGACTTAGAAGTTTGAGGTGTAAGTTTGAAAGTAACCTGAGCTGTGTAGAGAGAATTTCACATACATATATTTGTGTGTGTGTGTGTGTGTGTGTGCATGTGTGTGTAAATTTATGACCATTTTTTAGTTCTAAACATCTGAATTATTTTGATGCTAACCTCATAAATATTCTTTTCCATTATGGTGAATAATGAATAACATAACTTTTTCCTCAATATTATTCAGTGTCTTTGTAAAAAATTAAGAATTGTTTTAAATTAAGTGGTTTATAATGAAAACTTGCATGTTTCCTATGTAGACATTCTAGAAAAGGTAAACAACACATTTAGAGGTTTTCAAAGGAGTTCATTCCTATTTTAATATGAATAACATTTGGTGTATACATTTTTAGATTCAGCAGTTCACTGCTAAAATTTGTAGGACAGGAAAGCTGTGCTCCTCATATTCTTCTTCCATCCCGCATCAGATATGGTCCTTGACCAGCAAATCAGCTCAGGTCAGCTGAATGAAGACATACGTCACAGGGTCCACGAGGCACTGATGAAACAGCATCATCACCAGAATCAGAAAAAACTCACCAACAGGATTCCCATTGTCCGATCTTTTGCTGATATTGGCAAGAAACAATCAGAACCAAATTCCATGGATAAAAATGGTAAGTGCTCTTCTATATCTACTATAGGTCCATGAAATATAAAATTACTTCTGAATATTGAAAACATTTTATTTGAAAATGTTTTATTGAAATTCATATTTTTTCATTACAATTGTTTCTTTTTGTATGTTTATACTAAATAATACTCTGTTTTTCATTGTCAGCTTGTAGGACTTTTAACAAAGAACTTGTTTCTAGAAAGGTTCATGAAAGAGTACAAATAAACCATATTTAATGAAAGCTTATGGATTCAAACATAGCAGATATAAATGGAGCATGTCTTGCATCTTACCCAAAGTCCTAGCCTCTGCCTCATAGCTTAGATAATAATGCAATGCTCTGATTTATGTTGTAGGTGGTCTTCGAACTTAACCAAGTAATGATCACCATTTATTGTTTGTGGAAAAAAAGTATGTTTCATTTTCCTCATAATTAGCAAATTTCATTAGATATAATTGATTGAAAAGGTCCACCAGAGCACTGCTTGTGGCTCCACGGAGATTAAGCCTGTTTCCTGCTCTTGAGCTCATTACTGTTTTCAGTGTAGCATTGGGATATCTAAGGAGCCTCCTCACCATGTTTATACAACAGCATAGTTGACCATTATTATTTTCTAGAAACACTATACTCTTTGTTTCTTCCTTGAATCTCTTTCAGCTTTTCATCATTTACTAGTGAAGTGCTTAGGACTCTCTTATTCTTGTAGTTTCACAAAGGAAAATGAAGTTACCATGAAGATAATATGAATTTGTTACTCTTCTATCAACTTCAAATGTTTTCCATTCTAAAGGACAAAAAACAATGGCCGAGGATGTGGCTTAGTTGGTAGAGTGCTTGTCTGGCATGCACAATACCCTGGGTTTGATGCCAGTACCTTCATAAACTGGGTGCATGCCTATAATACAATAATTTAGGAGGTGGAGACAGTAGTATCATAAGTTCAAGGTTAATCTCAGCTACATACAGAGTTCAAGATCAGCCTGGGACATGAAATCCTGATTAAATAAATAAATAAAAGTCAAATTAATGAAAATGCTTCAGTGCTTTATTAGAAAAGCAGATTGAGCACAATACATGTCTTAACAGAACAGACTATTTATATTATTGTCTTTTCAAAAGCTTCAGAAATACTTTACATACAAGTAAGTGAAAATGGATTTATTTTAGACTGTGTATTGTATGGGAATTTTCACCAGTTTTCATGCTAAATCAAATACACAAAAGCAAATATAGAAGAAATACTTTAAAGAATAGGCACAATTTTGTCTGAGTATAGGACTTAATGTTGAGTAATATGTTCCTAATGGAAAAATTAGTTTTAAAATATTTATTTTATATTTATAAATATGACAGAGGTACATTTTTAATTGAAAAGCACTGTAACTGGTTATCCAGGAAGACTTTCTAACTCTGGGGACTATTCTGCTATACTCTGTGTACTCTAATTTCTCTGTTGTGTAGTTTACCTTCCCATATTGATTATATACCTTTATGAGAAGATATCTCCAGTTTTTTTTACACATTTTAAAGCTAACAGAGGCATCTGTTCTTAGAATTTTTGTTTTTAAATTTCTGATAAAGCTAATACACAAAACTGGAATACAATAGCCTATAATTGACTAACGATAGATCATTGTTGTTATATAGAATACACTAATCATAACAAGGAAAGTTCCCTAAAAATGTTATGAGCATGTTATGGCATACATCAGTTTATATTTGTAGGTTCCACTGACTACTCTGAGAATGTATAGCTCACTATAAGAGAAAAATACGTTTAAGTAAATTCCTATTTTAAACATTTTGATTTAAAATACATAATACATATAAATGGAAACTGAAGATTTTGTAATATGAGAGACATAAATGTATCTTTTTTTCTTTCCAAAAGGAGGCTTGAGGACAATTTTACTAGAATTTAAAAGAGAAACCTCAGAACAGGCAAGCTGTAAATCTTGGCAGCTTCCTGGAGGAGGAGAATGGGGAAGAGAAGGAAAAAAAAACATGTGTTTTTGGTGGTATTATTTTTATAATGCAAATACTTATTTATTTGGGCAATGCTAAGAAAACAAAGCTAGATTGTTAATAATTTTGACAAGTTTATTTGATTCTAAAAACCTTATTAAAATATACCCATGTTCTAATATCTACCCACTCCTTTGGGATCTTTTGGATAATTAAACTTCAGTCTTCATTTCATTATTACTCTTTTTTAAAAAAAATATTTTTATTGAATTTTTGCGTATTTCATACAGAACATCTCAATCAGTCTTAATCATTTTTCTACTTCCAGCCCCACTGGTGCCCTCCCATATCCCTCCAACTGGAATTAATTCATACATTCTGTCATTTGTGTTAAGGCCTATTGTGTCATGTGAGTGTCCCCAGATGTTCCTCAGTGCAAGTTCATCTACTGAGGTCTAGTCAGTCTATCTACAGTCCCTCATTTTAAGAAGATCAGCTCTTCCTCACCCAGAAGTAATCAGTTGTCAATATTTCTTCAGCTAAAATTGGGGTCTGCTGTCCATTTTCCTAGTTCTATGCTGGGTTTTTGTCTGCTTGAGCTTGCACGGGACTTCTGTATGCTGACACCATTACTGTAGATTCATATGAGTGAGATCCCAGGAGCTTGTAGGACTCTGTTTCCATATGGTTATGCATCTCCTCCCTGACTCTTACAACTTTTCTGCAGTGGTCCCTGAGCCCTGGGTGGGTAAAGTTTAATATGGGAGTTTTCTCCAAGGACCAGCGTTCTGCAAACTCTTAATCTCTATGCTTTGGCCATTTGTGACCTTTTATGTTCCTGGTCCTCTGTTGCATGAGTGAGTTTCATTAATGAGAACTGAGAGATGTATTAGTGATCTCGTTACCCCTGTTCTATGTTCTGTGAACCTTAAGTGTAGAGGTCGCATTAAGATGTGTCACTTAGGCCTTCACAATTCATAGATAATGTCTGTGTGTGATCACTTATGGTACTTGGTAATAGTCTCCGCCTGGTGCAAAAGAAGCTTCTTTGATGAGTGGTGACTGAGATATTTATCTGTAAATATAAGAATACATATTTTGCACATAGTAAGAAATTAGTCTAGGGATGTGACAGTCTTTGGGTTTTCTATAAGAAAGCCATGTGTAATTGGTTTTGTTTACAGTACCACCCTTGAGTTTCCTCCCATTGAGTGGGCTTTTACTCTAATTAGGTCACTGCTGATTAGCCCCAAGATAAAAGTGCTATTGCTGCACCAATGTTAATTGCTGTGCCAGCCATTGATATAGTTATTTGGTCTTGAAGCTGGTGTTGGACCATCGATTGATGTTTTCCCTTGGCACCTTCATAGTGCTCTCCAAAGCTATGATAGCTAGCCTTCAGGGGAAGTGGCTTCCAGGTCAGTTCCAGGTCCATTGCTCCAAATCTTGTGTCCAAAGTATGTTCTGTCTTCAGCAGTACGGTCTTATCTTCAAGCTCTGTGAGGCAATCAAGGGCTGTGGCAGTAGACTAAGTAATTTGGGGGGTCTCTCTAACCACCCTAGCCAACAATTCAAAGGAAGATGTCTCCTGTCTGGCACTGTTTCTTGTAGTGTTTTGCACATAACCTTTAGCTATACACTTCGACTCATGCAGAGATACTGTATGTGTAATTTGTCCTTAGGTAGTTGGACTAATATGATTCCCTCTAGTTTTTTAAAACTAGCTAGGGATTGCTTAGCTCTCCTCTCTCTCTCCGTGTCTAACCCTTCCACCATGGTGTCCCCATTAAAAGTGTCCCCATTTTCCCCATTTCGCCCTTGATAATTTAGCCAGTCTCCTATGGTCTCACTTCTTTTGAGCTTTCTTTCCCTTTATCCCAAAGGTTCCTTGTATACCCCTCCCATTTAAATAGTCCCATTTTTTTCCATTTCTCCCTTAGTAATACCTGCCTCCTACTGTTCTCTCTCAGGTTCTTTCTTTGCCTTTACCTCCCTGGTTCCTTTCCGTTATTCTGGTTCCTGCAGTTCTATCTAGATATGTGCTCACATATAAGGATTTGGTCCATTTCATTACTCTTATTGGAAATCAAATAATAAAATACATAAGAAAGACACATGTTTCTTCAAAGAGGTAATGATCTTGGATAGTGAAATTGCTATAATGTTTAATTTTTATTGGGAATAGTGTTTACTTTTCAAAGTTTTCATTGCACTTTTGGAAGGAAGAAGGCATGGAATTTACTGAACTGATCATTTATTGTCATATGCAGACCTAGACTTATTGTTAGTGCTTTAAGCTTAAGTTAAGTTTAGAAGAGATCACAGAGTAATAGCTATGGAATTATAGCTGTGAATCACAAGTCTGTGTACAAATACATGTGCATATAAGGTTCAAGGAGAATGTGCTTTTTATCTCATTTACAAATTGGCTTAGTTTTTCTAAAAACTAAGATCTGAATGATTCTGTTACCTTTATATGAACACATACAAATCTTTTCAGGGCATGTGTTAGGGTAATAAAGCCTTGGAAACACTTGTAATAAGATTCATATATCCAATTAAATATTGTTGCATAGTATGCTGTCAGCAGCAGTTTTCTAAGCCTAGGCTTATAACACCTCCTTATAACTCTGTTTTGCTTCCTCGCACACTTTACATAATTATGTGTGCTGAGAATTCTGAAAATAGGTATAGACTTCATTGATTTAGAAATAACTCTCCTACCCACAAGTGAAGAAAGTGCGAAAGACCTTTACTGCTAAGGCGCTCAATCTACTTATGAACTCTATAAACTGACAAACTCTAGGTAAACAAACAAATTTAAATTCATAGCATAAATACAGATTGGTCATTGTTTTAAAACATGAAGTAGAGAATTTGTTTGGTATAAAAATATAAGGAGGTGTAGTGGAATTTTAAAACACCCAATAGAGTAAATGTAATAGTCTCTATTCTAAAAAAAATTTTCAGCAAAATACTTCACCCAGAAAGACTGACTTTTAAGACTATAGAACTGGAATTGAATAGAGTGGGGTATTTTCTAGAAACTTGAAAACAGAGTGTTTTCTTTTAAAAGCATAGAGATAAAAATAAGTTCTCTCCCCTTGTTTAATAATGCTTTTGCTTTGGGTCAAAACAATTGAAATGCTATAAAAAATCAAATGATACATAAATAAATCTTTAAAAAACAAGTAGACTGGCGCTGGAGAGATGGCTCAGTGGTTTAGAGCACTGGCTGCTCTTGTAAAGGACCCAGGTTCAATTCCCAGCACCCACATGGAGACTAACAAGTGTTGGTAACTTCAGTTCCAAGGGGGTCTGACGCCCTCTTCTGACCTCCATGGGCATTTCATGACATGGTGCACTTACATACATGCAAGGAATACATTCAGACACATAAAATAAAAATAATAAAATATTTTAAAAAAATAAGTAGAAGAAGGTCTATGTTTTTAATTGAACACTTCCTTGACTATGTTACCTTGGTTGTATTCCTAAGGGTTAAACTTCGAGACAATACACTTCAAATGTGGATAATCCATGTTTTATAGATTACATGAGCAAAATAGTGTATTTTCTTTCTCTTCTCTTTTCCCAGCCCATACCTTCTATTTATTTTTTTTCATAGTAGTTTATGATCATTTGTCCATTTCACCTCTGAATACACTGGTTTATACACACACACACACACACACACACACACACACGCACACATGCACACATGCACACACGCACCCATATATTTGTGTTTTGGTATTCTGCACATTCTTCTCAGGGCTAAAATGCGAGATGCTATGGATTCACCATGCATTTTTAATGCCACCATGCTGTGTTTAACTTTCACTTTTCATTAAGCATCAAAACTGTGAGAATTAAATGACTGATTCTGATGTTTCAATAAAAAGTGACAGTTACATTTGGCAAAACAATGGCAAAAATAATAGAAAATAATATTTACTTTGATATTAGAACCCTGAAAATGTAGTGAAAATAATATCTAAAATATTCAACTAATTTCTTGAATCTAAAATGCTTTTCAAAGAAATTGTGTTTGGTTGAGTGACTTAGAAACCAAAATAAATTTTTCCTCTTAGTTATCATTTAGGTCATGTATTCGTTTATATATTGAAACCTTTGGATTACAAATCTCTTATACAGTGTTATTTCTCTCCTGATTATATGTTTTGGCTAATAATTTGGGATTCTTGATTTCCTTGTGTAGGAACCTTTGTTCTGTCCTGTCCCTCACTCTGTTCCTTTTCCTCACATATTCTTTTCTTTCCTAATTAGACTATTTTTCAGGTATGATTTTTATTTAAAATCACAAAAGGGGTAACAGAACAGAGACTCCATAATTTACTGTTCAAAGCCATGCATAATATAGAACATTTAGATTTGGAAGGATGGGATATGTATTGACTCTTTTACCTGCATAGATTGCAGTCTTTAGTGCAATATACACATATTTATTATGAATGATCTTCTTCTGTGGGTTTTGAAACCTAGTTTATTGTCTTCAAATTAGTTCTGTTTTAATGCTCTATTTTTATAGCAGATGCATGATGTCTTTATGTGTTTAGAAATTTGTTTTTCTGTTTTATAAAACTGTTATAAATAAGAGTGTGTATTACTTATTCATCATAATAATCTACTCTGAAATAAAGATAAAGCTAGACTATTACCTCTTAGAATTTCTTGAGAGAAAGTATATTAAGAGATTCATATAGATTAAAGAACTTAAACATTGTTTTTCACTGTTGCAAGATATTAAAATTTTATTGATTGTGGACACAATTGATATCTCTGTTTAGAGACTGTATTGTCATTGAGCTTTGGAAAACTGACTACATCTTAAGAGCAAACATATTTCTAAGATGATGTGTTTAACTTTGTTAAATTTTATAGTATTTATTTTAAAGCATACAGAAATTTCTCTAAGTTTAATTACATGCATATTTTTTTCTGTTTTCGAAGTGTAACTCACCTAATCAACATTTTCTAAATATTTATCTCTCTTTCTCCATGTTTTCTATTTCCATAAATAAATGTACTGTTACACATGTATGTAACTTTGTCATTCATCTCTGTATTTCTTTATTTTGCTCTGTCTTGTGTCTGTCTCTAACAGGCTCATCTCATCTCTGTACCTCCCTCATCTCCTACTCTTTGGGTACTCTAAATGCGTTGAAGGTTCTGAGGTAGTGTAAACCAGCTTGGACTCTAGGAAAATAGCACTGTACTTCCATGTCTTCATCCCAGTTTCCTTCTACTACATATGATTTACATTGGATTAAGCGGTAGCAAATAATGATATACTTAGGTAATAAACTATTCTATTGATTTGAATTATGCTAAATAAAAAATTTTAAATTTATATTTTACAATACTTATGCATACAGTTTGCTGATGGGATAGAACTATATGTAAAAGCTCAAATATGATTCAAAGAAAATCAAACGATAATATAAATGATACATAATATACACATTAATTAATAATATATTAAATACATTAAATTTTTAAAACTAAACTAAAATAAAAAAACTGAGACTCAATGGGCCTGGAATTAGCGTGTATGGTAAATAGGAGGATGATGTTAGATTTCTCAAATATTTACATTTAAATTTGTGACAGACAGCAGTTAGAATTAATGATATCAACTTTCATGAGGTTTTCAATAATTTACACTAAATAAAATAAGATTATTGAATTAAAAGGCATTTCTTTATGGTAGTTTCATGTCTTAAAATTATTTAGATATTATAAAACAAAGACAAACGAACTTCAAAATGACTGTCAATTATATGCTATTTTAACAGGGGCAGCGATCAGTGCACAAAGTGAAGAGCAGTGGAGAGAAAGTGGCAAAAATCTTTTTGTTTGCAAGCTCTGTATCTTAGTGATTACAAAAGTTGTCACAAATAGCACTCACAAAGTTTCCACATATACAAGAGTACTAATTTCTAAGTTTGTACTAGTTTTTCTTTGGAAAGAAAATATCCTTACAAATTCTTTGCTATGCTATTAGAAAACAGTTACCATGACTATAATTGTCATTCTGTGAAATACTATTCCCATAGACATCAGCAGTTGATTAAGTATGCCCTTTCAATTCCCAAATGTGTATATTCATTTTATGTAATAGCCTTTGAGTTCATGAAATTCATTTTGGACTCTAAGACAATGAACATCTTCTAAATGTTGGTAATAGTTTAATGAAGTAAAATTCTAGGCAAATATTATAATTGACAATACGATTAGGAATAACATTTTTCTATATGAGGTTTCTAGTAATCCTGTGGACTATAACCATATGTGAATTACAGTTTTGAATATTTTTCGGTATATGGTAAAAAAAACTGAGCTTCATTTAAGGGCTTGTATTTTTCCTAAATTACTTAAACCATTTTTTTAGTTTAATTCTTTAATGATACCTGCACTGTTTTCAGTACCCTGCTAAGTTGTCAAAACTGCTTAATGTAGCTGGGTGTGGTGCATACCTTTAGTCCCAGCACACAGAGGCTGAGACAGGCAGATTTCTGTGAGACTGAGGCCAGCCTGGTTTACATAGTGAGTTCCAAGTCAACTATAGCAACAGGGAGACCCTGTCTCAAAAACAAAATAAAACAAGTAAAAACAAAACACAAAACAGCACAATTTAAAAACCCACAAAACTGCTTAATATGCATTATTTCACTTTAATAATTTAAAGTATACTAAGTAATCTTTTAGTAGTAACACTAAGAGTTTAAATGCTATTTAAACTTTGAAAGGCTTTTCGTGTGACAAATATATTTAACTATTAGTCTAAAATCGAAAAGACACAGAATACTTGTGGTTTCTATACCCACATCATAGGATTTTGTATGTTTGTGCTTTGCCCCCTGCATTAGTAGTCATTCTCTGGGCAGGTCTATACTCCAGAAATAGCAAGGGTCTTACTGATATCCAGTATGTTTCCTGTTTAATACTCAAAACTAGGTCATTCTCAATATCACTTAAAATATTTAGAGAATATCCTTCTTGATTAGTAAATAATCGCTCTCTGTTTATCAGCTTTATAACACAGTATTTTATTATTTTTTCATCTTAAAACAGGAATAACATAGACAATAAATCTTGAAGTACATTACTTATTACAGTTGTCACATAGTATCAGCACATTTGATGATCACAATTATTTACAAGATGAAATATCAGTGCTAGTGTTTAAATATAGTTCATGATCTGAAGGTAACTTATGAAATATTCTTCCTAAAACATAAAAGTGAAAATAAAAACCAGTCATTTTCAAATTTTAACTTCTAGCATATTTTTATTTGATTAAATCTCTTAAAAATTGATTATGAATTGGAATCACCTAAATTACCTAAACCATTTTTTTAGTTTAATTCTTTAATGATACCTACACTGCTTCTATGATACCTTTCACACTTTCTATGTTGTAATACAGAATTAACTAATTGGCCTTCCATGTAGTTTCATACTATATGAAGTAAATTATTTTAAGAAAGCAGAAATATGCTTATTTATTATTCTATGTTGTTTTGCCACTCAATTCTATAGAACATTCAATAAATTTACATTTAAATATATCTAATGTTCTAACTCATGAAAATATGGAGAAATGTTGTGAAACTGGTGATTGAAGACATCTCTTAGTAGCACAACTGCATTATGTAAAAGATTTTTAAAGATTACAATTATTATTTTGAGAATGGTCCATTGAATGGCTGCTAATGAACAGTCCACGGTCATAGCTGTTCATTGCAGTTAGAGATGGGAGAATCAAAAGGCTTCACAGAGCTTGTCTAATATTCCTCTGAAGGCTGTAAACTTCCTAGAAATATGTATCCTAAAATTAGAACTTGTGAATATGGTTTGAGATGAATTGGCTTTAAAAAGTCTTTTTTTTTTTTTTTAATGGTCTTTTTGAGACAGGGTCTCTCTGTAGCCCCAGCTATCTTGGAACTCACTATGTAGACCAGGGTGGCCTTGAACTCACAGAGATCCGCCTGCCTCTGCCTCCCAAGTGCTGGGATTAAAGGCGTGCACCACCACACCTGGCAAAAAGCCATTTTGTTTTTATCTTCATCAGATATATTATTTTGCTGTTTAGTGAAAGCAGAAAAATATTTAAATTCAAGAATATTAAATCTATTATTTTTAATTTTAATTTTTTTTTGTTTTTTAGAAGAAGCATTTCTATACAGCTTTAACATACCCAATAACAATTTCCAGAGCAAAGACACATCTTTTTCAAAAGTGGCTATAAAATTTTTAGGTTCACAGTTGAATTAATACAGTTATGCCATATTGAACTCAGTGTAAACCCCGTAAGACATAAAATTAAATGAGCTTTTAACCTTTAAAAAAGATCTCCCTTTCATTTTAAATTATACTGTTTCTTACAGAAATACTCATTGTTTTTGCTAATAACACTTAGATGTTGGTGCATGTGTCTCTAATCTGTATGTATCTGATTATTACTAGTCGTGGTTGGTTGCACTCGGATCCTTGGCACCTGTATATGGATATAAAGTCATCAGGTAGATTTCAATGGTAATATTTTTCACCTCTACTACTATATCCATACACAGGTGCCAAAAAATCTATTATTTCTAATTGTAATTCAGAAAATGTCTATTAATAGATGATCACTGATTGAGAGGCTCACAAGTCTAAACAGTAAAATTGTACTAGTGTTTAAAATGAATAATTTTTTACTCATACTTAGTGATTTCCAAGTAACAAAAGAATAACAGCTTTCAGGGAGAATTTGAAGAAACTTTTTCTCATAAATATTATCAAACTTTAGAGAAGTTAATAGTTGCAACAATTAGAATAAAAATAAAGGCAAATTCTGAATAAAAGTATAATTTCAGCACATGGAAAAGTTAGGCACAGAGAGTTTATCTGTCATTTGAGATCATTGAAAGTAAAAATGGGTTTTTGAAGTCAGTGAGGTAAGAACATGCATGTGGTGAAGGCATCAAAGTTGAGTTGTCATTACCCATGTCACAGCAAAAGTAATAGCTAAAGATGGGGCAAGAATGGAAACATATCTGGAATCAAGCAAACTGGGGAAATTATCATTTAACTGCTAACTAGGGACTGATAACAGATGATTTGATTGCAAAGACTCTTCCAGATGATGGAATTTAATATATTTTAGCCATTGTCACATTCCAAGCTCTGCCATCCCGATAGATAACTCATCTTCCATACAGTGGAAGAAGCTGCACAATTTTTCACTAGTGTTCATGGAAAACAAATGCAACTCAAGTTTATTGATCTTTCTCAGATAGGAGATGAATATCAGTGTGCTTACATAATTGAATAGTCACAGCAGGAAACCACATATGTTTCTAATGAGCTCCTACCATAGATATCTTTAAATATTATTGCTAAAGAACTTACTGATTTTGATTTTAGATGTAACAGAGCCTTAAAAAAAAAACACCGAGTACTGATCAGATAGTTATTCTGCATATTTTCATTTAAATTTTTTTTCAGTAAGAGCTCGAGATTTGTGTTTCTTTTTCATATATGATATTCATTTTGATTGATATTTAGAAATTAATGAACTTTATAGATTATCATTAAATTTAATTTTAGGCATCATTTCTTCAGAGAGAATAATCATTTAGAGTTCTAAACTGAGAAGTCATTTTAAAATTCTTGATTGATTTCTCCCATTTCTATCTGTAGTTGATAAGTTTTTGGTTGATGTAGATCTATTTATATTGATCTCTCATGCTTAACATCATATGCTCATTAAAAATCCTACTTAGTTTAGTTAAACTGAAGCTCATATTTCACTCACTAAGTCTAGAACTATGTAACTAATTGTTTATGTTCTGTAATAACAATCTCTTTTAGCAGGTCAGGTTGCTTCTCCTCAGTCTACTCCAGCCTGTGTTGAGACTAAAAATGATGTTAGCAGAGAAAACAGCACTGTTGACTTTAGCAAGGTAAGCTTTTCTCTCCTCCATCTAAGTAAACTGCTAAATGACTACCTATTTTTAAGAGGTGTTGATGCAAGTTTTTGCATGCCTTTTTTCCTGGATTCTTAACGGAAGCTTGAAATTGTTGGAGAAAATGTTAGCATTCAGTTCACAGGGAATGTCTTGAAATTGTTGGAGAAAATGTTAGCATTCAGTTCACAGGGAATGTCTTGAAATTGTTGGAGAAAATGTTAGCATTCAGTTCACAGGGAATGTCTTGAAATTGTTGGAGAAAATGTTAGCATTCAGTTCACAGGGAATGTCTTGAAATTGTAGAAAATGTTAGCATTCAGTTCACAGGGAATGTCTTGCCTATTGGAGGAAACAAATGTCTAAGTTTTATGAAAAATCTTTTGGATCCAAACACTTCATATGGCAATAAAAGGAATAACTAGACTTCTTAGGAAGCTTAATATATTGTTTAAAAATATTTGTTAGCTTTTTCCTCTCAAAATTATTTTCCCTTTAATGGCAGAGAAATAAATGACGTAAAGCTTTAGCATTGTTGTATTTTGAGGAACTCATTGTAAGGAATCCCTAGAAGGTAAAACAGCAGGATTTTGAATAAAAACATATTAAGAACTGATTGTGTTGAGAGATACATTTGGTTAGAGATGGTCTAAATGAAATAATTTGTTTAAATATACACCAAGAAAATAATGAGTTAGTGAAAATAACATGATTTTGGTTAATACATTCCAGACCTCACTTGTGTGCTGTTATAAGCTATGACAAAGTAACAATTGAATAGAACAGAGAAGTTTCAATGTTCATAAAAAATAAGAATGTTAAACAATTCACTTTATCTGAGTGACTGAAATAGTAATAACTTAGAGATAGTATTTTGATAAATCCCAGTGACTCAGTGGGAGGCAATGGGATGGGTGGCAATGTGATGAAGTAACCTGAATTACAGTGCTGAAGAGAGTTGTCAGTTCCTTGAAGCTGTTAGCATCTTTGGGACAATGCTTACATGTGCTGAGTCTAGTTATGTGCATGCTCTCCCTTTGGTGCCTGGTGGGAGCATGATGTGCCAGCTTAAGTCTGTTAATTATGCGTGCAGGGACTGGGAGGCCAACAAAAGGGGCATGCTAGTCCATGTGGGATGAAACAAAGGCATGAAAAAGGACCTCCACACCCGCAAGAGAGAGAGGTGAGGGCATATATTTGGGCTCTATTTCTACAGTAATTCAAAGCTCATTTCACTGTACGGAGGCATATGATTCAAATAGTAAACCAGTTCAAATGTATTCCATCTGCCACTCTAAAAATTCTTTTTAAAGCATTACATCTTCATTCATCTGCAAGTTATAATAAAATTGTCACAAACTGCATGCATTTAATTTCTTCAGTTCTTAATTAAAAACAGTATCTTTAAAGTAATGACATAAAAGTATTAATTATCTAATCATGAACAGTATAACAAGGGCTTAGTCTTGAAAGCAATGATTTTTAAACCATGTAGATCACCTTTTCAAATAAATTACTTTTTAACTTTAAAAAAAAATCCTTAAAGTTTGAATTTTATATTTCCATGCCAATTAGGATTTGTGCATGACCCATCTTTGTAGTCTTCAGAAATACTCATCACCACGAAAGGAAAATAAAGATAGCCAATTGAAGATAGTCTCATCTCTGCACCCCCAACAATTAGAACTGCAGAATGTGACAAATTGAGAAAGAGCATATGATCTTGAATACTATCACTATCTCTAGCATTTCCATGTCACCTCATCATGGAGTTCTCTAAGCTTTAGCCTTTTCATTGCTTACAATAAAAATCATATACGTTTTTGTTATTGTTATGAAGAGTTAGAGACAATAGCCTAGTAGAGTACTGGCCATAAAGTAGCTACTTAATGACTATTGTATTAATGGTGGGAATGGTAATGTTGAAATAAATTCCAGACCAGAATTTAATGTTTTGGTTCCCACTGGATCTTTAGTATCATAAACAAATATTTGAGTTATATTTGTTGAATAAATTCTACAGAATTCAAATTAATTAGTCTTTGGTTTGAGAATTATAAAACAAAATAAAAATGCTTCTAACTTTATAACCTGGTAGAGCAAAGAATTAGGGTTTGGAAAGAACTGTTATGATCCATCACTATGGAGACAATTCTTAGTGACAGATTTTTCAGGTATGCAAGCTAAGGTATTTTTAAACTGCTGATTTCAGCTTGGTGGTAACTTTATTAAAATTTAGCTAATTTCCATGTTATTCTGTCCGGTTAAATATTTTAAGTTTTTATGTGTAGATTTTAAATCAGAAAAACTCAAGATATTAAAAGGCCTTTTTTTCCTGTAACTTGATCCTATGTTTCATCAGTCTTCAATCTACACATTTTTAGCCTCACCACTGAATAGGTTCATCAGGTTCATTCATTTAAATAATGACCTAGACCATAATCTGTTGTGTCAAATTTTTACTCCAAAGAGTAGGAACATCAAAATACTATTTGCATTTTTGCTTTTTATGCACCCAATAGAAGATAGCTTTTTTGTTTCAACTGTGATTCCTTTATTTCAAATGTTCTAAAGAAGGCATCATGTATTTCCTAAATGGAAAGAACCTTCTTTTGCATTTATCTGCAATAGATGACATATATTAGGGGTAGCATACCTTGGGTATCTCATTTTGGAAAAAAGCTGAGAGCAGGAGAGTTTAAATGAATCACCTCCTCAAGGTCACTTTAAAGTGTCAAATATTATTTGTCCATAAAGAATCAATTAAATTTCTTCTGGTTTCACTGATACACTTAAGACGTATGCTTTCTCTTTAAATTTTCATCTCCCTTTCCTTCCACTCTCAGTATGTGGCTTCAACAGGCATTTTCAGTTGCACTGTGATCATTTTTCTCATTTTGCTGTTTCCACCAACAGCTACTGTCTCAACTAGTTAGAATAAGGCATATTTACCATTTGGTATAATGCTGGGGCCTACAGAGACTAGAAATATGAGTGAAAATACAGACCCCAAAGAAAATTCTCTGACTCCTTTAAGGTTCTCTTCAAAGCACTAGAAATTTCTAGGATTTCTGTCCATCAATTTTAAGTGTTTGAATCCACCAGAAGGTTGTCTAAGAAATGTAATTGCAGGGGCTACAGAGATGACTCAGCCATTAAGAGCACTAACTATTCTTGCAAAGGCCCCAGGTTTGGTTCCCAGAAGCCACATGGTAGCTAACAGCCATCCTAAACTCCAGTTCCAGAGGCTCTGATGCCCTCTTCTGGACTGCACAGGTGCTGTATGCATATGGTACACTTACATGCATGCAGCAAAACACTCATACTCATAAAATGGAAATAAGTAAATTTTGTTTAAAAAAGAAACATATTGCAACCTAGACCCTAGAAGCTCTTTTTAGGTAGCGCAATTTTATATAAGATTAAATTGTGACTCCTAATTTTACTGAGAGGTAGGAATGTTGTCAAATGTTTCCTTTTGAATTATGTAGTATTATAAATATGAAAATACATAGCATAATATAATCTGAAAATATATAATGATTAATGTACTTTCATCTTGCCCTAATATGCAGCTAGTCTAATAATAATATAATGTCATCAGTGATATATAATTACTCCCTGTAGTCCCAGTTGTCCTGGAACTCACTATATAGACCAGGCTGATGTTGAACTCATAGAGATCCTCCTGCCTCTGCCTCTCAAGTGCTGGGATTAAAGGAGTATGCTACCATGCCCAGCCACATATGTATGTGTTTGTGTGTGTGTGTGTGTGTATGTGTGTGTAATTTATTGTATATTTAAAATAAAATGATAAATTACTTATCTTGAAATCAGATTCTTTATACACTAATGCCTTTTCCAAATAATAGACATCGATGATATATTATGTTTAATATATCATATAATATATCATATATAATAATCATATATAATTTAAAAATCATGTGTAATGGTCACAGCTTTTGTGATGTTAAACTACTCTAATATACTATGTAATCATTGATTTAAATAAATTTCATCTTAAAACACTTAATTCTATATTTATTGTTTCCCTGAAATACATACTTTAATAGGAAAGACTGAAATTTACTGAGTTATAAATGAATTTCAACTAAGACTTATATAGGTGGAATTTAAATTTCAGGTATGCTTAATATATCTCAATGATAAATTTCTTACTTTTTAAATTAAAAATGTATTACATCAATATGTATATGTGTGTTATGCTTTTGTGCCAGTCTCTCTCTCTCTCTCTCTCTCTCTCTCTCTCTCTCTCTCTCT
>NW_008348613.1:2764186-2772008 GCF_000622305.1 Nannospalax galili
TTATATAAATATATATTTGTTTGTTGTTTTTTTGTCTGTGTCTCTCTCTCTCTCTCTCTCTCTCTCTCTCTCTCTCTCTCTCTCTCTCTCTCTCTCTCTGTGTGTGTGTGTAGGTCAGAGAACAAAATACAGGAGTCAGTTCTCACCTTACATTATTTGGGTTCTGGGGGATCAAACTCAGGTCTTCAGACTTGGCAGCTAGTGCCTGAGCCATCTCAGTGGCCTCTCTAGATTTTCTTAAAAAAATTATTTCCTCATTTAAATTTTGTCCAATTGTGTAAATATTATGTCATAGTCCTACTGGTAGATAAAACTTAGTTTATTCTTTTAAACTTTGAAAGCTTAGTGAAAATTTATTACATACGTCTCACAGCACTAAGAGTGTTCAGAAGGGTCTCTCAAGTGTAAGAACTAGCATTCAGATTCCTAGCACCCATGCAAATGCCAGGCAGTCCTAGTGACCTGTTTATGATCCCAACACTCAAGAGACAGAGACAGGGATCCCTGGGGACCCTGACTCAATATGTATGCTGGAGAATGATGGAAAAAGACATCTGGTGTCAACCTCTGGCATTCATACATATGTGTACACACAGGCCTGTGCCCCACACATATGTGCTCACACACATGCAAGCATGTACACATGCCACATATACATACATTCAGAAAAATGAAAGAATCATAAAAACATACTATAAGAGAAATATTTTATTCTTTTTCTGGAATCTTTTGCATTATAGTGAAAATGTAAACATTACTAACTTAAAACCTTTTAAATACCACAATAAAAGCATAAATTAGGCTTCCTTATCTATTAATTAAAATTTAGATTCTACAAAAAAAATATTTGGCATATAATACTATGGCAAAGATACATTAAGAACTTACGAATTTGTATTTGAAAGTATATTTGTTAGGCAAAAACTATAGAATTTGTAATATTTGTGAAATATTTCTTATTTGAATTTTCCTTTGTTATGTGATTCTTTAACATAAAATATGATTATACCATTGATGGAATCCTACAGATGGCTATCTTTAATTTTGATATTATTTCTCAGTGCTGGAGATGATAGCCAGAGCTGGCCATGTGCTAGGCAAATGCTCTACTACTGCAGCTATTTAGACAGCTTTTATATTTAATCTTGGTAATGGGATATACCCTGTATGACTGGATTTTATGTTTTTAGCAGCCATAGCCTACGTGAAGGTTAATTTATTATGTACCTTCAAAAAGCTGTACTAATGCCTGTATTTAAGAAACATTTTAGACATAATCACTAGATTATGTAGCTATTGACTTTGTAAGGTATTTATAAGCATTTTATCAATTTAAAATTATTGAAAAAATTTTTAATCCTGCAAAATAATTATGTGACCTAAAAACATCTTTGTCTCATTCATATTAGGCAAAGCTCTGTCCTCTCTCTCTCTTTGCTACTCTCACTTTGATCTCTGGGCCCCTTTTCATTAACATGAGAACATAAAACCAATTAGTAGGGCAAATAAACTCCTATTCCTCTAAAAACAGTTCCATAAAAAGCAATGCAAATGAATTAGAAACAAGAAATAGGCCTTGCACATTTTGCTTTAAAGTTGCTGCTTCGTTTTCATTGAAGCCCCATGCATAAAGATGACAAATATTTTAAAGACTATTTTATGTGCATTTTCAGACTTCACCCTTTGCTCTCAGTATCTTTCTTTTAATGATCAGTTTTCTTTTCTTTTCATTCATTGAAATCACAGACATTCCATACTAGAAACTAAACTATGGATCTGTAATAATTCTAAATGTTAATATTTTTATTATTCTTTTTTCTATTTTGTCATTTATAAATTGTAAAGTAGATAACTTAAACTGAAGAAGTTATTAGACCAAGTGTAAAATGTGAAGAACATAGTGCAATTAGAATAAAGAGAATGTTAGAGTCATATTATGCTCTAAGAATCTATTTCTTTTGAAATGGCCATATGTTGAATATTAATGGAAATGTATAAAATCAATCTATCATAAATATTAAATTTGTGACCTTCTAATTTAATGTGATGAAAATGTGTTTGTTAATTGAACACATGTACTTTTCTAAGTTTTAATATTGCTGATACCAAAACACTTCCTTTTAAAAATATTTATTAGAAAGATGAAGATATTCGACTCACTAATAGCAAATTAAAATTCCTCACAAACAAGGAAAAACTTGAGGTACTTAACTGTGTGCATTGTTTAACCTATATTTGTTGACAGACTACTATCTATAAAGCACTGTTCTAGACAATGAGTGATAATATTCTCCCAATTTTGATTGATCTTATCTACTTGCTCACAGGTTGACCTGCATTTTATGAAAAAGATTCCTCCAGGTGCTGAGGCTTCAAACATCCTGGTGGGAGAATTGGAGTTCTTAGACAGAACTGTAGTTGCCTTTGTCAGGTTGTCTCCAGCTGTCTTACTCCAAGGACTGGCTGAAGTTCCAATCCCAAGCAGGTAAAAACTACCCAAGCTTTTTTATGTTTGTGGAGTCATTTAGTATAAGAAATTGCAAAGTTTAAATATAATTTTCTCTTAGATGTTTGACTAGAAACTAATGTGCCATTCATAAACCTACCATTTCTTCTTTATAAAAGTAGAAGAGTGCTTTAGAAATTATTCTATTTCTTCCTACTCCTTCTTAAACTTCATATTTCATTTTAGGCATACTACTCATCTTCAGATTCCTAGTCTATATAACTTTACATTTTTTGTACAAGAAGTGATTAGTAGCCTTTTCTCCAAGATTACATTAAATTGTATGTTTAAGAAAGAGCATCTTGTATGTGTGTCATTAAACTTAAGAGGATCAGTGTTTCCAAGACTTGGCTTCGTTTGAATGACAGACCTTCAAAGTGTATGGAAATTCCCTACGTAGAGTCACCCTTGCCATGTCAAGTGTTTCATGCTTTAGCCTGGGTATAGCTGGCCTGTCATTCCTGGGGTTTGAAAAATCATTGGTAGTCATATATTGAAACCGTGGTTATATCTGGATCAAAAGAGTAAGTTTACTATATGACAGAATACCTGAAGTCCTGTAGGTTGGCTGTGAAGGGCATGAAAATAGGGGAAGGCGTCAAATGTGATTAATATGTAGTCTATGAAATACAGAAAACTTCAGTAAAACCATAGATTAAAATACAAACTTTCTCTGACACATGTACAATGGAACCTCTATGCTTAAGGCTCATGGAGCATAGTGACACAGGGGTAGAGAGGAATACTAATGCAGCCTTCAGCTATCGTAAATGAAGCTCTCATGCAACAGAGGGCCATGAACACAAAGGGCTACAAATGGCCAAAGCACAGAGAATAAGTCTGCAGACTGTGGGTCTTTGGACTAGACAGAAGTAATACACTCCATCCTTCCATGCTTCAGGGACCATTTAAGAAAAGGAGACAGAAAGACTGTAAGATCTAGGGGAGTTGTTATGACCATATGGAAACAGTCTTACAGGCTCCTGGGATCTTGCTCATATAAATCTACAGCAATGGTGTCAGCGTGCAAAAGACCCATGTAAACTCAAGTAGTAAAAAACTGGGTAAATGGGCAGCAGGCACCAACATTAACCAAAGAGTTTTGGCAGCTGATTTTTGCTGGGTGAGAGAGAGCTGATCTTCTTTTAAGGGAAGAACTCTAGATAGTCTGTCTAGACCTCAGTGAATGAACTTTCACTGAGGGATGTCTGGGTACACTAACTTGACACAGTAGGCCTTAACATAAATGACAATGCATGATATCAGGCAGGGGGCAGCTATGGGAGGGTGTGGATGGGGGAGGGGGTATAAAGATAATTAAGTTGTTTTGTATGAAGTACACAAAAATTCAATTAAAAAATGATTTTAAGGCTGGACATGGTGGTACACTCCTGTAGTCCCAGCACTTGGGAGGCAGAGGCAGGCGGATCTCTATGAATTCAAGGCCAGCCTGGTCTACATAGTGAGTTCCAGGACAGCTGGGGCTACAGGGAGACCCTGTTTCAAAGAGATCAAAAAATTGTCTTAAAAAGACCAAATTTAATTTGATTATTAGATATTGTTTTCTATTTGCTATACATTAAAACTGACAGGTAAGGGTAACAGAAACTGAATTAAATTATCATTTATCCATTTTATAGATAAAAGGCCATTCATGTGGAAAAAAAGAAAATAAAATATAGGATATAGATTCTGCTGTGTTAGGTTCCCTCCAGTGTATCTAGAATGTGTTTCCTTCTCTACTGCTACCATCCAACATGATTCCTATGCACACCTGGTTTTATCCAACTACAGCAAAACCTATCTGTTTAGGGCTCCATTTTACACGTTTGATGCCCTGGCTACTCAAGATGTTTAGACTGTATGACCCCTCTTCCAAACAGAGTGCCTCAGTGAAGTTTATAAGCATGAAAATTACAACATGAAATTATAAACATCTAATTACATAATTAAGGTTGAATATTTCTGTATATAAACTACATCCTATTCAGAGTTTCTGGAAATCTAGAATTCATATTTCAGATGTCAGATTTACTAACTGTAGAGATACTGTAGCAGTTTAAAATTCCCTTTCAGTTCTGTGGAAATTAACATTTCATTGTTCAGAAAAGTGTCTTGTGAAATATGAATAAATGAAGGCTGTTTATGATGAAAGTTCCAAATATCAAAGGAAAGAAAAAATATCCCCAGGAGTAGAGAATAGCCATAATGGGGTTATATACCCTCACTTTGAAAAGTGTCAGATTTAAGTGACCTCCTTCATACTGACTCAGCAAAACTATGTGTAGAGAGAATGGAGAAAAAATTGGAGGCACTGTAGAGCCACTGTGTAGGAAAAGCATTAAAAGACTAGGCTATTTATTTAGGAAAAGTGAAAAATAAAGGATATTGGACAAACAGAATAAAGAAAATCATTTGAGAACTCTAATCATACTTTCTTGGGAAGACAAAAGGACTTTCCATGGTGATAAAGCCAACACATACTAGATATGTCAGAAAATAATCTTTTAGACCACTATAAATAGTGCATGCACTAAAAACTTGGAAGATAGAAAGATATAAATAGGTTACAAATTTTCTTAAAAGTATTATAGTTGATAAAGCACCTGCTACCACATTAAACTATTCTTGTTTTTTATATATACTAGGCATACATGTATACATATACATACATAAATATATAGATATGTATAAGAATTTGACTTGGATTCAGTTATAACTGCTATAAAAATTGTGACAATCTCTAACACCTCTAAGATTGTGTAATACATGCTTCATGTAAAAATGTATGAATTCTAAAGGTTTATGGCTAAACAAATATAGAATTACATTAACTAATACATCTTTTAGAGTCACACATCTTCATACTTAGTATAAACCATTAAATAAACTAACAACACAGAATTATACAGCAAAATATATGGTGTTCTTTTAATTTGCACACTTTCCATGAAACACTGACTCTTTCATAGACAGGACAATTACTAGGTCCTTTAAAGTTAACGCACGTATCGATTTCTTTAAAAGTATCAGATGAGATGAGGAATTTGCTTAACTTTCAGATCAATTTATATGGAGCATTATGGTATGTGTACTATTTTTATCTTCTAGCACTGGAATTGGTGACTTGTTAACTTGATGTTTTCATCAACTTAACTGACCTTTAATTCATAGCAATTTTGTATTTAATGAAAAATTTGCATACATTGGGCTTCAGTAAAATCGTCTCTTTATGGTACTGTATCGCTTCTTCCTCTTATGAGTACTCCGTTTTGTCTGTAAGTGAACTTTCTTGCTTCCTATTTAGATTTAGACAGATTTTCTCTCCTATCATTCTTTTCTAAGGGTTTAAAATCCTTAAACTTCCTAGCCACAATTGCATAAGCTGCACAAATAGTTAAATATATAAACACGGATTAAAAATTACCCTGTATTCCTATTGCTTGAGGATTTTACACAGAAAAGTCAGCTGTAAAACATCCCAAAATTATAATGAACTGTGAAAAATTATGAAAATATTTCACATCAGCCAGACATGGTGGCACATGCTTTTCGTCCCAGCACTTGGGAGGCAGAGGCAGACAGAGGGATCTCTGTGAGTTCAAGGCCAGTGTGGTCTACATAGTGAGTTCCAGGTCAGCAGAGGCTACAGAAAGACCCTGTCTCAAAATGACCAAAAAAAAAGGGGGGGGGATAGTTCACAAATTGTAATTAACTCCTTTGAGATGTGTGATTCTGTTCTACTGAAATTCTTGCTATATTTCTGCCTTTAATGTTTTTTTTTTTTTTAATTACAGATTTTTATTCATTCTTCTGGGACCCCTGGGAAAGGGTCAACAGTACCATGAGATTGGAAGATCGATTGCAACCCTAATGACAGATGAGGTATTTATTGAAATTCTTTATGAATATTTTCTCTAAAATGTGTGTCTAACTTAGGAGTCCTTTTTATGACAGTTTTCTGTGAATCATTTTTTTTTTCTGTATTGACTCCCATTTTCCCAAGCTTTCAATATCAAATTTCTTTGAGAAAATTTTATTCAAAAAGGATAGCTTAGAAACCATGAATAATAATATTTTGAGAACTCATCTGATCAAGAAAATTCTCTTAAAACATTAATTAAATTATATTTAAAATATATTTATATTTTTCACATATTATATAGGCTAGCTCTGTAAAGCATCACTGTTAATGTCATTGAAAATAGTGTTTGGAACAAAAATCATTTTACTGTCTAAATAATAGCTAATGCTTAATCTACACAGGCTACATGACACCAAAAGGCTATACAACCTCTGAAAACTCTGCAATAACCTGAAGTATGTGTAGATGACCTGAATCTTAGGGTCCTTGTTCCATTACTGGGGTGATAGGTGTATTTTAAGGGACTTGTGATCTTCATGGTAAAAGTAAAATATTTATTTGTGAAAAAAATTTTGTAGATATATTTGGATTCTAAAAAGCTTTTATTAGCTTCTCAAAGAGATCTCTTGAAAATGGATAGATCTTAAAAAATAAGAAGACAAAATAATATAACTTTTTCTTTGATTTATAGTCTCCAACACATGAAAATTTGTTCCTGTTGTTAAAAGGATGAGCCGATGTAAAAGATGGGATTGTGCATTATCTGAATATCTAAATAGTGTAGCAAAAACGTAAGACTGAAAGTACTTGAGAATAATGTGAAGAGTTAATGTTGAATATTGCTTTTCCTTGATTTGTGGAATCTGAAAATTTGAACTTGTGTTTATTGTTTGAAATTATAAATGGTATCTGTTCAAATTGCTTATGGTTTTATATGAAAATTATTTCTGTTTACACATAAGAAGCTAAGAGTTTAGAGAACAACCCTAAATTCCATGTTCCAGTAGGAAGCAGTTTTTATAGTTAACAGCATTCACTATTTTGGTTGGTTGAAGCTGGCGATCTGCTAAGTTAATATATTCCAAAAGGTTTTTACCTCTTAGTCACAGAATGTTAAGTGGAAAACAAAGGTGGGCAAGAAGTGGATATTTAGTGGGCTAAAGATGGTCCACGATAAATGGTAAATAGACTCAAGACCTTCAGCATTTGAAACTCTCCACAACCACTGAAGTTCTGATCAGTTGATCAGACTTTGTAGAATGTTCAGTTTTAAGATAAAGTTTTTTCTGGGAACTTTTGTTAACAATTCCCAGGAGAGTAATTATTCATAGGAAAAATTGTACCATGGAACAGGAGTAATCATCTCAAAAAATTAACTTACATACTCAAGCAACAGAAACATGTGTAAAACCAGAATTGAGACAAGGATCGAAGAGATAATATTTTGACTC
>NW_008348613.1:2772068-2774521 GCF_000622305.1 Nannospalax galili
AGTAAAAATCTCAAGCTAATTCTCTCAAAAAGATCTAGGACCATTAGTCACCTCTACTGTTTCTCTGAAGTGGTCACATTGAATTAATATCCTCAATTGGCATACTGGATATGTGGCCAAGGTAACACAATCTGTTGGAGTTTAGACATTTTCACTTAAAATTTTAGTTTTGCTATAAGCCAAAAGAAGCTGGGATAATTTAATAACTATGGTTTATGTGAGCACTTACTTTTAAGCCAATTTGATACCAAGTTAAAAAAAAAACTTTTTTGAAAATCCTAATGAGTTTATGGGCTTGCCAACAGAACATGGGGGGGGGGGGCTATTTACAGAAGATTGGGGGCCCCCAACCATTTACAGCAGTGCTGGAGAGTCCATACTCAAATATAGATCCTGTGGCTTCCCAACAGACCCACAAAACAGTGAGAGAGGTGCCTCATGAGATTCTTGGCTTATATATATCTTTAGCCCCTCTCCCACATGCAGCTGATTGGGTGTGAGGGGTAACTCACTCCCCCACGGACTCCTTAATGAGTGTGGGAAGGAGATGTGATTATAGCTTTCTGGCATAGTGGTCGGAGGACACTTCCAGGTAACACTCCACCCCTTCCTCCAGCTCTTTCATTCTTTCTGCCAGCCTCTTTCACAAAAGTCCCTGAGCCTTAGAGGAAATGATAGGTGTGGGATGATCTCCATCCCATTGTGGCAAAGTACTGAACTTTTGGGTCTCTGCATCATCTGTTTTCCATGGGCTGTTGGCCCATTGCAGTGGGATTCCATCCATTATAAAAACACAAACAGCAAGAAGCAAGAACATCTAAACAGTGACTGCTATAATACCTTAACCTATGGGCATAAACACAAATGCTTGGATGGTACTTAAGCAGGTGCATCACATCCATCTAACAAAACAATTGCAGCGCTTCCCCACTAGGGCCTATATCCTCCCCTGTCACAGGGTATGACCAGGTCTACAGTGCCAGATGTGTGTTTCACCTCTAAGAGTGGGCACTATTTGCTGGTTGTACACACAATAGATGTGCCACTATTGCACCAGCTGGAACATCTTGTTTGGCATGTTGATAGTGCAAGTGGGGTTCCTTGAACAGAATTATAGGGGACAGTTCTCCCCCAACCATCTGCATATTGCTTTCTGGCACTATCAAAGAAACCTATTCAGTGGTAGGGAGTTTCCAGCTTAGTCCAAGTTTTATTTCTCCCTTTCCCATGCTCACATCATGGGGTATCTTCAACAATAGGGTTTTACTGTCCATTTCCAGTGTACAACCAACATTAATGACAATGGCCTTTATTGTTTTGGAGACATGTAGAGCCCCCCTGGCCAACAGTTCATAGGGGGCAGCCTACTTCTGGCACTGGGATTTTTCATTTAACAACCCTCTGGCTTCTGGTAGGGCTTTCTTCCATCCCTGTAGGATTCCTTCTGTGCTTAAGGCTTTTATCTTTTTTACTGTCTATCAGAAGAATTTTTCCCCCTTTATTCCCATAGTTCTTTGTATAGCCCTCCTTCCCCGCTTTCCATTTAACTATACCATTTTTGCATATTTCTTGCTTAGTAATACCTTTCTCCTACTATTCTTGGATTCCTTCTTTCTCTTTACCTCCCTGGTTCCCTTCTATATTCCTTGTTCCTGCAGTTACATCAGGATATGCACTCACTTATACGGATTTGGTGCTAGAATCCACAAATGAAGGAAAACATACGTCTTTTGTTTTTCTGAGTCCATGTAATGTCACTTAGTATAATAGTTTCTAGATCCATCCATTTACCTGCAAATTTCATATTTCATAATTCTTTACTGATGAGTAGAACTCCATTGTGTAAATATACCACATTTTCATTAACCACTTGTCAGTTGAGGGACACCTAGGTTGCTTCCATCTCTCAGCTATTGTGTGAAGAGCAACAACAAACATGGTTGTACAAGTGTCTGCAGTAGAATAAGTCCCTTGGGTATATGTAAATTATTTTTCAAAACATAAGCTCAGGTAGACAGCACATACACAGCCAATCACACATAAGATATATTTTGTTTTCTTTTGTTTTTTGAGACAGTGTTTCCTTGTAGCCTCAACTGGAACTCACTATGTAGAACAGTTGGCATTGAATTTACAGAGCTCTACCTGCCTCTGCCTTGCAAGTGCTGGGACTAAAGCTGTGCACCACCATGCCTGACTTATATGATAGATTTTTAGCAATGAAGATCTTGTAAATATGCTTTGTTGAGATTATGTCTCCTGTAATCCTCATTGTGAAAATGAAACATAATAAAAGATTTTTAGCAAATACGTATATCCATTGTTTTAGATGTAGTCTAGTCTTAATAAAAACCTTATATTGGACTACTATCCTCAGGCCTCTTGGGGTAAGTCTACAGCGCAGCTCTCCGTGCTGGGACTCCCTAAGCCACATTCACCCTTCCATCCCCCCC
>NW_008348613.1:2780610-2783988 GCF_000622305.1 Nannospalax galili
CTTATATTGAACAGTTTCATATTAAGAATATTTTGAAAAAATGATTGTTACCTCTGACTACTCTACAATTGAAATAAAAATTTTAATTAGTATTTATACTTATTTAAAACATGTTTTGCAAGGAAATTATAATAAAAAATCTATGTATATAACATTTTATTTTATACCTTGATAAACTATTTATCTCATGATTCTAATGAATGCTGTTTTGGATACACAATTAGCATTTTAAGGTCTTGTGAAAATTTATTAGCTATAGATCCTAAGATATTCCTCTAATAGGTTTTAAGATATTCAGAGTACCCAGGTTTATAAGGCAGTATATATTTATCAGAACTTTTAATACATCAGCAAAATACATTATAAATCTGCACATGTGCATTTTATTGCGCATACCAGAAATAAAAATAATTTTAGCACACAATTGAAAAATGAATGAAAAAAATACAAAAGTGGCCACAGTTTGTTAAAAATTTGTTTTGACAGACACAACCAACACATTAAAACAATTATCATAGACACACATGACACAATTACATGAAATTCAGGTGTACCCAGAGTGGGGAAAGGTAGAAAGCTTATATCTCAAGCTCTTAAAGATGTGAGAAAGTCTTAGTGACCTAAAAGAACAAAAGGTGAAGTTTGCCATGTAGACTTAGAGGATATCTTTCTCTTTTCATGAACTAAATAACTAAGAGGGAAATGTCCTTACATATGAAACCACATGTTCCCTTTGTCTACGCTATTAGCATTACATAAATCAGAGGCACCTGGAAGTACAGTAAAGGAAACTTTTTAAGACTTCAGGTTAAGAATAAATAAAGCATAAAAGCAGTTATTCTGAGCATGCTGCATTGGATCTAAAATATGTTACTTTAGGGAAGTAGTTATCACATTTTGTCTCAGGCAGCTCTCTTGGAAGCAAGAAACTTACCAACAGTGCTTCAAGATGGATCTCAGCAGGAGTGCCCAGAAACTTCAGCAGTGACTGAATCATAGCTGCCATGTGGTCATCCTTATGAGACTGAGGAGTTCTAAGTTTTAGGAACCTTCACTGAAGCCAAACCAGGATTTGAGGCTTCAATTGCTGAAAGGAATTTCATGACTAGGTTGTATAATAAAGACATTTTAATACAGGTTTAAGCAAGAGAGCCAAAAGTAAAAGAGCTGCTTAGGGGGGAAAATGTGAGGTATATCCAAGTGTGAGTATAGCTGCCCAAAGGAAAGTGACCTTTACTAATAGGAATTTTATAATATAGCATGGAATCTCCACCCCCAACCCCACTGTTTCTAATCTTAAAAGAGGCCATAATGTATTTGCATATAACACTCTGATGTTAGGGGATAAAGAATAAAGGACAAAGTCAGAGAAAGAGATGAGATAGGAGGACTAGTCTTAGAATTTATCTTTAGCTTTGATATAATCTCAGAGAAAGAGATGAGATAGGAGGACTAGTCTTAGAATTTATCTTTAGCTTTGATATAATCTCTAAAATTTAAAAAATTAATTTCTTAATTTAACATCTTCCTTTAACTCACATATTTTAGAGCTTTTGTTATTGTAAATTGCCAATTTTATAATTTCTTTTGGTGTTTTAGATTATTTTACATTTCAACTAATGCAACTGTCCATTTGTGTTGTCTTAAAATTTTGTTGCCTAGAACTAGTTAAGCACACAAAGAAGCCAATTTAGAGCTAGTAAATGTTCCCCATTGAGGGAAAAGTACTTTTAGTTAGATTTTTACTTTTTTCTTTACATTTGTAAGTTGAATTAACATAGTAATCAAACCTACACCACTACACCAGCTGGAGTTTGGTTTTCTCAAAATATTTCCCTATTCCTTATATTAGATATGGGAGAAGTGTCCAGGGGCATGGGGGAAGGAAAAAAAAAAATCACTGCTATCAAGTTTTAACAAATAAATAGAATCAAACACACCTTTAGAGGTCTGAAAGCAACCAAAAACCAAACCGAATGTCAAAACCAAAATATTTTTTAAAAAACACTTTATTTTTATTTTATGTGTATGAGTGTTTTGCCTGCATGTTATGTAAGTGCCCCACATATTTGCATTGCCCACAGAGGCCAGAAGAGGGTATCAAAGCCCATGAAATTGGAGTTACAGACAGTTTTACACCATATGGGTACTGGTAATTAAACTTGGGTCCTCTGGAAGTACAGCAAGTGTTCCTAACTTCTGAACTATCTCTCCAGTTCCCCCTTCTTTTTAAATACACTTTCAAAACAAACAAAATAGATACCTTAAAACAAACACTTTGAAAGCAAACCAAAACCAAAAAGGTATCTAAAAAATAGGATCCTTAAACAACCAGTTCAGAATAAACAAATGAACCATTAGCAAACCAAGGGAGGTCCAAGAGAGCCCAAGAAAGAAGTCACCACAATCCACCTGAAGAGACAACACCAGATGGCTGGACTCAATGGGTCCATGCTGTGTAGATACCTTGCTTCTAGCCATGTGAGTTTTTGATGAAAAGTAGACCACTGTTGGGGTCCCATATCAGACACCATAACTGACTGTCGTTGCAAAAGCTCAACTCTCATCTCAAAGGTGATAAAAGATAATTTTTTCTGGAGCCAAATATGAGTTACTGTGGCCCAGGAACACAGAGTCAGGTTACCCCAAATTCCATGTTCCAATGTGGAGGCAGTTTCATGAAGTTTTTATAGTAACAAAACAAAGCCATAAATCATCTGTTACTCTCCTTCTTGCTCATGCATCCCTTCAATTGGCCTCCTCCTTGCTGCTTTCATGCATGGCGTGCATGCTCTACACTGGCGATTCCCTTGGCAGGGCAAGTTCTTACTCCTGATAGTTATGAGACTTGAATGTTGAACAAATCGACTGACTCTTAAGATAAATTTTTAAGAGTGGGTCTCACCACGGAGGACATTAGAACCTCAACCATTGGGTGTGCACTGCTTGCAGAACTTTGATAGGTTAATTCTCAAGCATGCCCACATTTGTACATGAGACTCTTAAAGTTCATCTCCTTGAATTTTATAGAACAGGAGCAAGTGAGAAGTCCTTGGATACAGTCTTCTCCCTTCAGCTGAATGTAGCGTTTGATTGATGTCTTCTTTTGATTGTTGAAATCATCTGGTTTTCTTTATTTATCCTTCAAGGATGAATCTGCAGCTAATTCTGAATTTTTAGTAAGCATTTTTAAAGTCCTTAGTTTTCTAAGCCAACTGATATTTAAGAAAACCTTTGTTGTAAATAGGCATTTAAGCATTAATTTTAATTCAGGGTATTGAATTCTGATCTTAAAAATTTTATTATCCTTTTTGTTATGATCAGCTTAGTTATAATCTTATCTACTTTCTTTAATTTTCTTAATCTTTTTACAATGTA
>NW_008348613.1:2784243-2785421 GCF_000622305.1 Nannospalax galili
ACAGAAAAACATATGATATCTTAAATATCTAACAGTAATTTGAAATTTTTTTGTTAAAAAGCATTCACTTCCCATTAGGGTTTGAGACATCCAGAAGATAAAATTTTGACATTTGACTTAATTTCTTTTTCCACTTGTTTACCTTTGTAGTAATTACATTAATCATTTAACAAATATTTAGCTAAACTATATATTTTAATTTAAAGCAGAAATGAATATTGTCACAAATATAATATTATAATGTAACACATTAATATTATCTATAAAATTATGAAGTCTTTATAGGTTTTGAAGCAGGTTTTTTAAATGACCAATATTCTTTTTAAATGTTTAGAGCTGTTTCCTTAAGTTGCTTTTGTAAGGTATTTTGTCACAGGAACAAGAAAATTAACTAATACAAGAAGAAAGAGTTTTTTACAGTGATTATTATCAGTCCAGATTGCCTTTCAAGCAGACTCTAAGCTGAGTTCCATAAGTGGAACTAAAAGTAGAAACTTGGAAATTTGGGGTTATTTAACCACTTTAATATAAGATAGTATGTGATAATATAAATAAACAACAAATACTTTCTGTTCCATTTTATCTTATGTAAAGTACAAAATATATTAGAGATATTTACATACTGTTTAGTGTAAATTTTTCTAGTTGATTCTTACTTTTCCTTTCCCTCTTTACCCTAAGTGCATCACCTTCATACGTGACAGCTAGGCATAATGCTCCATCATAAGCTATAGGGGTTGCAGGGATTGTTCATTAATCACTTAGGAAGACAGGTTCATAGATAGTCTGGACTAACCAACCAGACCAAAGGTAATGTTGATGATGTCATATGTACGTGGTGCTCATAACATTGAGTTGAAGTGATATATGTACAAGGAAGACAAAAAAAGGGGACAATTCTAACATGTTTCTTTCTCTTTTTTTTTAAGACAGAGCCTCCCTGCAGCTCCAGCTAGCCTGGAACTCACTATGTAGATCAGGCTATCCTTGAACTCACAGAGATCCACCTGCCTCTGCCTCCTAAGTGCTGGGATTAAAGGCATGTGCCACCATGCCAGGCTTCTAACATGTTTCTTAATAAAGAAGACATAGAATATCTATGAATCCTAAATGACTACAATGTGAGTGTGAGTGTGTGTGTGTGTGTGTGTGTGTGTGTGTGTAGGTTAGGTATAAAA
>NW_008348613.1:2788132-2815488 GCF_000622305.1 Nannospalax galili
AAAACATCAAAATACTGTGTTTCAGAATATAAAACGTGTTCTCAGAGCTCTTCAGAATATTTATTGACAATGTTCATTACATTTTTCATTTTTCCTTGAGAAAATTTTACTTTGGAGCAATTAATATCCTTAATGTTCTATCATCTATTTTAAAATTGTAAAGCAAAAAAACAGAAGACCAGATATTATCACTTGTTTTCTGAGAGTTGTGGAAGTTTGACATGTTTTCCAGGTAATCAAAAGTAGGGCATGAGGGCCACACTTAAATCCCTTTATTAATTAATATTTGATCTTTACAATCCTGTCAACAGTTAACACATATCTTCTTTGAACTTCAGTCTCAGTGTATCTTTCCATATGCCTGTGGAAATTTGTAGAAATACTGAATAATGAACAGAAATATAGTTCATAATTTTTGAAATGTATCATTCTATCTAAATGTCCCATTGTGCATAAGATGATGAATCAATTTATGCTTCATATTTATACTAATTCTATTTTGGAATAACAGTAAAGAGTAATTGTACAACTTAAAGTTCTTCTTTATTCTTTTAAGTGCTTTTAAATACACATATATTCTAAGATCTCCAGAGATGAATATTAGGCAGGAATTTCTGATTTCTTTCAATATCTCTGTCACTGACAAAAGTAGGTGCAATAACTCCAAGGGAAAATAACATTTACATAAAACTTAGTTAATTAGCCATGGTTCAGTCAAAAGCTTCCTGTGGTGGTAGTGTTTGGGTCTACGAGTCATGGAGACATATCATGACTTATTTCTTGGGTAGGAATACATGAGCTACAGGCATAGAGGGATATACACTTAAAATAGTGAAATATTGCATATTCCTTCATTTTCTTGCCCCCTTCTTCTTCTTCCTCTCTCTCTCCCTCTCTCTCTCTCTCTCTCTCTCTCTCTCTCTCCTTTTTTCATTAATGATGGAAACTGAATTCAGGCATTAGGTATAATAAACAAGCACTTGTTCACTGAACTGTCTGAATCTTAGTCCTAGAACACTGATGTTTCCTGCTTACCTTTAAAACTGTAGTCTCTATATCAATGAACAGCATACAGTAGGCATCCAAGAAATGTTAGAAAGAATGAATAAATGCCCATCACCTCATCCAATTCAGCCACGCTGTAAGATAGGTACTGTTGTCATTCTCAGTGAAGATGGGAGAACTAAAGCTTTAGGGGTTTTGATGCATTTTCAGGGGTTAAGCAGCCACTAAGTCACAGAACCTGGATTCTTAGCCATTTTACATATAACTTCAAGGAAAAAAAATGTTAATTACAATTAATACCTGGTATTACAACAAAACACACAATAAAAATTTTCCTGCAGGAGAAGAGGAAAATTCCTGCTGTACCAAATGGAACAGCAGCTCATGGGGAAGCTGAGCCACATGGAGGACATAGTGGACCTGAACTCCAGCGAACTGGAAGGTTAGTGAAAACTACTTGTATAGGACTTGAAAGATAAAATGGTATGTCATTCTTATCTTAAGGAACTGCTATTTAGTGATCTAATTTATTTTATATGTTTAATAACTACTCTTTGTGAGCGAAATGCCAATTAATTTTATTTCTCTGAAGTTAGTAATGACTGTCATTACTATTAAAACAGTGGATACACCATTTCATTTTATCTTAGTCTTTCATTTCACTGTGCATAAAATACATTCACAGTGTCTTAGAACAAATAAGAAAACTGTCAGTTGACTTGCAAAACAGCTTGTTGAAAGCTTCAGGTTCAAGACAGAAATAAAACTAAATACCAGGAATTAAGTCTTATAGACCTTATCTCATAAATGCAAGTAGGATGTATATAATGGTATTTTTATTATTATGCCTGTGATTTGAAAGAAGTATATGATTTATTTTTCTAATCACACATCTTTGAAGAGATGAAAGCTTCAATTTATTTCATAAAATGTTTTTATGGGTTTCTGACAGTTTGTCTCTCTACAAGCAATGTGTGAGGAGAAAATCAGAAACCCTTGGGTGGATCTCTCTTTAGGGAATTTGTATGTACAGCCTCATTATAATTAAAGACAATTGCCAAGACTTTGCCTCTCCCCTCAGAGCCATTTCCTGTACCTCTGGCAATATGCCCTCTAAGCTGACTTTCCAGTTCCTGGAGTGCTACATTTGAATTTTTCCTGTGTGGTTTTTGTTTTTGCTTTTGTTTTTTTCCTTTATCTATATGTCTCTGAGGAAATGTCCTTTAACATCTTCCCCTGGTATGATACTAATTTTAGATGGTTCAAGTTTTTCCTTCGGCATTCACTGGAAGCCTTATGACTCATTCTGTTTACGGTCATACTTTCAAATGCAATCTTTTCATTTTTGGTGGTATTGTTTTCCTTTCTCTCTCAGGTGTAAACATGCCACATAGCTTAGATTTTTTTCAAGTTCACATTTCCTTACTGCTTCCTAAATCCTCCCAGGTCACCAATATCCGGTATCTTCGCTTCTCCAGAGTTCTTCCACAGATTCTGTTGCTGACATGACTTGAAGTACCCATTACTCATCCGCTCTCCAGGAGTTGCTGGTGCACATCTGGGCTGCTCTTGCACTGTTCTGTAATGAACTCCCACTTCTGGATTTAGATTTTTACTGATAAAGCACTTTTGTTACACAGTTATATAACAACTATCTAGACTAATGTATGTTCTAATAAGTGATTAGAAAGCAGTAGTATAAAATAAAATGCTAACAAAATTTTAAAGATTAATTACTAAATGATAGTTCATAACCACTTCAATTTATTCTTACACCTAGGTAGGATATAAGTCATAAATGAATGCATATGCTAGTAGAATAAAGTATTTTAATTGTGACTTTGACAAGGTGACTTATTATTCAGAAATAAAAAGCATTCAACATTAAAAATATGCATATGTTTTGACAAACACAGGAAGAGGGGTGCAAGCTGAGATTTATGTATGTAAAAATTATATGTGTTCTCTGGAAATTTCTCCTGAGTTTCAAATATTTATTTTTCTTGTTTGTTTTTTCAACCCTTCCTGGTAGAAGCAATTACTAGGCAAATGGTGTTCTATACTAACATAATAGTCAGATAGTTACTAATAGGTAATTCTTATGTCTCCATCTAACTGGGGGTACTAAAAATAGCAGTGAAGGGCAGGACAGATGGTTGAGTGGGTAAGGGTCCTTGCCACCAAACCTAACCACCTGAGTTCCATCCCCAGAGTCCACATGGTAAAGGAGAGAGCCCACATCCACAAGTTATCCTGACCTGACCTGACTAGTGAGCTGTGACTTGTGGATCTTCCTTCCACAAGACCAACTGATATATACATATATATATATATATATATATATATATATATATATATATATATGTGTGTGTGTGTGTGTATCTTTTTGAGACAGGGTCTCCCTGTAACCCCAGCTGGCCTGGAGCTCACTATGTAGACCAGGTTGGTCTTAAAATCACAGTGATCTGCCTGCCTCTGCCTCCCAAGTGCTGGGATTCAAGGCATGTGCCACCATGCCCAGCATTTTTCCTATGTATATTTTCAAGGCCAGTTTGAATTTAGTTCTTAAGGGACAGATTGTTTTGGAGACTAAGATTCCCAAATAAATACCCCTATTCATAAAAAATAACAAAAGTTTAATATTTTTATATGATTCATGAATATTCAAAATGGTAGCAGAACTTTGGAACATTGTAGGTTTTGTTTTTGTTTTATGTGTTTGTTTTGCTTTTATCAAATAAGGTCTTGCTATATAGCTCAGGTTGTCCACAAACCCACAATCTTTCTGTTTCCTGCCTCTGGAGTGCAGGGATTATTGGCATGTTCCATCATGTCCAACTTAAAAAAAATCATTAATTTCCATGTAGTAACTTTATTGTAGTCTTTAAGATCACATCTTTCTTACTTTCAGAAAAAAGAACTTTCAATGTCAAACGCTAAATCTGAACATTTTCAGATGTTTAAATAATGAGAATACCTGTTTTTTCATGTTCTCATTCCTAATAGGTTGAAAACTTTTGTCCTCAAATTTTAACAACCGTGTCACAATTTAATGCTCCTGGACCAAAGAAAAAATTTCTTCTAAGCATTCAGTGTGTTTATTTTTCAGATTTCAAATAAGTGAATTATTTCAAGAAAAGTCATTAATATCTTGTGTTACAATGTGTATAGGCAATACTAGATCAAAATAACATTTATATAGTTTGGTTATTATTGGGTTAGCCTCTTAGCATCCTAAGAATAAAAACAACCTTCGAGCCTATCTGTCCCTGATATAGCTGTTATTCATATAGCCATTTAGATGTCTTGTTGAAACAATATATTTTGAGGGACTTTTATTTTTTCAGGACTAGGTAACTGGAGCCTTTATTAGACACTGCTTTATTTTCCCTAGGATGATGTTTACTTTGGGCATGCACACAAGTCAGTTATCTCTCCATCCCTTACTTTCTGCTCTGCTAGAGATGCAAACAATTGGAAAATACTTCCAAGATTAAGAATGGTAGGCCCGAGTTAGATGTAAGTTAATAAAGAAATGGCACAGAGACCCGAGTACTCCATGAATCACGTTATTTGAAATTTGATTGATAACCACCTCTGAATCTTATTTGAGAAAACCTGAGATTCTTGTTGGCACAATATTTGGGATATCAGAGTGGCTTAAAGCTGTTCTTGTAGATCATAATATTGAAACATGGCAGGTTAATATGGGTCTCACTTCTGCTGATGGAAAACATTACTGTGACCTGGTAACAGAGAAAATGAGCATTTTGACTTATGTGGGATTTTTTTTTAATCTTTGAGTTTCACTATTGTTGTATTTCCCCCTGTGTTTTAGGATTTTTGGGGGACTTATATTAGATATCAAAAGAAAAGCTCCATTCTTCTGGAGTGACTTTAGAGATGCCTTCAGCCTGCAATGCTTAGCATCTTTCCTGTTTCTCTACTGTGCCTGTATGTCTCCTGTCATCACATTTGGAGGACTACTGGGAGAAGCAACTGAAGGGCGTATAGTACGTATTATATTTTTTCACTGAAGTTTTGAAACTTAATCTAGTTTTAAGATTTATAGGTATAAAAATGAGAATTTCATTTTGGATTGTGTTATGAAGAGAGATTAATACATGGTCCAGCAGATAAACTTCCTGTGAATTTCCTAGAGGCCAGGTAGAACTGACAAGCTGAGAATGGAATGTCTCAGAAATATTCATTCCGAGTCTTATACAAAGCTGTGGCTTGATACCTTACCCCTTGATTTTTCAGGTTTTAAATAAGTGAATTATTTCAAGAAAAGTCATTAATATCTTGTGTTACAATGTGTATAGGCAATACTAGATCAAAGTAACATTTATATTGTTTGATTATTATTGGGTTAGCCTCTTAGCTTCCTAGTAATAAAAACAACCTTGGAGCCTATCTGTCCCTGATATTGCTGTTATTCATATAGCCATTTAAATGTCTTGTTGAAACAATATGTATTAAGGGCTTTTTTTTTTTTTTAGAAGGACTAGGTAACTGGAGCCTTTGTTAGACCCTGTTTTATTTTCTCTAGGATGATGTTCCCTTTGGGCATGCACACAAGCCAGTTATCTAGGTCAATTTTACATTCAGTCCATTTCTCATGTATTAGAACCATGTTTTTGTCCAGATGCTAATTCTGAACATATTTAAACATTTTGTAAATCAACAGAAAAGTGAGGCAGAAAATGAAGAAGATGATTCCTATTTACCGTCCTTAATTTTCTGCTCTTGTTGGCCATTTTCCCATCCTTGTTTCTCATGTCCTGCCCAGGATTACTAGGTATGATACAGGAAAGAGAATAAAAGAAAACAGAACAACTGACTAGGGTATTTTAAATGTTTCTACTTATTACAGAAATGGCTATCTAGAGAGCTTAGGTAATGGATCCATTCATATCTTTTCACAGAGTGCAATCGAATCCCTCTTTGGAGCATCCATGACAGGGATAGCCTATTCTCTTTTTGGTGGACAGCCCCTTACCATATTAGGCAGCACAGGACCTGTTTTGGTGTTTGAAAAGATTTTGTTTAAGTTTTGCAAGTAAGTATTATTATTCTTAGCTGTTATCCCTTCTCTCACTACCGTTTTATTCTTTCAGTATCACTTTTGAAGATCTGTGGGGAGAGGTGAAATTCACTGATTTGATTCAGTTTTTTATTATTTTTCCCTTAACGGAAATGAAGGAAAAGGTCAAAGATTGTACATATTTTATGTAATATTTATAACAAACAAAATTCAGTTCGAAGACGAGTTTATAAACTCATGGGATATGAAGTTATTGGCTTTCACTTCCTGAATTAGACGTATTTCCACTCATTTAAATGGTAGCAAGCTGTACAGTGACTGTCTTCCCATACTTTCTTTTCTCTCCCAGAGAATATGGGCTGTCATACCTGTCTCTACGAGCTAGTATTGGACTGTGGACAGCAACGCTATGCATCATACTTGTGGCCACTGATGCAAGTTCCCTTGTCTGCTATATCACCCGGTTTACTGAAGAAGCTTTTGCTTCTCTTATTTGCATCATTTTCATTTATGAAGCCCTAGAGAAACTGTTTGAACTCAGTGAAGCATATCCAATCAATATGCATAATGATTTGGAACTGCTGACACAATACTCGTAAGTACTATTTCTTCTCTTGGCTTTGGAGCTTTTCTTTTTACAACTATTGCTATTGTTATAAGAAATACGAACACCTTACTCTGTGAAGAGTGGGCCTTAAGTTGATTCCTGACCTTCATTCTGGATTTTTAGAGCTGAATAGGAGTTTAAAAGCCATCTAATCAGCCACACATCTGATTCTTGGGTTCTCATTACAGCATCTCTGCCAAGAATATCTTTCTAAAGCTCTATTTGTCAAGTGTTCCATAAAATAAATTCCCAATTAAGTAAGTAAATTTCAACATAGATTGATTTTTGCTTTTATAAAATATGTCATTTTGGTCTTCTTTTAAGCTCCTTATAACCCAGGAAGTATAGATATTAAAATATGAGATTTCATATTTAAAGGAGTGGGAAAAAGAAGCTCACTGAATCTAAGCTATATTCAGTTGGTATTTGAAAGTGTGACAAAGCATAGATGGAAAATCAACAAGTTTAAGTTTAATTTTGCTTTTGGATGTTTGTAATAAGAATATTTAGGTATGGACTGCTGAAGGAGATATTCCAGTTCAAGATTGAAGACGAGACTGGATCTTTTGATTTTCTAGATTTTGTGTGCCATCAGTAGCAGATTTATCTAACGCTGTATCTGTAGTGTATATATGGTCATGGAATTATGATTTTACTTAATTTCAGAAATTTTTGGTTGCATTTACAGATAGAAGTTCAAATATTTCATCCATATGCTCTTCACAAGACAATAATAATCTCTATTCCAACTACCAGTGTTTTTCCTATACATTGCTTAGATGTGGCCACAAAAATTTTAAATCTTTCTTTATTACTAGAAATTCAATGTCAAAATTACATTAAAGTGTTCCTTATAATCTTTAAGAGTGATATAATGATACAATGTTGAAAGCAATGTGATTCTTAGTAGTTAAATTTTATTTTGACCTCTAGAGAAAACTTAATACAAAGTACTCCTATTTGAGGGCAAGAAAATTCAAAGTTTAAATGTAAAATAACTTTCCCAAGTGTGTGTAGGTCATTTAGGTGTCAAAAAAAAAAAAAAAAAAAAAAAAAAAAGGGAAAGGCCTGGGGACTGGGGTGGCAGGGAGCTGCGTTTACAGGGATCAGGAGATTTCTGGTAAGAAAGAATTATGCATGTTTGAAATGAGGAAATCAAAAAAGAGAGAATCAAGTCACAGAGATGTGGGAGAGTCTAAGGCCATACCCTCTGAATGTGTCCAGTCTTGTCAGACCTTGAAAGCTAAGCATGGTCCAGGTCCAGCCTGGTTAATACTTGGATGGGAGCTCTGGAAGACAAGATGAATAAACATGAGGTTAGAGCCTTCAAGGAGTCAAAATGATGAAACAATAGGGTTAAATAAGACCAATGCCAAGAGGCTAGTCTGAGAGTAAGGAGCTTAGTATGTCATGATCCCCGATATCATGATGACCACAAGGAGTGGCCAAGGTTCTGATTTCTCCATGTTTCCATCCTTGTTCTTAAAAGTGAATCATTTTGGGGCTGGAGAGATGGCTCAGCAGTTAAGAGCACTGACTGCTCTTGCGGAAGACCCAGGTCGATTCCCAGCACCCACATGGAGGCTACGAACCATCCTTAACTCCAGTTCCAGGAAAATCTGAAGCCCTCTTCTGACCTCCACGGCATTGCATGACATGGGTGCACTCACATACATGCAGACAATACACTTAGATACGTAAAATAAAAATAATAAAATACTAAAAATAAAAGTGAAGCCTTTTTAAAAATTTTTTATTTATTATTTTTATGTTATGTGTCTGAGTGTATTGCCTGCATGTGTGTGAGTGCACCTGGACCGTGTAACACCATGGAGGTCAGAAGAGGGCGTCAGATTCCCCTGGAACTGGAGTTAAGGACGGTTCGTAGCCTCCATGTGGGTGCTGGGAATCAAACCTGGGTCCCTTGCAAGAGCAGTCAGTGCTCTTAAACATTGAGCCATCTCTCCAGCTCCCAAAATGAATCATTTCAAAAAAATGTTTTCATTAGCCTATAAACAATTAGCCTATAAACCACAGCATTTCATACATGATTTTTGTTGTTCTCCCCACTCTTCTCCACCACCCCTGTGCTCCTGTGCTCTTCTACCCAAGTAACCTCCTTTCCTCTTTCATGTCCATTCCCCACTCCATTAACACCTCTGCTTCCCCCCTCCCTTGGTCCCCTTTCTAGTTATATAGCCCCCCTCCCAAGCTAGGTTCTCCATACAGGTGAGAACATAAAAAGGGGTCTTCACAGTCCAAGTTGTTCTTGGAGCAGTGCAGGCTTCCGAAACTCTGAAACCTCATGTGAATACTGACCATGAATGTGTGCTGACCTCTGTCCCATTGTCCACATGCCCCCCTTTGCTAAAGTTGGGGAGATAGGAGAAGCAGAAAGGCTGCCTCAACATGATGGACAATGAAATTTTAGTGTTCTTTGGCTCCTGAAATGAGCATAACAGAAGCTGAATGGCAGTCTTCCAGGGACATAGAGTGCTGACCAGATGCCATGACTGCTCTATCTCCTTTTTTTGGTTTTTACATTATTATTGTCTGGTATATGTATCCCAATTTGAACATGCCTGCCCATTGAATGGCTCTAAATTCTACCATTGAGAATTTACTTTATGAATTGAACAGGTTTCTATAGGTATGCAAGCATTTTGTCAAGTATTGTCATTACTTGTTTCTTAGGGAAGCAAAATCAATCTTTTTTTTTTCTTGTTATATATAGTGTGCGTTTAGTTATGGGCATTAAATAAACTAAGTAAGTTACAGCTAAGTGCAGCTTTTTTTGTATTAATGTTTTATATACTCTCTCTGTTTCATGAAGTCCATATGACATTGTGATGATTTTCTTAGTCTTATCACTGTGGCCATTTCATATGCGTTAGTGTTAAAGGGTTATGATATTGATTCCCACCTATAGTTTCCTGCTTTAGATGTTGGCTTCATGCTTTCTCAGGTTTCAATGTAAAAGTTCCTATAAAATATTATAGCTTGGACATACTATGTCTAAGATTTTGCAAACTGATGTTCCTGTGCATGTCATAATGTGCCATATGTTATATTCATGTAGAAGATATGGGGTAAAACCATGCATTCTTACGTTCTACATTTCAAATATATTTTGTATTGGGGCCTTCCATATTCAGATTTCCAATCCCAAATAACAAAATGTCTTTATTTTAGAAAAACAACAAGAACAACAAAAGTTTCCTAGCTCTTCTGTCCTCTTAACCTCACAAAGTGGTAATGTGTAAACTTCACATTTGAAAACACACTTTCCTTTTATTGTGCTAAGGGCAAATGCCAAGAACCTGTTTAGTTTTGAGCATCTATTACACGGGAAGATCAAATTGAATATGTCAAATTAGCAGTAAGTAATGAGTTTGAGGGGATAATAATTCCTGCTTGCTTTGATTTTAAGGAATGATGAAAGTAGAATATTTTGTGATAGTTATATAACATGGAATATGTCTTTAGTATATAATGGAGTTCTAAAGGATGGCTACTTAAAGAATGATTAAGAATGCAGAAATACATGTGATAAGAAAGCAGAAGGTGGGTGATCTTGGAAGAAAGTTGGAAACTAGCTAGATGGGGCCAATGGGCAAAGGGGAAGGCAGTGGGGGAGAGAAATAAATGAGAGCAAAATATAATTACATGAACTTATGAAAATACTATAGTCAATCCCATTACTTTGTATGATAACCAAAACCTAGTTTAAATGAGCTATCAGTAAATCCATCACTTAATAAAGGATGAATGAATGCCTTGCAAATGCTTGGGTTAAAGCAAAGTACAAAGTCTATTACTCTAGTTTTTCTTGTATATATAGAGTAGAGTTAGAAAGGTGGGGGTGAAGATGGGGAAGGGGTGTGAATATGATCAAAATATATAAAAATTTCAAAAAGGCAATAAAATAAAAAAGATCCTTCTAAGCTGCTAAAGAAGGGATCTTGCTATTAAGTGATAAGAAATATTTTTGGTTTTGATTTTGCCGTCTCATTTTTGTTTACTACAATTCTTTCTCTAGTCTCTTACATATAACCAAAGATAGTGTTTAAAAAATTTTTAATATTACTGACTGATATTATACTCAGTGTCTTCATTAATCAACTAGATTTGAGTCTTCTTTAAATTTTAAAAAGTAAAGTAACAATCTTATCCCTTATAATCTTAGTATAATGTTATGAATATGGTTAAGTCATAGTTAGTGCACCTTGATTAATTGAACATGTTGCAAAATAATTGTTATCCCCTTACCAAATTTATTTGACAAGTAAAGAAAATTAGCTTGATTCCATTATTTTTAGACTTGCTTTTAAAGATTTAATCCACAAATTTTGAATAAATGTGACACACTATAATAATCTTAATACATATAGAAGAGTTAAAATCTGGATTCAAAACTTTGTTCTGATTGAAAAATTAGCCAAAATGTTGACATGGTGGAAAATCATGTGGACATGCATGAAGTAGGATGTCAGCTTACAGAAGAAATCTAGATATTGATCAGAAATGCAGGGAAAAAGACAATGAAGGATGCTTTCATAGTTCATTCATCAATTAGAACTTATTAACCATAAAATAAGGAGGAAAACAGATTAGAGAAACTGCATTATTACTTTTATGATCACTTTTTTCTATATACCATTCAACAAATTTATCCAGAATTAATATTTTCATGTGTTTCTTTGAGTAATCTCTGTGTGCTTCCACCAGATTAATCTCCACAATAGCAGGGCCAGGTTGGACTTTTGTATCTACTGTCTCTATGAAGTGCTTGGCAAATATCATGTCAATTGTTCATATTTTTATGTTCATTCCTTTTTTTTTTGAGAATTAGGTGCATGTATACAATGAAGTATGATCATACCCTCTCCCTCTCCCCTCCAACTCCCCATATCCCTCCAACAGCTTCCCCTCCAGACACCATGTCCTCTTTTTTAATAGCCCACTAACTCCAAATAGTGTTGTTTCTTACAACTGATAGGCACAATTGATGTAAAGATTTTCCACTCTAAAATAAGTATTGTCTGATACATTAAAATGAAATTAATAAAGCTATAGGCACTCAATAAATGATTATTCAATAAATAAATATCTAATACTTGATTTTTAACATGTACGGCAGAACACATGAGGTCTGGGGAGGGGGGTCATGGGGGCGTGGATGGGGGAGGTTGTCTAAATTTGATTAAGAACTTTTGTATGAAATTTAAGAAGCTCAGTAAAAATTAAAAAACAATCATAATAACTAAGCAAATTTAAGCTAAGATTTACTTTTGTCACTTTAATGTCTTAATGATATGCATGTGCTTTTGGATAATTTATAGATAATTTTCTCTCAGATCTGGGAGAACAAAAGAAAGAGTAAAATTCAGAGGCTCAGGTGTTGACAGTAGGAAACCCTGAAATGATGGAAAGCTGAGCAGGGTTTCTTCCTCAGCTCCCTGACATTTCTACTAATATCCAAAAAGTGTATGAATGTGGACCTTTCCCTCCAGAAGACAAGTTCTTCTTGACAATACTGAATCAAGCTTTTGCATTGATTCAAATCTTTCTTGAAGAGTCACCTTTTAGGAAAAAAAATGGCCTGACCATTCTGAAAGAGCCTGAGGTTCCCACCTTATCGTCCTCTAAAATCATTTACTTGATTAAATGTTCTTTTCAGCAATTCCTGCTCCTTTCTTGTGACATGCCTTGATATGATGCTGTATTGTTATTAAGCTTTCCACCAACTAAAATGCAAGTCCTTTATTTCAACTGCATTTCCTATCTTGCATTTCCTATAAATGGAATTTAGTTTTAACTTTTTCTATTGTTTGCTACTTTTTAATTGATATATATTCATTGAACATGGTTTTGGGCTTCATAAATACATTGTTTTCATACAATTATATAAGGCACTTTGACCGTATTTTCTCTAAGCAGCCCTACCATCACTTTTCTTTGCCATTTCCACCTACCCTAAGCTGTGCTGCTCCCTAGAGGGTTTTATTTCCACTATCATGTCATATATACATATATGCTGTTATGTATCCATGTAAGATCTCTGTCCCACAAATGAGAGAAAAGATGGAATATTTTTCTTTCTGAGATTGGCTTATTATAATGCTAAATATGATAATCCCCAGTTGCATTCATTTTCCTGCAAATGAAATTTCATTATTTATGACTGAATAAAGATCATAATATGTATCACAAAAAGACTATTTACTTGCTTAATTCTCACTGTCTCTTTAATAAACCATGAAGTTTTCTTGAACGGAATTAGTGTCCCTTCATCTTTGCACTCCAGGGACCCTTGGAGATTAGTAGATATTCGTGCACTTTTGTGAACGGTATCTTTCAAGAATTCATTCTTCATATCCACTTTCAGCCGTTTTCCTTTTCTGTAACTGTAGTTTGAACCTGGATAGAATGATCTTTCTTACTGTCTTGTCAAAGGCAATAAGAAGGGGACAAATTGCATCATTAACCAATATTTAAACAAGGGTTTCTTCATTAAAGATGAGTGGCAGCACATTATGCACCAGATTTTGGAAAGATACAATGACTATTCTTAGAGAGTTCACAGTCTATGAGGTACTGACCCAATTTCTCTTTGCTTCTGAGTTGACCTAGATTTAAGGGTGTATTTTGAGGTATTTAAAGTGAAATTTACTGTTTCAATTCACTTTAAAATACCTCAGCATAGATACTGTGGTAATGTGCATATGCATAGTTCTGCTACAAGAACCTAGTGTCTTGACCTAGACTCTACCTACCATTAAATCAGAGAACCTTTGCTCTAGAAAAGTATGCTACCAGACATGGCCCAGTTGACATTAAGGTTTTGATGAATATCAAAATATAATTTCCTTGACAAAATTACTGTCTTGTTAGTATACTGAAATACAGAGGAAAAAATTAAGGGTATTCAACATATGTGAAACCCCTACTCTTTCTAAAGGAAGATATAAAACTTTTGCCAGTGAACTGTATTGTCTGAAGTTTTAGATATGATACTCCAAGTTTAATTTGCAACCTACCCTGTATCCAGCTATTTTTAGTAACAGATATCAACTAAAATAATTCCAGAGTCATGGATATAGAATATTATCACATTACCTATGAATGAGGTTATCATGAAAGATCAAGTTAAGGCTAAAATTAAAAAGCTGGAGCTTCCATAAGCTGATCAAACAGGCTATAGGAAGTATTTTCACAGTATTTTCAGGAAAAGTTTGTTGAATGCATATCTGAATGTGTTAATGAAAAAAATAGCATTCTTTATTTTGCTTCTCTAAGCATAATTTGCTTTATAGTTTGTTGATTTTTCTGTTTTTTAACATTTATTCCAATAGGTGGACTTTTCAATTTCTTTAAACTTCATTCTAAACTACTGAAATTCATAGTTAAGAAAAGCAGTTTGAATAGCTATCAGAGTTGTTTTCTGAAGCAAGTCTTCATTTAAAACATGTTTTTCCAGGGGCTAGGGAAATGGTTTAGTGGGCAAGATCACTTACTCTGCAAAAATAAGGACCTAAGTTAAAATTTCCAGCATCTACCTAAAAAAGCCAGGCATAATTGCACATAACTATAACCCCATAAGGGGGTAGGGAGGTGGATCCTGAAAGCTCAATGTCTAACAAGTTTAACTGAACATGTGGGCTTCAGGTTCAGTGAATGACCTTGTCTCAAGGTAGTAAGGTGGAAAGAGATGCAGGAGGACCCTCAATATCCTGCTTTGGTCTCTGCATGTGTGCCTTCCACATGCATATGCACACACACACACACACACACACACGCACACACACACACACACACACACACACACACACACACTGAGTTTCCTCACTGGAATTTTATAGCCCTAAAGCTCACTGTAAATGAAATGTATAATAAACAATAAAGGCTTTTAGCTTCTGATAAGGAGAAAGAAATGTAGCTCTAAGAGGTCATGAATCATTATTTTAGCAATTATCTAAGAAATTATTCCTAAAGTATCAGTTAAAATAAGTTTAGCTCTCTCTAAAAGTTTTTATTTCAAGAAAGTTAGTGACAGTTTTTTAAGTTCCTCTGAATACTTCACTTTATTTTTACTGAAATTTTGTGAATCAGATAATATCTGCTTAATGAAATGTTATTTATGACTTGCCAATAATCAAATGAAGCATAATAGAATAGAGCACATTTTCTCCAGTATAATGCTTTTTCTAATTAGATGACATGATCTTTGTACCATTCAACTTTATCTTCCTGTTGAGCATATTGCTATGAATTCCATATAAAATTAATATAATGACAGTATTGGCAATTTGTATATGGTTTAATAATTTTCCTCAAGATAACTGCCATTGTTGAGCAATTCTGAGCAAATCATTTTGGTTCATGTAATGTGTAATGCACTGTTCATTCATTCATCACAGCTTTGCTAGATATTTTAAGTGTCACTACTACTTACTTTGTGATATTAGTTATGCTTAGAGGCTTTGCTAATAACCCATATTAGTAAAAGAAATGCTTCCTTTTAACTATGGAAATTAACACATTAATTCCTCTGAACACAATACTTCTAAGATATTTATTAAAGCAGCCAAATTTAGGTAGTTTAGCAAGTTTCCTGTCTATAAATTTCATTCTTGATAATATAAGGTGTTCAGCTTAAACATTTTACAGTCATTACTTACCATATAGGAAAATTTCAAGTAGAAAAGTATATATACATGTATGTATATATATTTGCATATATGTGTGTATAAATATCAGGTAAAAGAAGAGTCTCACTTTATAAAAACCCTATATGGTCATATTTCTCAGTTGTAGGCAAAACTTTTCTTATATAATACTCCCAAATTATTAATCTATCTGAGAGAGACTATTCAAATATTATGTGAGGTATCACAAAATATGTTTTGTAATGAGCTGTCATTCTTAATCTCAGTGAAGTTTTTGTCCTTTTTTTGAGACAAGGTCTCCCTGTAGTTCCAGCTGGCCTGGAACTCACTGTATAGACCAGATTGGGATTGATCTCACAGAGATCTGTCCCCCTTCAGCTTTTCAAGTACCAGGATTAAAGTCACATGCCATCACTGCTATCTTGGTCAGGTATTTTTGCTCATACTTACCCCATAAGTAACTCATTCTTATTATTGCATAGGGTACCTGCTGTCCTCATACTCTATTAGAACTTTCTCTGAAGATCAGTAACTAGAAGGTAATTTTATTGTAAGAATTTTGCATTTTGATATCTAAATAAATAATATGTGCAGTGTTTTCAGTTATAACAGTTGAATTTTAGGTGGATAACAGGAATATTCTTCTGCACTCTGCAATTATATAACTCAACCTTCTTGGATGCATTGTGCCCTCCTTCATTTATATATTGAGTCCCTACCCTCAATACCTCAGCATGTGGTTGTTTGTAAATAGGGTCTTGAAAAATGTTAGATGAGTTCATGTGGTGGTGGTGGTAGTGGTGGGAAGGTTGTCCTAAAATAATCTTACTGTAGAAATTTGGATAGCAAAACACTATAGATGTTTCTGCACATAGAAAAGACGATGTGCGGACACAGCAAGAGGGCAACCATCTCCAAAGCAAGGAGAGAGGCTGCAAGGAAACAAACGCTACCAGTATCTTGATCTTGGATTTCTAAAATTCCAGAAGTATAAAAAAATAAGTTTATTCTGGTTAAGCAACACAGCCTGTGTATTTTGCTCAGTCAGGCCTCACAAACACACTAAATAAAAGCTTGTCATTGAGCCCTGCTACTTTTAGTTGTTATAAAGCAGCTCATTCAAGTTTTGTCTCCTGAGTTACTGACAAGCCCATCCTTTAAGCTGTTCAGGCTAATAAGCATGCATTTATTCATCACTATTTTATTTTATGTATCTCTATGTCTTAGAAAATCTTAATGGCTCCATAAATAGAATTTATATCCTGAAGATCAGAAGGGTTTATGGCTTGCTTAAGTGGAAGAATTAGGATAAATCTCAAGACATTTATTATTTCATTGAATACTTTTGACATTGCATTACATTATAGATCACTGGCTTGTTCAGAGTAGTTTAGTGATCAGTATTTGGCATATGTGAATCAAGCATTCCAGGTATGTCTGTAATCCCAGTACTTGAGAGGCTGAGGCAGGATGATCTTGAGTTAGAGATCAGTTCTTAGTTCTTCTATTCAGCAATAAGAAAGATGAAATAATGAAGTTTGCATATAAATGGATGGATCTAGAAACTGTTATACTAAGTGAAGTAACACAGACTCAGAAAAACAAACGACGTATGTTCTTCCTCATTTGTGGCTCCTAGAACCAAATCCTTTAAAATTCCAGCTCATTTTTAATAAGATGATGCTATACAGCAGTCCCTTCTGCATGAAATAACTATCATCATCATGACTTCAGCTGAGCCTGATCACTAAATATAGTGATATAGAAAGATATTGTCTTTAGAGCTGAGCACTCATCTCTTATTCTCAGCATTTGAGTTATGCATCTCAACACTGAGATAACCACTGTTGCCTACAGCAAAAGGAAAGTTCTCTGACCAAATAAGAGGACAACCTGGTCTGTGGGTATAAACATAAACATGTTGAAGGCAGTTTGACAGCATGACCATTTAGCAAAATAACAACAGCAGGTTCTATAATCACTATCATACTTCACCAGTTATGGGCTTTTTACAAGGATTACAGTATCAGGCTTGGAATTCTCTTGTATGGGGTAGGCCTCAAATCTAACCAGAATGTGGTTAGTTACCCCACAATGCTCATGCCACCATTGTACCTGTAGGCACAACCTGCCTGTAGTTCAGTGTATACAGGGTCCATCTCTGTGGGAGGCCACTGTCTTTTCTCCCCTTCAGACTGCATAGCACCTTCTGGCAGGATAAAAGAAAGCCAAAGGGCAAGAAGTTTTCTGTTCATTTTGAGATTGATTTCTTGATATCCTGCAGCCAAAATATGTGCTGTCTTCAGCAATAGGCAGGAACCATCATACATTTCTATGTGTCTTCAATAGAACTTTGAAGCACCTTCTGTACAAAATAATTTAAAATTATTTAAACAACCAATGAACGAGCAAAGTTGGTTGCTATATGCAAGGTACTTGGGTACAAAATGACAGTGCAGTTGGGGGTCCCTGTCTTCATGAACTTATTATTTATTGAAAGAGTTAGACATTGCATATAAATTAATAACTATAGTTGACATAAAGACATAATATGTAAATAGAGTGAGAATATTTTACAAAATTATGTTCTTAAAGGCAAGGAAAAGATGTGCCTATATTAAGAAAAGAAAAAAAATTAAGAATTTAATTTGTACTTTATATTACCTAGTAGTGGTGGTGTCGAACTTGTAAAAATATATTTCCTCATGATGTGATATAGCTACATATCTTAATGATGTCTTAAAGATAAAAGAATAAGTACTTAATGAACCATTTCTAACAATAAAATCCAAAGTATGGAAATAGATGTATTTATAAAGACTTTCCATTGTACTTTGTAAATATTAATCTTACTGGGAACAAATTAAATGTTTAATAAAAGAAGAGTGAGCAAGTAAATTGAATTGATTCATTTAAGAATGATTATTTTGAAATGTAATGTAGCAAGATATAAATCAGTTATATTACAATGGCTGAATAAACAAAATATTTATGCTCATAAACCATGTTGAAAAATATATAAGAAGAACTACTGGGAAAAATTGCTACAAATCATTATTGCTATGGTAGAAAGCTTGAGAGATTTATTTTTATTTTTTATATAAAATAAATATTCTGTGGTGTGGTTTTATTATTTTTACAAATCAAAATATATTTGAATAAAAATTATAAACATTTGTCTTCTACAGATAGATGATTCTATGATTTTGTTCCTTATGTTAATACATAATGTGATACACAGTACTCTTGAGGTCTAATTTAGTCAACAAAAAGGCTTGGAAAAAGTAGAACACAAAGTATCCCTGTTCAGCGCATAGAAGAAAGTACTATTAATAAGCACAGAGACAAAAGGACAGCGTCTGTAGCCTAGTGTCTAGAATTAGTAATAATGCCGAAGGGAGTTCTACGAAATTATGTTTTCCCGAAGACAGCCATAAGTACTTGTATAAGGAAGACTGATCACCTCCATTAGCCTTGCAAAAAAGCAAAGACTTCTGGATGAGGTCATTTAATTATAATGTTTATCTAATCACTCTGTGGCCATTTATACAAACACGATTGCTTGGAGAACTTGCTTTTCTATGGAAAGCAAAGTGTGGCAGAGGACATGTTTTGTAAAAAGTATGCTTAAGTCAAATGACCCAATACCATGTCAAAATTATTGGCATTTTACAGTTTAAAAATTTTATTTTTTAAGAATTTTGTAAGTACTGTATTTACATCATTCTACCATCCCTCTACACATCCCAACTCCTCCCATGTCCTCCATTCCCTCTCAATTTTGTGACTTCTTTAATGTAGAGAAAAAAGTTAGCGTTGAGAAGTGTAGATATTACCCTTTCTTCTGCCTTTTGATTGTTGGATTTCCCAATCTAGGAGCTTGTGATATTCATAATGGCAATAAAAAAACATAGTGATGACACCTAATACCTAATTACTATTTGCTTAACACAGATGTTGTTCCAGAGCTTTTTGCCAGTGTCACTAGAGGCTGTTTTTGGTAAAATTAACAGAATTTTCTCTTAACTCACATTTTATCTCCTTACAATATTAATTTCTTTGCTTTAGGCTTTAGGTTGGATCAAAATAACCTTGACTGAGTTCATACAGAGGGAAGATCTGAAGTATTCTTTTCCCTCATTTTACTCTTGATATATCATTTAGAATATCTCCTTTCCCTGTTTGAGAGCATGAGAACTCAGCATCCATCCTTTTGATCCTCCATGGGTTGGCACAGAGATTTCTCATTTTTTTTTTTTTCTGGTACTCTATGAAGTATTAACTGTAGGTCTCACAAACAATCTATTGCTAGCCACATTCCTGGACCTCGAGATCATTTTTAAACTTCTTAGATAAGCATGAAGCCTCCAAGATCCATCTGCTGAGAGTTTAGGTGTCTACTGTGGAAACTGGAAAAACAATAATCTTCTTAGCTACATATAATGTCTGTGATGTTAAAAATATTTTAAATTTAAAGCATATTTTTTCCAATTTGGAATTGATTTGTGGATGAGAAAAGTCATTAGCCAGAGATTACTGCCAAAGAGGCATAGGTAACTAAATGTGATCTCCAAAATGTGTCCCTCTTGTGAGTTTATGTTTTTTTTAAAAAAAAAATTAATTGAATTTTTGTGTATTTCACATAGAACATCTTTTTTTTTAAACACAGAACATCTTAATCGTCTTTATACCCCCTTCCCCAATGACACCCTTCCATAATCCCCTCCACCATGTGAATTCATACATTATATCATTTATGTTAAGGCCTAGTGTGTCAAATTAGTGTCCCCAAACGTTCCTCAGTGCAAGTTCAACTACTGAAGTCTAGTCAGCCTATCTAGAGTCCCTCACGTTGGAAGATTAGCTCTTCCTTACCCCGCAGTAATCATTTGCCAATATTCTTCAGTTAAGATAGGGGTCGGCTATCCATTTTCCCAGTTCTATGCTGGGTTTTTGTCTGCTTGAGTTTGCATGGGTCTTGTTCATGCTGACATCATTACTGTAGTTTCAAATGAGCAGGGTCCCAAGAGTTTGTAAGGCTCTTTCCATATGGTCATGCACCTCCTCCCAGGATCTTACAGTCTTTTCACTCCCTCTTCTGCAATGAACATCCCTAGAATAATGTAATTTCTTACTATGTGCAAAATATGTATCCTTATATTTACAGACAAATATCCCAGTCACCACTCATCAAAGAAACGTCTCTTTCACCAGACATAGACTATTACAGACTACCAAAACTGGTCACATACAGATATTGTCTGTGAGTTGCCCAAGCCTAAGTGGCACATCTACAATGCAATCTCTACACCTAAGCCTCATAAAACAGAACAAAAGGTAAAGAGAACACTAATGAATAGAGTAATTCTCATTAAGAAGCCACCTCATAAAACAGAGGGCCAGGAACACAAAAGGTTACGAATGGTCAAAGTGTAGAGATTAAGAGTTTGAAAAATGCTAGTCCTTGGTCAGGACTCCTATATTGAACTTCACCCACCCAATGCTCAGAGTTTGCTACTTTTGTGTCAGACTTACAGCTTAGTGCTTTCAGAGTCATTGCTAAAGTTTAAGTGAAAATACAGTGCCAGGAATGCAGGGCCACTTTATGCATTGTCCTTACTAACACAGGGCATTCGCTTCACACACAGCAAGCACCATGACCCCAAGGGATTCTATGCATGGTGAGCGAAATGAATGGAGAAGCCATACCATCAAGTTTATATGGGGCTATGAGAAGCAGGACACTGAGCATCAGGGCTGAGTGGTGGAGGTAGTGTAGCTGCAGGGAGTTTGGAGGGAAAATCTTAAAGAAGAGAGGTCCTGAAAAGCCTGGGAAGAACACATAGTAAAGTATAATAACTTCGTTTGTTCTGGAACCTTCTTAATTTTCTGGCTATCCTCATGGAAATGGCAGCAAATATATCTAGAAGCAGCATATTACAGATGAAAGAGTGGAGCTTTCAGGGTCTAACAGACAATCATTCAAATCCAATCTTGTTAATGTAGACTTGGATAAGTTGTCAAATATTTAGCTTCTTCATTCTATAATATGTTAAAATTAAATAATTAAATTAGAAGCCATAAAAAGTTCCTTCTGCCATGCACATGGTAGCTGTATACATACTGTATCTATATGTATAGATATACAGTAGGTATATAAAGCCGGTACATACACTCATACATTGATATGTGGTGTACTCATATTTCTATTATAACTACCTTTTATCCTTATTGTGTTCCTTCTATAAAACTATTGCCATGTTTTCTCTCTTTTGTACTGCAGTCATTCTTTGGTATCATTGGATAAGTGGTGCAAGGATCCCTTGCAGTTTCCAAAATCTGTAGATCTTCAAGTCCCTCCTATAATACAGTGTAGTAGTTGCATATAGCCCTCACACACTCTCCTGAATCATCTCTATGTCACCTAATACCCAGTGTAATGTAAATGTGAAGAAAATAGCTTTCACCCTGTGTTCTTTAGGAAATAATGACAGAGAAGAAAGTCTGCATGTTTTCAGTTAAGATGGAATTTTTTCTGTATTTTCAATCCGCAGTTGCTTGAAGCTATGGATCTAGAGTGTGTGGTTAGGTAGAGCTCACTACATGTTAGTTTACTTTGAAGGAAAATGAAGAGGACAGTAGGACAAGAGTGGTTTGGACAGTCTAACTACTTGCTTATCGGATAAATGAATGCTGTGTCTAGGGAGAAGGACCTCTCATGTGTATGCGTTCACTACAGTAACAAAAAAATTTTAGTTCAGAAAAGAAATTGTTTTGCCTTTACAGATGTAACTGCATGGAACCGCATAATCCCAGCAATGATACATTGAAGGAATGGAGGGAGTCCAATATTTCTACCTCTGACATAATTTGGGAGAATCTAACTGTGTCAGTAAGTAAAAAATTGTGAAATAAGTTACAATGGTAAGATTTTTAAATATATAAATTTATAAAAGTGATTGTTTGGCTTTAATTTTAAAATATTCCATTTCATATATCTGGCAATAATTTGAATTTTCATTCATTATGAAGAAATTTCTCTTCATAGGCCTGAATTGTTCTGAAAGCTCCCATACACAGAATAAGACTGATGTTAAATACCAGCACTGTTGACCTAAATGAAATCATCCCAGCAGGACTCATTGTGCCTTGCACATGAAAACCCGGGACGCTTCCACTTTGTTCTGCAATGCTGCTGCTCCCACTGTTCAAAATAGGCTGAGGGGAGAGGACAGGAAAATGTTTTACCATGGACACTGAAGTCTAATGAACATGTCCTTTTGTCTTTTGTCTTTTTTTTTTTTTTTTTTCAGAGCTGAGGACCAAACCCAGGGCCTTGCGCTTGTTAGGCAAGCGCTCTACCACTGAGCTAAATCCCCAACCCCATGAACATGTCCTTTTATCAACAAAATTACCATATTTTTCCCAACAGAAATTTCCTCCTTCCATTTTATTCTTAAATCTACTTAAAAAGGCTATAATAATGTATTTTTCTCCTATAGTTAACTCTGTTCCTTTGTTTTATTAGGCATTTCTCTTCTTTGTAATTTCTGTTTTCTCATAGTGAAATTTCTTAATTCTCTTACTCTGATACTAATGTGTTTGTATCGGGTTTGTATCCTTCACTTCTGTCTAATGAAATATTGAAATTTGAAAAACAACCCACAAGTGTTCTGCTTTTAGTAAATACCAAAATCTCTAAGAAGCCCTACTTTCTTTTCAATTCCCTCTAATCACAAGCATTACTATCCAAAACTTCTGCCATATTACCTACCTGTACATGCTGGAATTCCACAGTAGCTATCAACAGAACACTGTAAAAATTCTAGTTCACTTGATCAAACACATATTATTTTAGTAAATGAGTCACTTAGTGGAACATATAAATCTTTTTTGTTATATTAATACTATAAAACTCTAAACATAATTTTAAAACTTTTTATTTTTCTGTGCATTTCATACAATACATTCTTGATCATATTTACAACCTCTCCCTTATCTGCACCTCCATAGTCCCTCTGCCAGATTTCATACATTCTTTCATAAATGTTTAAGCCTTTCAGTCATTTGTGTCCCCAAATGCAATGTGAGTCCATCCACTGGAACCTGGTCAAACTATCTAGCATCATTCCCTTAAAGAATTTTATCTAATCCTTAAAAGATTTTAGGGTTACCTCTTCAGAGTGGGGGAGAGTTAAAGTAACCAAAAGCCCCATAAAAATAAATAAATACAAGAAGAAAGAGTAAATGAAGTTATCAGAAAAAAGTGATGGGGAGATATGGGAGGAGTTGGAGGGGAGGGAGTGGGCATGCATTTGATCAAAACACCTTATATGCATGTGTCAAATTCCCAATAAATTATTAACAACAAAAAAAGAATACCAACTCTCCCTCACCCCGCAGTGATCTACTGCCAATAGTTCCTCAGCTAAGGTTGGGACTTCTTACCCATTTCCCTAGTTCTATGCTGGGTTTTTACCTGTTTGAGTTTGCATGGGTCTTGTGCATGCTGTCACAATTGTTGTAAGTTCATATGAACAAGCTCCCAGCTGCCTGGAAAACTCTATTTTCCACCACCCCTGGTTCTTACAGTCTTTCCACCCACTCTCCCACAATGGTCCATGAGCCCTGGGTGAGGGAGGTTTAATATAGAGTCCTATTCAGGGACACACACTCCACATCCTCTTATTCTCTACATTTTCACCAGTTGTGATTTTCTGTATTAATCACCCTCTGTCGCATGAGAAAGATTTCCTGGTGAGAGCTGAGAGATGCATTAATATTATCTCTGCCCCATTTCATTATGTTCCATCAGCCTGAGGTGTGAAAGGTGCACTGTAGATGTCATTTAGGGCTGGGCATTCTCTGCATTTGACCAGTTGTGGAATTCTGTAATAGTCTTCATCTGTTGCAAAAAGAAGCTTCTTTGATGAGTGGTGAGAGGCACACATGTCTGTGAATATAAGGACACATATTTAGTATTCAGCAGAAAATTACTTTTGTCCAAGGATATGACAGATGTAGTTTTTCTCTAGGATCTATGACCTCTCCATCCATAAGTATTTGGCTATATTTACAGTACCACACATGAGTTCCCTCCGATTGAGTTGGCATTAAGTCCAATAGATAGCTGTTGATTACCCCCAATATAAAATTGTCACTACTAAACCAATAGATACAGTTTGCTGCACAAATATATAGTCATTGTTGTGGTTATTGGACTTTACAGCTGGTTTGAACCAGTGATTGATTTTCCCCCTTAGCAGCTTAGTATCCTTTGATAATATGAGAGCTAGTCTATGGAGAAGAGGCTTCCAGGTCAGTTATAGCTCCATTGCTCCAGTCCTGTGTCTGAAGTATATCCTATCTTCAAAAATAGGATCTCACCTTTAAGTTCTGGAAGGGAATAAAGGGCTATGGCAATAGCTTGTGTTACTGGGGGAGTTTCTTAGACTACACTGACAACTGAAGGTGGGAGGGTGTTCTATCTGGCATTGTGTTTCTTGTATAGCCTTTAGCTATACACATGCACATATGCATATATATGGTCTGTGCATTTTTCAATAGGCTTTTGAACTAATACATTTCCCTCTTGTTTTTCATACCACCTAAGCATTATTTATCTCACCTCTCTCTGTCTCCCCCTGTATATTTCCTCTGCGCCCCATTTTCCCCATTGTCCCCATGATAATACCTATCGCCCACTATCTTCCCCTCTGGAACTTCTTCCCATTTCCTGCCATGGTTTCTTATATAACTCTCCCTCCTCCCTTCCCAATTTATTATCCCCATTTCCCCCTTATAACACCTGTCTCCTACTATTCCCTTCTCTGGAGTTTTTTCTTCCCCTTTACCCCCATGGTTCCTTTCCATTTACCTGGTCACATCAGGGTATATACTAACATTGAAGGATTTGTATCTAAGATCCACAAATGAGAAAGAACATGTGTCATTTCTTTTCCTGAGTCTATGTTACTTCACTTAGTGTAACAGTTTCTAGTTCCATCCATTTACCTACAAATTTCATGATTTCATTTTTCTTTACATCTGAACAGAATTTCATTGTGTAAATGTACCACATTCTCATCTATTTGTTGGTTGAGGGACTTTTAGGTTGTTTCTATTTCTCATCTATTGTGAAAAGAGCAGTAATAAACACGACTGTGCAAATTGTCTCTGCAATTAATGAGTCCTTTGAGTACTGCCAAGGAGTGATATAATTGGATCATATGGTATATTAATTTTGTTTTTTTGAGTTCTCACACTGACTTCCATGGTGGTTGCAACAGTTTGCAATTCCACCAGCAGTGAATGAGGGTTCCCCTTTCCCCTCATGCTCACCAGCATTTAGTGTTATTTGTTCTCTTGTTCTTAGCCCATCTGACTGGAGTTAGATGAAATCTTAAACTGGTTTTGATTTGCATTTCTCTAATTACTGAGGATATTGAATGCTTTTAAGGTGCTTCTTAGCCATTTTTACTTTTGCTTTGAAGAATTCTCTGTTCAGATCCATAGCCCATTTTTTAATTAGCTCATTGGTTAGCTTGTTTCTTTTTTTGAGTTCTTTGTATACTTTAGATATTAGTCCTCTGTCAGATGTGTAGCTGGTGAAGATTTTCTCTCATTCCATGGGCTTTCCCTTCACTTGATTGGTTGTTTCCTTTGCTATACAGAAGCCTTTTAAAATTTAATGAAGTCTCACTTGTCAGTTGGTGACCTTTGTTCCTGAGCAAATGACGTCTGATCTAGAAAGACCTTTCCTTGCACCTATATCTTGTAGGATGCTGCCAGTGTTTTTTCTTATATTTATTTTGGCGTTTCAGTCTTCACACTGAGGACTTTGATACATTTGGATTTGACTTTTGTGCAGGGTGACAGATAAGAATTTAATTTCATTCTTCTACAGGTGGAGATGGAGATCTAGTTTTGCCAGTACCATTTGTTTAAGATGCTGTCTTTCCTCCAGTGTGTGTTCTTAGCACCTTTGTAAAATATCAGGTGGCTGAAATTGCACACACTCTTGTTTGGGCCTTCTAGTTTGTTCTATTGATCTATGTGTCAGCTTTTGTGCCAATATTAGGTTATTTTTTAATGACTATAGCTCTGTAATATAGTTTGAGACCTGGTATGGTAATCCCCCCTGCAATACTCTTTGTGCTCAGGATTTCTTTGGCTATCCAGAATCTTTTGTGATTCTATATGAATTTTAGGATGGATTTTTCTATTTCTGTGAAGAATGTCATGAGGCTTTTGATTGGGATTACATTGAATCTATAAATTGTGTTTGGTTATAATATTACTTCTACCAATCCATGAGCACCAGATGTCTTTCCATCTCCTTGTGTCTTCCTCAATCTCTTTCTTAAAAGATTAAGATTTTCATTGTAGAAGTCTTCAGTGTGTTTGGTTAGCACCTACATGGGGCTAACAACCGTCTGTAACTCCAATTCCAGGGGATCCAACACCTTCTGGCCTCCATAGGCACTGCACAAGTACACTAACATACATGCAGACATAACACACATACACACAAAATAAAATAAATAACTTTTTTTTTAAAGTTCTCTGTTAACATTCTGTGAGAAATTTTCATATTATCTTTCATTAGTTAAAAGTAGATTTTTCAATGAGTAATTGCTATTATTGGCCCAAAACAGACTTATCAGAGGGAATGTTTGGCATATAAAGAAAAACTTTATAATTTTTAAGTCAATGAAGATCAATAAAATTTATCCTATTATGATTTTTTTCCTTAGTGTAGTCATCATTATTATCGAAATATTTCACTAAGAAAGCACTATACTAATGACTGTTATAACTCATTCTATAAAAATAGTGATATAATATTTAATTCACTTATTGTTCACTTGGTATGTACCGCAGTGTTTATTTAGTTGTTATAAAGCTCATGAATACTAATCAATACTTTGCCAACTCAGAAAAGGAGAAGAACCAAAATCAAAGTTTTCTTTGATTCTTTAAAACCTATATGCAGAATGTTAGATATTCAATAAAAGCTTAATAATTT
>NW_008348613.1:2815582-2821187 GCF_000622305.1 Nannospalax galili
AGTTACAAATGATTATCAATTGATTAAGAATTCTTTCAGTGCCTAAATAACATATTTAACTTTTACATATACAAGAGGAAATGCAGTCATTATAACTTTAAATTCTTTTTCCATTAAACTTATTTTAATGGAACTTATAGAGTTGTTGAAATGTAGACTGTGTTTGAAGAATATTCAATAGAAATCAGTTTGTCAACAAGTATCTTTGAGTACTCATTTTAAGTTAAACTAGACTCAAAAGAAAGGAAAAGGATTTGAATTTGGTTTTCACTTCTAAATTTCAAGACAGAGAGAGAGAGAGAGAGAGAGAGAGAGAGAGAGAGAGAGAGAGAGAGGGAGAGAGAGAAGGAATAAAATTGAAAATAAATGCTGAATTTTGTAGGACACAAATTTTACTTTTCAACATATATATCCTCTTGTAAATTTCCTTTCCCCTTGTAAATAAGAAATAAATAACATTTTAAAATAATCTTTGGATTGAAATAACTAGGCTTGGCATTTGCAGTTAATTATATATAAGACATTTTAATAATCTTTTAATGGAATCTATGTTACTAAGTGTGATGCATCAGACCCAGCCATGTCCAAGGGTCCAAGGGTTCTTTAGTCTTTTATGCCTGTACAAAAGACTGCAGGTACTCACAAATCAATACATAATGTATTTACAGTGGATAGAAACTGTAGGCTTCTCTTTGTACTTAGACATTCTGCTACCTACGACACTATTTAGTAAATTGCTCTATACATTTCTGAACAAACATAGAAAAAGAGATAGAAAACACAAGAATTCATTTTGGGGCACCTTTTTTCAGTTTTGAGAGAAGGAAAATTAAAACTATAAATAAAGCCTAGAGGATTTTTCTATAGTTTTTAAAGTAGCTAAATTAGTGTGCTCAGGATTAGCTTAACATGGATATGTGGAATTTAGCTAAAAGATAGGTATTATATTGTATTTTAGACAATTATTAGTTATCTGGATGTATTTCTCAAGAATCTGGCTTAGTGTAGCCGTGTCAAATGGATTTTACTAGTTGTTTGCTTGTTTTCAGATGACGATGGAGCTATTTATTTATTTTAAAACATTTCAAAGGGATTTATTTCATAATGCAGAATGATTTGAGGCCCTGAGGTTTAGTTCATTGAGCATACTATTTTTTTCCTCTAAATTCTCTTTGTAGTATTGTACAATTCAGCATTTGTTCAGGGCCAGAAAACCTCAAAGACTAGTGAGTTCACTGGATCCTTTAAACCTTTCTTTTCTATTGATTTTTGAAATACAGTAATATAAATTTTTAGAAAACAAAAGAAAACTCAAGATGACTTAGATTTTTTTTTTTCCTTTCAAAATATTTAGTGTTTATGAAATGTTTTGTCTTGAAGAAATTTTTTTGACTTTGCTGCCACCTCATGGCTAAGGCAGTAACTAAAAGTGATTTTTCCCCCCCCTAGAGGCTTATCAAACTATAATACAAAAAAAAAAAAAAAAAAAAAAAAAAAAAAAAAAGCAATACAGGGAAATCATAGCACGAAAAATTCCATCTCGGATTCAGATTCATCCATTACATTTCCTTGTTTTCTTGTTTCCTTTTGCATCTTTCTTGGTAATTTTGGACTAATTTTTCAAAATGCTTATTCTGTTATGCTCTATTATAATTCACACCACAGGAGTGGTGCTTGTGCCCCAGGCCCCCTGGCACTCAGCAGTAGACATACTGTGGTACATTGCTTAACCTCTTCATGCCTCAGCTTCCTCAGATCTCACGTATAAACGACAACATCTATGTGATGGGGTTGGGGTGAAAATTAATTAAAATGGCATATTTAAAGTTTTTTCATGTCCCTGTTGTTAGTAACTATATATTATTAATTATACCACATTTTAAATAAATCTGTCGTTAGGAACTTAGTAGATGCTAAGTTTAATACTATCAAAGTAGAATTTTGAAAGCAAGCATAATATCTGCTAAGTCTTTGTGAGACCCTTAGGTGGACAGCCTAGGTGTCTCGTCTGCAGCAGATCACGTGTTAGTTTTCTGGGAGAGAAGTTCTGAGCTTTTTCTTATCACCTCTGTTTGTTTCACTTCCTGTGCAGGAGTGCAGATCACTGCACGGGGAGTATGTTGGGCGAGCCTGTGGCCATGGGCACCCTTACGTCCCAGATGTTCTCTTTTGGTCGGTGATTCTGTTCTTTTCCACAGTTACCATGTCAGCTACCCTGAAGCAGTTCAAGACCAGCCGATATTTCCCAACAAAGGTACTCTAATTTTCAGAACTAAATATAAACTAACATATAGCTGTTATAGAGTCCTCCGTGCTTAAAGACAAAGGAAAGTTACTGATGGAATGAAAGGAACTAAGGAAGGGTTTTCCTGTGAGGGACCTGCTAGGTTAGAGGCTGAAGGGGAAACATTTCGTGATGAAGGTGGCAGAGAGCGCATAAGCCCTTCAGGTTTTCTTTCTAACTGAAAACCTAACTGAAAGGGTCAGCGCCTTCCTTCCCACTTACAGTTTTGGATTCAAGCATACACCGAATTACTGATTGCCACGTTCTTTCTGAGTCAGCAGTGGCAACTGTTCCAGCCTGACACCTACCTCAGAGGAACCACTGTTACATTCTACTTGGGCAAACCCTGCAACACTCATTGGAAGGAACAGTATTCTGCTTCTGTTTTGAAAGTGTCAGTCCTTCTAACCCACCATGCTTCCATCTGCATATTTGCAAAGTAAACAGAGAATCAGTTCAATTCAATATTTAACACTGCAAAATATTACCTATAATGTCTGATTCATCAGAAAGAAAGGAAGAAAGGTATGAAGAGAGGGAGGGAGGGAGAAAGGAAAGAAGGAAAGGGAAGGAAAAGAAAAGAATAGAAAAGAAACAAGGAAACAAGTTTTTTAAGGTTGAGCTATAGAACTTGATAAAAATTCTACTTGGGGAATATTGTAATAGTTTCCTCCATGGAAAGTTGCTTTTTCTATCACCTTCTCCTGCCCTAAGATAAAAGAGTTGTTTCTTCCACCAACTAGTTTAATCTTATTTATAATTATTTCTTGTATGTTGAAACAATTATCTTAAGCACTCTGTGTGTGTTTATGTGCATGCTGCAAAGGTATCCCAATAGGCGGTGAATCTTTTTGATAATTGTATAAGGATTATTAGTAATAAACTGCCCTGTGAGAGGCTGGAGAGATGGCTCATTCAGTAAAGTACTTGCCTCACAAACATGAAGACCCAGGTTTAGATCACCAGAACTCATGTAAAAAAAGTTGGTTGTGATGGTGAACTCCTGTAATCCCAGTGATGGTGAGATGGGTGAGAGAGATTAGTGGATCCAGGAAGTTCCTGTGCCTTTAGTCTGGACTGCTTGGTGAAGTTCAGGACAAGAAAAGACACTGTTTCAAACAAAAGGTGGAACAGACCTAAGGACCAACATCTGTGGAGGTTGTCCTCAGACCTCCACATGTGTGCCACATACTGGTACACCCACACGTGTACCCTGCACACAAGAGCCTTATAAGATGAAAAATGGTTTGGAAAGTGGTTTATGTAGAATATATTTTAAATTGAAGAAATTTTTAACCTTGCCTTCACTCTTGTATATATTACCAACTGTCATATTTGTATCTTAACTAAAGTAACAAAGCATTATGCTTCTTTAATAAAAAAAAAGGTAATTTAATTTTATGGTGATTTTGATTTTTCATATTAAAATGCTACTTGTCTGAAAAGGAGTCCTAAAATTCACCAAATTCTGGTCATGTGACCTTATTCTATGTTTTAAATTTTCACACACTTGAGTTCATAATAAATTGATATTTTAATTAATATTGAAAACAACCATTTTGTGGTTCCATAAATCTTCAATCTGAAAAGTATGGATCAGAGACATATTCAGGTCTGATAGAGCTAGTGATAATATTATAAGGTATGTATAAAATATACATCATGATACTCTCATAGTGTTTATAAAGTATGACTATAGATTGTGTACTTAAGTATTCCTTTATCTTTGTGGCTTCTTCAAATAACCAGCATTTTCATTATTTTTAGGTTCGATCCATAGTGAGTGATTTTGCTGTTTTTCTTACAATTCTGTGTATGGTTTTGATTGACTATGCCATTGGGATCCCATCACCAAAACTACAAGTACCAAGTGTATTCAAGGTGAATTTATCCCAACATTTAACATTTATCTACTTTTCTATATCTCAGGATCTAAATCTTCATTTAAATAGCATCTGTAACCCTAATATTTGGGATCATGAAAATACAAACAATATACATTAACTGAATGGAAAATAAGGTACACAGAGTACAAATTTAATTTTAGTCTAATATTAAAAAATCAAGAATCATGAAATCAAACTTGAAGATTGCTTAAAAAATTTTGTCAACTATTCTAGTTGAAATATCTACACACAAGACAACAGACATGAAAACAAGGGAGCATTCTACAAATAACAGTTATCTTGAGGTGGAATTGCACAGTGGATAAATTTGAAAAACTGATAAAATATAGGTTTGGAAAGCGAATCCAGATTATGTGACAAAGGCAGTGTGTGAGCTTGAACCAGTGACTTGCTCTCTCTGAGCCTCAAGATTTTCTCATCTCTCAAACAGAGCTAGGGACTTAATGGTAGGATTGTTTGTTGTCAGAATGAATTCCTTTGGAACTCATCTCAGACATCAGTAATGTTTGCAAACTTTTTCTGGGACTCAGATGTAACTAAATTCTTTTTTAAATTTTCATACATTAGCCTGTGCACACATCTACAGTAAGTTACTGTATTATATTGAAACATTCTGTTTACATGTCTATGATTCTAAATGTATGCACATTTAAATTTTTTTCTTAGCCTACCAGGGATGACCGTGGCTGGTTTGTCACACCTTTAGGTCCAAATCCATGGTGGACCATTATAGCTGCTATCATTCCAGCTCTGCTGTGTACTATTCTTATTTTCATGGACCAACAGATTACAGCTGTCATCATCAACAGGAAAGAGCATAAGCTAAAGGTATGTGTTAACATATACTTTAATATAAAATCTTAATCAGTAGTGATTGATATTTAATAGACTATACATGTATTGTGTATTCATCTGTACAGTGAAAAACTAATATAATGTTTGGGGTTCATTATTTGCTGTTGCTGTTTTCCAGGACACTTTGTCTTACAGTGACTGCACGCCTTTAATCCCAGTACTCGGGAGGCAGAGGCAGGTGGATCTCTGTGAGTTCAAAGCCAGCCTGGTGTCCATAGCGAATCCTGGCCAGCTGGGGCTGTAGGGAGACCCTGTCTCAAAAAAAAATTGTTTGTACCACTTAGCTATTATCTAGAGTCTGAGACCTTCCTTTTAAGACTTAAAATTTTAAAAATGTCAAGGTTCTAACTTGGGATGCTTAACATAGATGAAGTATTCAGTTCTGGTGAAGTACAGTTTACCTCCCAACTTGTCTTACATCTGTATTTCTTCATGTGACTCTAAGTATATTCATTATTAGAAGGGACTGCATCTTCAGACATTTTTGAATGAATCATATTTTTTGAATTATTACTCTGTACTGCCTATAAACACTTTATATTTATAAATATATTTTATA
>NW_008348613.1:2821592-2915582 GCF_000622305.1 Nannospalax galili
AATATCTGACTAAACTATTTGATTGATATGGTAATGGTATAGATATAAAAAGCACAATTACTTGTAATTAATCTTAGGATATATTTTAGGATATATATTAGAGGAAATATACATCCATCCTAAAGCGTATTCCTTATTTTCTTATGAGAAAGTAATTTAAGATGCTCCAAACCTCTTTAAAAATTTTTTATTTCTGGGACTGGAGAGATGGCTCAGCGGTTAAGAACACTGACTGCTCTTGCAAATCAATGAAATGTTGAATGGTTAAAAATAATTAGAATCAAGTCCTGTAAAATGGCGGGTACATTCTGTTCTGATGACATGGAGTAATTGGCAGCTATCTGTGCATGTTTCTTTAAATGCAAAAACATTTCCAAAGCATCAGAAATCATGCATCATATAATTTATAACTGTACTAGTTATAAGATAAAATATATTATAGCTGCTCTTGCAAAGGACCTGGGTTTGATTCCCAGCACCCACATGGCCGCTACAAACTGTCCTTAACTCCAGTTCCAGGGGAATCCGGATCCCTCTTCTGACCTCTGCGGCATTGCATGACATGGGTGCACTCACATACATGCAGGCAAGATACTCATACACATAAAATAAAAAAATAATTTAAAAAGAACATTAAAATTTTTTTCACTTCGTTTGTGTTTTTTATTAAATGAAATGTTTAATTATTGAACATAAATATTTTTAAATACTCTAAATTCTAGGAATACTAGGTATCATGAATCACACTTGTAATCCTAACATTTGGGAAGCTGAGGCAGGAGAATCACTTTAGGTTCAAAGCCACCTTATACTACACAGTGAAACTCTGTCTCAAAAAGCCAAACAAAATAAAATAATTAGGAACTAGACCTAGTGGTGTGTTGACGTAGTTTAATAATCTGGTTATTATTATAACAACAAGTTCTCTGTATAAAAAAGGTGAAAAAGACTGATTTATAATGTTGCTGATTTTCTTGGTACAAATATTTGAGCTATGGCCCATTTCAGTAACCCATTTGATATCAACTGGGAGGTAAGTTTATTTATTTTTATTCATACATTTATCTTAACAGATGCAGAGAAAGCATTTAATAAAATTCATATTCCTTGAAAAACTTAGGTTTATAATGATCAGATGTTAAAAAAAAATAAAGGTTACGTATGACATACACAGCCAACATCATACTAAAAATGAAGAAGTGAAAGTGTTCTCTAAGATGAGAAACAAGGGAGGCTATTTGTTCTGATCACCCTTACTCAACAAACTAGAAGTTTTAACCTTCGTAATTAGGTAAGAGAATAAAGTAAAAGGCATACAAATAGGAAAGGAGAAAGGCAAATCATTCTGTGTGCTAGGGGAAAAAAAAAATCAATCCCATAATTGGCTATCATAAGTCTATATAAATTGACTCCAAAACACCATTAACCTAGATGATTTGATATTGAAACCTTTGAGCTATCTACAAAACTATTTCTCAAAATACAAATTTCAGGTTACAAGTTTAATAGCCTCATTATTTAATATGAATAGCTAAAAATTTAAAGTATCACCATTCTACAAAGCAAATGTCATTACCAACTTTATTGCTGATGTAGCAGAGCTAGTTACATAGCTCTATGAAAGAAATTTAACATTATGCTACATACTGTGTCAACCTGCTACTCTCTAAAATCTAGGAAACATTTAATATTAGATAAGATTTTTTAATTAAAAGCATCTTTGTTTTACTGATTCCAAAGTAAAATATGAATTTAGCTTAGAAAACAGGTAGTTTTAAAACGTTAAGGAAAGGGGCTGGAGAGATGGCTCAGCGGTTAAGAGCACCGACTGCTCTTGCAGAGGACCTGGGTTCGATTCTCAGCACCCACATGGTGGCTATGAACCATCCTTCACTCGAGTTCCAGGGGAATCTGATGCCCTCTTCTGACCGCGGCATTGCACGACACAGGTGCACTTACATACATGTAGGCAATGCACTCATACACATAAAATAAAAATAATAAATAAAATATATATTTTTTAAAGTTAAGGAAAAAGCCAGGCGTGGTGACGCACACCGTTAATCCTAGCACTTGGGAGGCGGAGGCAGGCGGATCTTTGTGGGTTCGAGGCCAGCCTGGTCTACACAGTGAGTTCCAGGACAGCTGGGGCTACAGAGAGACCCTGTCTCAAAAAAAAAAGTTAAGGAAAAAAGTCAAAGTGCTATATTTTATTATCTAAAATAACATTATTTACATTTTCATTTACACATAGGTATAAATTTTTTCTTTTTTCTTTCTTTTTGGTGGGACTAGAACTCACAGGCTAGCATTCTACGCACCTGCCCTAAGCATGTATTTTCCCATATAAGAACATTATCATGAAGAGCATTCATATAGACTGTACAAATTCGAATTACCATCCTATATTTGTGTTTTAAATTGAAATAAAATACTGGCAGAATTTTGGAGAAAAAGTTGTTGTTGGCCTTTCAACAGACTATTTTAGCCTTTATAATAACAGATAGAAATATCTCTGAGTTTGTCAAATTTGGCTATGTATATAGTCTGTCAGACTAGTTTAAGTGGTATTTTTTCTAAATATTATGGGAAAGATATTGCAAAAAAACTTGGATAAATGAAGATTTGTTGTGGTTTGTATTATTTTCTCAGCAATTCTATACCCTTGCTCCTTCTGGAAGTATAGAATATTCCTTTGGCATTTACAGCCTTTGCAAAGTTTCCCAAATTGATACCTTAATTTCTTTCTTTCCATCTGGTACAGGATTGCTAAGATATATTAAAGCATTCTTTAAGTGGCCCTTTAAAGTACTTGAATGTATATGATGAAATGAGGAACTAAATTTTTAATGTCTTTGTCACTAAAACAAACACAAAGACATTACAATACCTTTTATTGTATAAATAAAGCAGTATAGAATTAAGAAGATAATATTTTTGCTCCCAAACACCCTGGACACAGTGACCAACAGACAATCGTGGGCCACGTGTTAGTGAGAGCACTCTACACTTCACCTTGGACTCAAATATTTTCAAATTAGGTTCTCCACCTCCATTTTGTCATAGTTTATCAACAGTGAAATTTTACTTTTTGCCTATACCATTTTTTTAGAAGCTCTACTTTATTGTTTGTTGCAGCTGGTTTTCTGGCTGTTCTCTCTGCCTGTTGCACACTGAAATGTTTAGAAAGTCTCATGGCCTTGGCTTGAACTACAAGTTCATGAAAAGATGTTTCTTGAGTATATTCTCAAACCACACATTAACTAAATTTCTAATTTTTACTAATTTACTTTTCTAACTTGAAAACTAATCTTTTACCTTGATTAGAACATTCTTTAAAATTGTTCAATGAGTCCAGTTCTTTAGTTTCAGTGTAAGCTCTGTATACACTCTGTATCATGTACCTAAGTCCACATCCTCTCTTCAGGTCATCCCAGAATTCATTTCATTTTCTATCTCGTCCAAATATACTTTAGATTTTTTAAATCTTTTCTTCACCTCATTGCAAGAACTAATAGCAGTTTTAGATATTTTTCATGACAATAAAAATGCTTTTAAAAATACTTTTGTGGTACCACATATACAATAAAGTTGTATTGAGCTGCATAGACTAAAATCCAACTCACTGGAAAAGCAACTGTACCTGAGAATGAAGGAGTCCAAATTTAGCAAAATGCCCACTCACTGCATGCCCCAATGGCCTTTAGATCACTCAAGCATGAAAATAGCCTCAAATATAAAAGTATGACCAGGAAAATGATCATACATACTACATATTGATTTGTAGATAAGCCCATGCACTCTTCTGCATCTGTTTATTTTTCCTTAGAGAAGTGGGGTAGGCATAGGTTAACTGAATTTCTTTTAAAAGCATTAAAAAACAGCTTGTTTTTTGTTTAAGGCATACTCGCTAAACATGGAAGGAGACACATTATTTTGTAGAAAAGAAAGTTTCCGTTAAGCTACAACTAAGGGATTTTCTACATGTTTCTGTAGACAGTTCAGGCTTCTTTTGACATCATTTTTAATAAACAGCAATACAATCCCAGATAACTTGAGTAAATGAATGCATTTGCAACATTCATTTGGCATCACATTCTCTTGATGATTATGGCATTTGATATGTTCTTTTATGCCCTCTTTGTCAGCCTGGTTCTTCATGTCAATCTATAGTCTTTTATGTGGTTAACTTGACAGATGCAGGAAATTGCTGCCAAGCTTTGAAATGAATTTTTTCAGCAGTGGCATCTGGGTATCAGATGGTCCTCTTGGCTGGCCTCTTGTCTTGCTGCATGTTGGTTTTAGTGGGGTCTGGTGTAGCATCACCTGTTGCTATGCTCCCTTTTCCTCCCATATGTCCATTTCCCATGATTCAAGGATGAAAGTGAGAATAAAAGCTACATTTCTGTCTCTATTTGAGAAAAAAATCTACAGAAATATGTTACAAGGTGCAGAGTTCTCTCTCTGACAAAGGGATACTTCCCTTTGGCTGGCATGCCTAACCAGCTAAGAATTTGGTTGCAAAGACCAAGCTTTATAAGCATTTTAGAGGAGAGGCAAGAAGAAGGCTGCTGATTAATTAGCGGAAGTGTCAAAGCTGCTTTATTTCCTTTGATTTGCATTAAGCCAAACTGTTCCTATTGTTATAGAACATAATTAAGGGAAATCATATTTTCATTTTCCTTACATGTTTGTATTTAATTCGTATTTAATAAATTGCATTTCACCTAGAGCTCTAAGTTCTGAAATGAAAATTATTGTATCAGAAATAATTTATCTTGACAACTTCCAGAAGTCCAAAATGGCACTCTTTTCATCCATATCATGTTTTTAAAACAGTAAGAGCAACAGGAAGTCACTGTTAGGAGGAAGATTCTCTTCATATTACTAAATTGGAGTGAACATGGAAGCTTAGAAAGTTCAAAGTGTGCTAAAAAACAAAACAAAACAAAACAAAACAAAAACTAAAAAAAAAAAACAAAAAAACCCTGACTCTCAAGGTCTCTGTCTTCTGTCCTTTGATGTTCATCTTGTGGCCCCAGTCCTTCCCATAGAGCCCATTGCTTTTAGAAGTACCATAAATTTAAAAGAGTTCAGGGACACAATTGCACTGAACTCCCTCAAAGGTAGGAATTTAATTAACTAGATTCTAACTCATAGTCCCTAGGACTAAACACTTTTGTAATTGCTTAAGGCATTGTTCCTTAACAACATCAAAATGTGAGTTCTATGTTATAAAGCTCTATCTTGCAAATGGTTTGCAAAAGGGTTTTTTCTTATGCATTTTTGGTTATGCCGATACCAGGATGATTATCCTCCCATTTTCCAGATCTCTTCTGGTAGTTATGCTCATGATCAGTCCAAATTTAATGGCTCTATTTATTCTAGAATTACAATGATTAAATTGAACTCTAAGAGGTGTTTTAAGGATTTTTTTTTTTTTTTTAAAAGTCAGTCTACTCAGGAGGCAGAGGTAACCAGATGGCCCATGAGTTCAAGACCAGGCTGGACTACATAGTGAATTCCAGGCTACGAAGGCTACATAGTGAAGCATTGTCTCAATAAAGGAAAAAATGTCAGTCTTTAATGTGTAGTGATTGCTTCTTGTACCTAATAATTATGCTAAAAACTATGGGAAATGCAGGTAAATTATATAAATTATCTGCCCCTTAATAAGCATATGGTTTTAATATAGTGGTACCTAACATGCCCCCAACATTTACCATACAACACATGTTATTCTCAGTGATTTCTAGAATTAAATAATTCGATTCTCACAGCTTAATCAGATGCCTTTTATTATCATTATCACTTTCTTTCAGGTAAGGAAAAGGCCCAAGAGGTTAAATAATTTGCCCAAGGTCTTTTGAGCCAGCATTTGATCCCAGGCAGTCTGTTTCCAGAAAATATACTCTTTATTTATTTATGTGTATGAGTGTATAGCCTATATGTAGGTGCACCCGTGTCATACAATGCCCGTGAGGTCAGAAGAGGGTATCTGATTCCCCTGGAAGTGAAGTTACAGACAGTTACTAGCCACCATGTGGGTTCTGGGAATCAAACCTGGGTCCTCTGCAAATGCAGCCAATGTCATCTCTCCAGCCCACAGAAAATACACTCTTAATCTCTATATTTTATGGCCTCTCATGTAGTAGTATTTTAAAAAATTAAAAATAAAAACTGTAGGGGTTGACGAGTTGGCTCAGCAGTAAAGAGTACTGACTACTCCTCCTGAGGACCGAGATTTATATCCCAGCACCCACATGGCAATTAACAACTATCTGTAAGTCAAGTTCCAGGGTATCCAATGCCCTCTTCTGGCCTCCATGGGCATTGCATGCACATGGTACATGCAGATAAAATATTCATACACATAAAATAACAATAAATTAATTAAAAATTCTTAAAGAGTGTAAATAAGTTTTAAAAAACTTAAGAACTGGAAAACAATGTAATTCAAGCTTTTTGCTACCTCTGAGGTTTTGCACTTTCTATACTTAGAGGGGACAGCAAGAGAGGGTAGTAGTGCTCTTCCCCATCCTTTGAGTTCCCTCAGAACTCTGACCTAATCAGCCTGTCAAGTAAGCAGTCGCTGAACATCCTTTGCACCTGTTTTTCCTCACTCACATTTCCTGCCTGCTTCTAGGAAGCACTTAGTTTTGCAATACCTGGAGGATAGTGATCGTGGCGTAATGAGAAGACAGAAAAGACAAATGTTATCATTTCAAGGAGTTGCTGGATTCTGTAGTGCGGTAATAAACTGAGAATAAAGTCACACTGTTCTGAGGTAAAATTGAGAATGAATAAAGGAACTTCGGCTCTATGATATTTTCCTCAATAAAATATTACCCACTGAAATAAGAGAGCACTGTTAGAAACAGCATTTCAGAATTTATCTCCAGGGAATCAGATATGAGGGGGCCTCTCCAGTGTTGTCAGGAAGTGGTTTCTCTTCACAATCAAGTCATCTTAGCTGTATTGTTGACACAGTTCCTTTCCTTTCTTTCATATTTTTTTAACAGAAAGGTTGTGGGTATCACCTGGATCTGTTAATGGTGGCTGTCATGCTTGGGGTGTGCTCCATCATGGGCCTGCCGTGGTTTGTGGCTGCCACTGTCCTCTCCATCACACATGTCAACAGCCTGAAACTGGAATCAGAATGCTCAGCTCCAGGAGAACAACCCAAATTTCTCGGCATTCGAGAACAAAGGGTTACTGGGCTTATGATTTTTATTCTTATGGGTTCATCAGTCTTTATGACCAGTATTCTGAAGGTAAAGAAATCATCCCTTTCAAATTTGAGATAAAATAAATATATGTATGTTTAAATTTTTCATTTTGAGTTAAGGCATAAATTAGTAAATATTGTGTGGCCTGAGATGAAAGTGGTATTTTTTACCATATTTTTTATAATTCTTTCATCTAAAAGATTAAAATTTTGTCTTGTGTTTTAGAATCTTAAATGAAAATATATACTGGAAAAGTGAAATGTGATGTGTGCTTTCAAGCTATGGGAAAAAGTAACTCTTTCTGACTTACTTGTAGCCTGAATTCACTGCAGACCTACTATGTTTAAGTTTTTAATTTGGGGGCTCAGACAGCTTGAATATTATTAGCTGTAAGTAGCAATGCAGACATGACAAACGGCAGGGTTATGTGGCAGCTTTATGTTTGGAAGGCTCTGTGTGAACACTACTTGTGCACCATCAATGCATATAAGTATTTTTCACACTTAAAATTATTGAATTTATTATGAATAACAGTAAAGAGTGATTGTTTTGCTGTGCAATTCTGGCAGGTATTCCAATGGTGTGTTATTTGCATTATAAATTATCACTCATTTTGGTTGCCAATAATTTAAAATATTAATTGAATCATTTAATAATTTACACAGCTCCTTGTATGTAATCATTGAAACAAGTATATTTGTAATATAAGTAATTTTTATGTAGAATAAGAATGATCTTTCCAAATAAAAGAGATTTGAACAATCTGCACATTTACAAATATCTGCCATACTTAAGAACTCCATTTTAAAAGTAAGCTTCATTCTTCACCATTAATTTAAATATCTTGCTGTTCTGAAATAAAATTTAAACTAAATAGTATAATAGTTCATATTTATTTTGACACAATAATAGTTTATATCACTGTTTATCATGTATCATGTGATTCTTACAGATACCTTTAATACTTTATAACTATCCCATTGCTATAATGTCTTTTTAGATATTAAGAACTAAGATCCAGGCAGCTTAACTTGTTTAATGTTATACAGAAAAAAAACAAAAACAAAAACAAAAAACGATGCTAAGGTAGAATTTGAAACTATGTCTTGTGGTTCTGTACTATAATTGCTTCTAAAATTCTTTTACCTGTTTTTTTTTTTTATTTTCTAAGTACAAAATTGAATGACCACGTATTGATAAATAATGTGTGTTGTTTCCTTCATTGCTCTTTTATAGTTTATTCCCATGCCAGTGTTATATGGAGTGTTTCTTTACATGGGTGCTTCATCTTTAAAGGGAATTCAGGTAAATTACTTTCAATCCTACAAGTATATCTGTGGTATAAGGTCTGGATGCTGAGTTATATGACAGTTGAAAAAGGTATCAACTGAGGAGAGACTTTGAGACCACACCTAAATTTCATCAAACTGACCAGAATTGCAGAAGTTAAAGATCCTCTGTTAGGCAAGCACCCTATCATGGAGCTACCTCTCTACTCCCAAAGATGTATAATCTTGAATGACTCTGTGTGTGTGTGTGTGTGTGTGTGTGTGTGTGTGTGGTCTCAGAGCATCCAAAGTAAGTTCTAATAATTTACCTGTGAATTAGAATAGAAACTATTTGGGAGAGAACTGAGGCCCAGACATGTTGACACATGACTTTCAGTTGAGTGCAGAGCCTAAAGTGCGCGCGTGTGTGCGTGTGTGTTTTCATGTATATGGGTTGTGCTTGTGTGTGGAGGCTAGAAGACAACCTTGGATGTTGTTCCTTAGGAGCTATCCACCTTGTTTTTGTGACATGGACCTCTCACTGGCCTGGAACTCACTGACTAGGTTAGTCTGAGTGGCCCATGAACCACAGGGATTTATCTGTCTCTGCTTTCCCAGCACTGGGATTACCAGCATACAGTGCATCACTATGCCTGGCTTTTTAATGTGGCCTCTGAGGATCTACCTCAAGTCTTTATGCCTTGCAAGGCAAGCACTTTACCACTTGAGCTATATTCCTAGCCCTTAAAATATTTGTATTTACCATAAATATATTAACACTGAATGCTTAACTTTTACTACCATTCTTTTAGAAAATGAAGTACATTATATATACATATGTATATATATATATATGTAAAACAACCATTGATGCTCTATCAAACCATATTTATGGACATCTATTCATGACAATAGAAAAATGCCTCATGAAAAACAGAAATAATCTGTTTAAAAAATGTTCATTATAACACATAATGCTAAAACTTTGGAAACAGCCCAATTACCCAATAGCATTAAAATAATTAAGCACATTCATTGAAAATTCATGATGATAATGATCACCAAAGAAACATGGTAAAAGTACTTATTGTACAAAGGGGGGAATAAAACCTACCACACATTTATAAAGCATTAGCTTGATCTGGATTAAAAAATCAAGGTGGAAAAATAAACATAATTTCTGCAAAGAGTGAAAGCCTGGTTAATTTTCTTTTTCATTGATGTTTGTTTTTATTCTATTACAATTACACAATAGAATTGTTTTAAAAATTAAACCAAAACAAAGGCATAAGGTAAGGCACTTTCAAATGTAAAGGAAACTGTGCACTTAAATACTGCTTATATAAGTATTTAGGTGTTTCTTTAGTTTTCTATTGCAGCCTAAAATATTGCTACATAGTTTAAATAGCTTAAAACAAGAATTCTTCATTAGAATGAGAGTTATGATAGTCATGAATCTGGGAGTGAATTAACCGGGTGGTTCTGGCTCAAAATATTACCTCAAAATATTACCACATCATGTTGTCATGATGTGGACAACAGTTGCCAGCATCTGAAGACTTGATAGAGTGGAGGACCAGCAATATAGCTTATTACAGAATTGTAGGCAATAGGCATCATTATCTTTTCCATACTTGTTAGTAGGAGGCTTCAGATTTTTGCCACAAGTGCGACTCCATACTTTCATGTGCTCACATGGAAGCCAATTTCCTCAGATGAGCAATATAAATTTTTTTTGGTGTGTGTGTGTGTGTGTGTGTGTGTGTGTGTGTGTGTGTGTGTAAGAGAGGAGAAGACAGAGAGGGTATGGATAAAGTTATAAAGACTTTTGGTTTGTTTTCCAAAATTACATGTGGTTATGTCAGTGTTTCTCTTCTTCTGTTTGTCAGAAGTGAGTCATTAAATCTAAGTTTTGTAAAAGAGGAGGAAAGTTAGACCTCATCTTTTGAAGATCAAAAAGGTTGCAGATATATTAAAATCCTCCGTGAGCATATTCTAAATCTCCAGAGAACTATTAGCAAATTCTTCCTGTTAATTTCTTTTAGGATGTTACAAGTTGACTAATGAGTGTTCCCTCAAAATTACTTTGTGTAATTACAACAAAAACAAAACAAACCAAAAATAAAAAACACTGACAGAAACAACTTAAGAGAGGAAAGATTTATTTTGGCTCATGGTTTCAAGGGATTTCGATCCCTCATAGCAGGAAGGCATGGTAGAATAACACGGAGTAGTGGTTGGTCACATGGCAGCAGACCAGAAAGCAGACTGTAGAAAGTGATCCAGGATCTGGCTGTAACTTTCAAGGGCAGGCTCCACCCACTAAAAGTTCTACAATCTCCAAGGGGGATCCACCACTGGGGATCAAGTGCTCAGAATATGAGCCTGTTGTGGGGACATTTAGATTTTAACCTCAACAGAAGAGCACTTAAAGACAGGTTAAAAAGCCATGTCAGGATAGAGATAAAGACTGACCTCTTGCTGCCACAAGCCAAAGATACCTGAAGTCAGCAAGAGCTGAAAAGTTTTCTCTCCTTGGGCCTGAAGAGGGCTCTTGGTCCAGCCAAGCTCTTGGTTTTGGACTTCTGGCCTCCCACCACTGTGGCAATACGTTTTTATTGCATTGAATCAAAATGCTGTGCTAATTACTTATACAGCCTTACGAAATGAATACAGACTTCTACTTAAATGCACTTTTGAATTTATAACAATACTATTCAGCCAAAACACTTTAGTGTTCTTGATAAAGATTAAATATGAGGTCTATTTATTGTGTAGATCTTTTACAACTAAAAATATGTAAAGTGTAGCTTTTACTATGCTGTACCTAGTCTTATTTATGATCAAAACGTACAGAACAATGATCTAACTGGGAAGCAGGAAGCACAGTCTCTAATCCTGACGGAAAACCCTACCGGCTTCTGGCTTTGGGAGAGGCAGCATTCAGGACTTGGGACAGTGTTTGGAGTCAGAACTGAGGTAGAAGTTCAGTGTGAAGCCATTGTTAGATACCAGAACATGTAAAATACAGAGACACTGTGCCTCTGTTCATCTCAACACCAGTTCAAGCAAACTAGGGAGAGGGGATGACTGAGAACTGTTACGTGTCTAAAATTTTAGTCAAATATGATTTTTTAAAATCAGTTTTTAAGTTTTATCTATGAAAAATGTTTTTCTAGGTTTATTTTGGTAAGACTGTTAGTGAAGAGTACCAGGGAAATTTCATTTATTTGCTTTGCTATTTCTTTGTTTTGTTTTATGTTTTATTTTTGCTTTTAGCAAAAGTTCCAACAAGTACTAATTTCAACTGCAAGTGAAAAGTATTTAATATTAGGCCCTAGGCTCACATAAATACAGCAATAGAAATTTAAGAAGCAGAGTAAAATCATTCTGAGAGTTTTCAACAGATTTTATCCTAATTCTACTCACTTGATTTTATATCCATGTGGTTTAGAATTAAACAAGAATGTCAAGTTTGAGTATGATTTGGGATGTGACTCAAATGAAATAGGAGAAAATATCAAAGTCCACAGGTTAAAAATAATGAATTTTAAATAACATTAATGAAATAGAAAGCCAGGACCCATGTTGAAAACATGCTCTCACACTGATATCAGGGCTCCAAGCCCAGTAGTTGAAATTCCTGCTGGGATTTGTAGCTAACTAGGTGGGGAAATGATGTATTGCTGTTGGAACATGATGAAAGCTGAATGTAAAACAGAATAGATTTATCATGATTGTTATTTCTGGGGCAGTAATAGTTAAACACATGTTAGATATCTATGTTAAATATCTCAAAGAGCATGATACTTTGTTATCATGTAAGTTGGAGGAATCTATATGTCACCTGACTTTTTGGCAGTGTTAAGGAACTTACTATGTAGGCTTCTCACTGTGAAATATGGCAGAAAAAACAGATCACAATGTTCTCATGAATGCTGTTTCTGTATTCAAATATATAACCACATCTATATTCATTCCAACATTTCAGGAATCCAAAGTAAAGCAAATGTGCCACTTAAACAATAACAATTGAAGCAGCCACTCACTGAAGTACACTTATGCAATAACAGCTTCATAAACGGAGAAATGATGGCTGGGGAAGATTCTATAGAAACAGACAGCTGCAAGCTAAAAGATTTTATTTCTTTGCTGTTCTTTCACCATGAACAAAATTGTGTCGGTTTAATGACTTCCAACTTTAAGAGCTAGAAAGTAGAAAAGACACACGCTATGCGCACATGCACACACACACACACATACACAAATGCACATACATGCACACACACACACACACACACACGCAATGAAGAGTGATGAGCCAAGAATGATGAGTTCAGCAGTGCTCTTACAGGTTTCAATCAATATCTTTGGAAGATATATGAATGAATATTGTACAGTGGATGAAATGATTGACATGTGACCCTGGTTTACATAGCTGAAGAAAAAATAATTGTACCAAGCCATAAACAGAGAACATAGAAGGAATAATAGATAGATTGGGTCTTGTTTGCTATCCTATTATATGTAAAATCAAGTTTGGACAAAACAGGATGTTTTGACCTTAACATTTCAATTCTGCTGACAGTTGTCCCTCTGTATAGTAGAGTAAGTTTAGAATATTTGCTGATAATTGCTGACTATATGCTTAGAGTAGCTAAGAAATACTGTTAATTTTAATATGTGTTTGAAAATACATAGGTTATATTAACATAAAAATTGTATGAAGTAGAATAGTGAGTAACAGAGATTAAAACTATTGTTTACTGAATAATCACCTTTTTCTAGACGTATTGTAAACCACAAAATTTAGCCTAAATTAAGCCTAAAGTGACTCACACAAAATAAAACTAATATTGCATTAAAATTTGTTCATAAGTAAAATATGCTGAAGTAAAATTCTATAAAATTTAATTAAAATTAAATCAGCCAAGTATGGTGGTGCACACCTTCAGGCTCAGCACTCAGGAGGCAGAGGCAGATGGATCTTGTGAGATGGAGGCTAGCTTTGTCTCCATAGTGAGTTCCAGGCCAGCTGGGGCTACAGTGAGACCTTGTCTCAAAGAAGACAAAAAAAAAATCATAAATCATTACATCTATCTTTAGGACAAAATTTAAATAGAAATAAGTCATCGATTACATGGATACATCAATCAAGTTGTTTCAAATATGTGTGCGTTCGTATATGTATTGTATATATGTGTGCTTGTATATGCATGTATGCATGTGTTAGAGTGCAAACACAGACGCTTGTGTGTATGTATGCATGTGTGTGGAGGTCAGAAATCAATACTACCTCAGTTGCTTTCTGCCTTGATTTTTGAGACAAGGTCTCTCACTGAACTTGGAGCTCACAGACTTGGCTAGACTGACTAGCTTTAGGTAATCCCCATGTTTCAGGCCCCACCATCCCTAGGTTTACAGACGGACGCCAATGTGTCCAGTCTTTCATTGGTGCCAAGGATCTGAAATTAGGTCCTCAGGCTTTCACAGGAGGCACTTTGTTGACTAAGCCCTCTCTCTAGCTCCCCAAATAAAATAATATAATAAAGTATAATAAAAATACATAGAAGAGGAGTGTAGCTCAGTGGTACTTGCTTAATGTGTGGGATCCTGGGTCTGATTTTTAGTAGTGCATAAAAGAAAAAAAGAAGTCAACAAAGTTTATCTGGAAAACACTCAATGAAAATTTACACAAGTCAAATCTTTATAGTTAAGAAGTGTTTCTAAAAACAGCATCAAAACCTTTGTTGGCAATCAAAGTGGCAAAATCAGAAGATCAGGGTTCCAAGACACCCTTCGTAGCAGCTGGGTGTGCCTACTTGGAGAGAACTGAGACAGAAAGCCAGGCCTTGGAGTCATTAGCATGGGAAAGCTGAAGCGATGGGGGTGGTGGACCACTCCAGGGGAGAAAGAAGTGTACAGAGCGTGGGAACCCTGGAAGCCCAATATTTGGGGGCAAAAGGAAGAGATTATAGTGTGACAAGTTAAAAGAGGATGATTTTATTTCACCTCTCAGGGCTGTAGTCCCCAAGGTAGCAAAATGTAACATTGGCTTTACTATATTTAAACCCTTTTAAACTATAGCCTACTTTCATGTAAAAGATAACATGTAATATTCATCAAACTGTAGTCTGAATTTTGTGTCCGTTCCATTGTCCTTCAGTTTTTATAGATATGTCATTTGAACCCAATTGTTTGGATTATATTGAATGTCTGTCTTACTTTTATTGTTGTCTCATTCGCAAATGCAATGTAGTCTGTTTAATCTTTTAGTTGTTTGATAGAATAAGGCTCTTCTGGATGCCAGCAAAACATCAGCCGGATTTTATATACCTAAGGCACGTACCACTCCGAAAAGTCCACCTCTTCACAGTTATTCAGATGAGTTGCCTTGGCCTTTTGTGGATCATAAAAGTTTCAAGAGCTGCTATTGTCTTTCCTATGATGGTATGAAACTTCTCTTAACTCATTTTTACTTCCACCGATTTTTGGGTCTCTTTGGAAACACACGAACTAAATTTGCAGCAATAGAGTCACTTGAATCACTTTGAACAATTGCTGGAAACCCTAGTATAAACTTCCATACTCAAAAGTAATGACTGAAACAGAGTTTGAATAAATTATGCACTTCACTGATTTCGTGTCACTTTTGTTTTGGTCATTCTGAATTAACTTAATTGAAACCGAATTGGAAATGCAAATTTTCAAAATTCAGCTTTGAAGATACACAAACGTATATAAGAAGCTAGGAGGATTTTAAAAATTAAATTAACTGGATGCTTCAGACTAATTTCAAATACATGAAAAGTATAATTAATTTGAATTACATTATAAAAATTATTGGCATGTATAATAATCTAATGTTCACTTACAGTTCAAACTTTTAACTATGTACTTAGGGAAGCATAGTCTAATGTATTTTGTAGTTTTAAAAACAGCTTCTTTGAAATGTCTTTAACACTGGGTTAAATCTTTAATTTCATTCTGGTGATATGATAAGAAAAGGAAATGGTGGGAAGATCAGGCCATGTTTTATGCACATACGATTTCAGTTTTTTTAGTATCAGTCCTAATCCAAACTGACTCATTGCTACCAAAACATAAACAAGCAAATCTCTATGCCCTGTTTCAATTGTTTTCCAATTTAAGCAATTTTATTATATTCTTCAGGTGTTAGCCCTGGTATTTGTAAGAAAGTTAATGGACTTCTTATTTACCAAACGAGAACTCAGCTGGCTGGATGATTTAATGCCTGAGAGTAAGAAAAAGAAACTTGAAGATGCTGAAAAAGAAGTAAGTCAGAATAAAATGGATGTTTTATATAAGAATAAACACAGCAATAGCTCTTTTCAAAAGTATGTTGTTATATTTGTCATTAAACATTGATTATTAACAATAATAGGTAGGCTGACTTGGGAATTCAATCTTTAAAAAAATGGAGATAGGAGGAAAAGATAGAGATCACTTACGTGAGGGAAACCAATGCTTCCTGAAGCATGAAACACCCGCATTCAGTTACTCATACTTTTTGGATTCCTTACTCACGGGTGCAGAAAATTGCCAATGCTTAACTCTTTCTGAGTTATGTTAGTATAATGATTGTTTTTTTAATAGAATGTGAGAGAAGAAGAAATAAAGTGGCATGTTACTGTTGGAATTTTTCTAGTGAACAAGATTTTAACCAAAATATTTGAGTGAAAATCAAATCATTCTTAAAATAGACAAAATACTTAACACATGAACTGATTTGCTTCTAAAGTGATTTAAGGTTGAAAAAATGTTTGGGAATATTTGAGTTTTTGTTATTTTCACAGACTACTACTGATTTATTTTATTCTGTACATAGGGTAAAACTATTTTTAAGTTTTATGGCATATATAAAGTTTACATCTTAGCCTGTATCTATTTAAAGGCTATTTAATCATGCCATTTTAAAAGTATATAAAAAGATAAAGATTATAAATGAAAAAGAGCCATAACAACATTTTAACAGAATGACTGAGCCCAAAGATTATAGATTATAGAACATAAAACAAAATTTCAGTGTAGAAATGAAATGTAAAGGAAACAGTTTATGAGAATTGTGCACTGTTCTTTCTATTTTTCATGTTTCTACAGGTGGTCAGTAAATGCATTGTTTCTTTTCTATAGAGTATTTCCTCAGGATATATTTTTTCTTTCCTTTGGGGAATTCATTTATAAGCATGAAAGGGGTATTAAATTTGCTCAGTCATTTATATAGGCCAAATTATACCACAAATCTCATGAAGTGTCTGTTGAAAATATTCTACAAACATGGTTATGTAACATGCAATTGCCAATTCCTTTCTTTTTCCATGGTACTCTACTGCAGAAAATAGAAATCCACACTTAGAGACAGATCATGATGCTGCATCTTGTTTCTGTATGAATGTTTCAACTTTCCAAAACTTTGTAGAAGGCAGATACAGAATCATACTTTTAGCAATATTAATGTAACATTATAATATTTTAAAACTGTTATTAGTTCACTTTTCTGTTTGCTGTATTCATCTAAGTATTGGAGACCTTTCTAAAATAATGCTTCAACTATCCATACTTGATGAAATAAAAATTAATCATACTGAAATTTTTCCAAGGTATAAATCTTTCAAGGAAGTAGTTTTGAAGACAAAATTTATTTGCTATGAACTCCTTCCTTTCCTGATATTTATAGCACTAAATTCACTCATGTAGTAAAATATACATTACTTTTTTCTTGTCATGCTTTTCTCTCTGGTCTTTACTGTTTCTGGTGTAAAAAGGTAGCAGTATCCTCATCCCTATGTAACCATCCTTCTCACAACATTCTCCTGACACCACTCATACCATGAAACGTTCTTAGAATTTTTTTCCTCCTAATTTTTAGGAAGCTCCAAAGGAAAATGCTATGTAGTCTACTACATTGTCTATGATACTTTTCCTATTCTTAGAGGTATAAAATTTTAGATTTTTCATCCATTCATTTATAAAATTTTAGGAACAAGTTGACAGCAACCATAAATGTTTCAAAATTAGCTATTACAACTTTGCACAGTGTTATCCAACCAATGAGCTTTTACCTGAGATATGATTATTACTAATAGAATTAACCATTGCGATTTTCCAGAACCACTTATAGTGCCATGTTTGTGTGACAGATGTATGATAGTTGCATTATGGAATCTATTAATCCCATAGAGACCTTGTATAAAGAGTTTATAACTTTTGCATTACACCCAGCTGTACTCCAGCGCAGTTTACTGTTTTATGATTTTTAAAGTAAGGATTTTATCAGTAGCTGAATATTAATAAAGTTTCTAGAACTTGTTCTTTCTGAAAAGACATAAAAATAAAGTGAAGATTTACTGGGGCAATTTTGTAGCTGAATCCTTCAGTTCTAAATATAAGAGAGGGGAAAAAAGAACCTTCTAATACAGCTACAGACGAGTTTAGAGGTCCTTAAAATCCCACGTAGAATGTGATGATGATGCTTTCATATGATACTAACTACATGGAAAGAAATAAGAAAACCAATAATGCAGTCAAGAAATAATCTTTATTTGGACATTAAAGTATAGTCTAATTAGTGCAAAGACAGACAATATTCCAATGAACTGGAGAGAGGAAAGGATGTGTAAAAATGTTTGTGCTCTGCTTGGAATCAGCATTGGAAGAGTGGGGTTAGTAGAGGGAGAGGACACTTGGAGAATGACCCTAAAACTCAAATCTAGGACTGATTTTCTACTTGGGGGCCCAGATTTTGATATTTTATTTCCTCAAACCCATGAACAGTCCTAAAGAATATGATCTTACTGTAGCATCTTTTACCAAAGTTCATTCCTCCAAAAAATTGTACATTAAAGTGAAAAAGGACAAGTTCTTCAGAAATACTACATTTTTGCAATTGTTCAAATTAATTGAGGAACTTTGATCATGATCTGGCAAGATGATAAACAGCAGAAATGTCTCAGCTCCCCGAGACTTGAATTTAAAGTGAGCTCACCTCTAGTCCTTTTGATGATAGTTACAAGCTTGTACCTTTGTCCTCCTGGGTTTTCCTATCAGTAGCCCATTTCTGGTCTTACGGCACCGAGAAAACATTCATTTGACCTTAAAATTCAATAATGAGTTAAGCAGAATAAATAGCTACACAGGCCAGTCCAAGGTCGCAGAGCTTCTGTTCCAAATTTTCATGTACTTCATGCATATGCATACGCATATGCTTCAGTTTTTAGAAAGAAAGGATTATAATCAGGGTAGAAATGAATATTGGAACCCTGACATTTTGCACATTGCTCTGTGTAAAGGGAAGAGTGCAGAATCAAATTCTGGATGTCCAAATGTGCTCAGAGTACCAACATGCCTTCCTTCCTACTTAAGTATTCTCTAGGACATTGTATACACTTGACAAAAGGACTGCTGCTGAACTCAGAAAACTCCAGCAGAATGTTTGGTCTTGGTCAACAGCAAGGGTGCTGATGTTAGGTAAATCCTGGCATTAAAGCTGTGGAGGTGCTCATATCTATGTTTTCCTCATTACTGAGGGTTCACTCATATATACACTGCAGAAGAAAACAAGAAGGCAAGCGGGGCCTTATGATCAAGAAAAAAATCCAAGAAAAAAATTTAAACATAAGCACAATTAAACAAATTACAGAGTGGTTTACTTCTGAGAAAGGTAAGAATTGGCTGTGGATTTAGGAAGCACAGCCTAATTACTAACACAGATAAATGTCTTTTCTAATTGAATTGTAAGGTGGGACAAGCATATCCTGTCTCCTGAAGCAGCAAGTGTAGTTCCTGGACCTCATCTGTACCTGCCAACACCTGGCAACTTTTTAGACTCCAAATCTTTTGGCCAATTATATCGAAATTCTGGGAATTAGACCCAGCAATTTGTCTTAATGAGATCTCCAGGTGATTTTGATAAGATATCATTTGAAATATGCCTTTTACTAGAATCACAAAATCTGAATCTCTATAACATGACAAAATTCTAAATACAAGATTACTGTATCAGGATTTTTGTACTTATAATTTATAGTCACTTAAAGATACTGAATCAGGACTGGTGAGATGGCTTATCGGGTAAAGGTGCTTGCTGCCAAGCTTGACAATCACTGTTTGATTCCTAGAGCCAAAAGGGTAGAGGAAAGAACTGACACTCACAAGTTGTCCTCTGACCTCCACATGTACACCACAACACACACATGAAGTAATAAATAAATGATAAATAATAAATAAATGTAAACAAATTAAGATGCCGAATCAATGGTTCTAATGATGAATTTAGGATGCCTCCTTGTATTTATATTAAATCTATGTACCCCACTTGACTTTTTTCCTTTGAAGCTTTTATTATTTCTTTTAAAGGATTTTACTTCATATGTATATATATATGTATTTTCATTTTATGTGTATGAGTATTTTGCTGGCATGTATGTGCACCATGTGCATACAGTGCCTGTAAAAACTGGAAGAGGGCATCAGATCCCCCGGAACTAGAATTAGAGATGGTTGTAAGTTGTCATGAGGGTGCTGGGAACTGAATTTGGATTCTCTGCATGAAAGAGCAGCCAGTGCTATTAACTGCTGAGCCATCTCCCAGCCCCTAAGCTTTTATTCTTGAATGAATAGTTTTATGTATCAACGCTAATCTGTTGGAAATAAGAAATAATATTTCTTAAAATAAGCATTTGTAGCTTTCAAATTATGTATATATGCAATATTTTCAGCATCTGTTCTATTAGTAGTTGGGAAAAGAAGATGTCTAGACGCTTCTTATATTCTGTAGGCCTTATTTGCATCTTCAGTAAAATGAAGTGTTGAACATGACTTCTGAAGCTCCTCCCATTTCCTAAGAAACATGAATTACAAAATTGCTAAGTATTTTCTTTCTCTATATACTAAGCATCTTTGTTAACACTGACTCTCTGTTACTGTTTATAGTTTGAGATTTTTTTTAGCGAGCTTCTATATAAATACAGACTTTGAAAAAAAATGAATATAGTAATAGAAGTTACCTATTTTACTAAAGGTAGTAAAGGACAAAGCATATATTAGATACTATGACATATAATTATAATTTTATACCGTTACAGAATAAAGTTCAGACTCATTATGTAGTTTAATATATATATGCATATACCTACACAAATATCACTCAATTTATCAAAATACACTAGAATTTGGCTCTAATTGTGTTTCCTATTTCAATTCAGCATAGGCCTTTGGCTCTAATGAAGCTGGTTTCTCACTTTCATAGAAACACATCTTCTTTATTTCCTTCTTTTATGCTTGTCCCACATTATTTCTTTCTACCTATTACTATCATTGTCATGGTGATGCTTTGAGAGAAAAGTTTACATATTTCTTTTCATTGTTGTTGCTCAGCACCTTACAGGCTACCTGCTATGCAGATCATGTGGATTATTTCAGTATATGACATAATTAGTAGCTCCTCTATTATTGTTGCTCACTATGTGCCTAGAGCATAATAACTGCTCAATCAATGCCTGAGTGCTGCTGAGCAGATTCCTATTCTACGTGTCAAATATCCTGCTTTTACTGGTCATGGTATTAGTTATTTTTCACTTATTTTATATTTACAAATTGCTTTGATGACTATCTTAATTAAAAAATGGTCTTTAAGTCTCAGCATAAATATTTCTGTAGTCAAATTGCCAACACCCCTCAAATGCTCTTGGGGAAATGCCTTTAACATGTTACCCCTGGGTTCCATCATGTGACTCAGCATACTTTTGATGGATCCTATATAAATGAAGTGCCTAAATGGAAATTGTGTTAGATTTATGCAATCTCTACCTTCTTGCCTGATTGAGGTAACCAAGGTTGTGACGATTGTGATGACTGTGCCTGGTTTGATTGCTCTTCCTTGGAAAGTCTAATTTTCTGGCTCCGTCACAGTGCTGCTTAGGTTGCAGCCGGCCCTCTGTTCCTGCTCCCAGGCCCACCCAGCTCCCTTCTGGCACTGAAGGCAGCTGCTGCTCTGCCACCCTTCACTTCAGATAGGCATGGCTTGGAAGTGCTATCTTTAGAGGTGACGAGTTTTTGTTTGGATAGAATTATGACTAGTATAAAGCCCACACATACTAACAAGCCACAGAATGCAAAATAATTATTGAAAGCAATTTGAGAGAAAAGTGGAAAATCATCGAGTTAAAAATGATTGTTCACAAAGCTTTGTTTGTTCACAAATGGTCCCATTTTTTTCTGCTAGATTGACTAGCAGGCCTGCCTTCCTTGCTGTCAGGTAATGTAAGCACTGGTTGCACTGTTGTTCTCTTCAGTTTGTTTTGCATTTTACAATATCAAATCTTTCTGGTTTGACCAGAAAAGGTGCTGTATGTCATCTTCCAATGAGCAACCAAGGACAAATTTACATTTTGCTTACGTCTTGATTTTGCTTAGACAGGCTTTGGACCACTTCTTTTTGTCTCTCTTTGTATACATTTTCTCATATAGGAAGTAGTCTTTTCTACCTAAAAGGGGGCATATGTTCTGCCCCTGGCTTCATGATATGCATATGAAGTTTTAAAAAAAACAATACTTTTAGTTTTTTGAGAATTTCATACATGATTATTGTTTTTATATCATTTCCACCCCCTCCTCTCCCTGCTCCAACTCTTCCCACATTCCCCCATTACCTCTCAATGTTTTGACCTCTCTTTGCTTATCACTGTTATATAAACACACATATAATCCACTGAGTCTATTTAGTGGTGTTGTGTGTACACATGTTTAGGACAGACTACTCGGGATTACATAACCTATCAGGGAGAGCATACCCGGGGAAAACTGATTTTGGCTCCCTCAGCAGCCACTGATTGCTTATAACTCTTCATCTAGTGGTGAGACCCTATGAAATTTCTTCCATTCAAATTGACATGTCCACTAGTATTGTTATTATGCAGATATTCTTTAGGCAACCATACTGTTGAGATTTCATGGATGTAGCTTCCTTGTCATGCCTAGATGATACCATCTTGCAGCAGGCATCCTGATTCTGTGGCTCTTATAATCCCCTCTTCAGTGATGATCCCTAAGTCTTAGGTATAGGGATTGCATTGTAGATGTACCAACAAGGGCTGGGAACCCAATGATTACTCATTCTCTGCATTTTGACCAGTTGTAGGACTTCGTAATAGTCTCCATTTGTTGCAAAAAGAAGCTTCTTTGATTAGTGGTAAGAACTACCCTTTATCTATGGATCTGTGGTTCTCCTCTATAAGAAGAGGTCTTTGACCTCTCCAGCTATACCTCTCTGAGCATTTGGCTAAGTTTACAGCACCAGGGATGAATTCCCTCCTATTGAGCAGGCCTTAAGTCCAATTAGACAGCTGTTGATTACCCCTAAGATAAAAGTGCCACTACTGTACCAATAGAGATAGTTTGCTGCACATTCATTGTTGTGGTTCATGGGCTTTACATCTGGGGAGGACTAATGATTGCTTTTTTCTCTTGGCTGCTTATATAGCAACTTCTGGCACTATGAGAGCTAACCCTCAGGGTGGAAGCTTCCAGATCAGTTCCAGCTTAATTTCTTCTAGCCTTGTGTCTAAAGTGTGTGGTGTCTTCAGCAATAGGATCGTACCTATCAAGCTCTTGGAGGCAACCTAGGGCAATGGCAATAACCTACAGTATATATTTTCTATCCCATATATACTGACTATCTAATTGGTATATCTCATTCTAGGCTGCAAATTAGCTTTTCTTGGACTTAAATGGATAACTTCAACTTATTGTCCTCTTGCAGTTTGAATACAAAATGTCTCTGTAGGCTCGGGCGATTGAATGCTTGATCCCCAGCTAGTGACATTGTTTTGGAAGATTATAGAATCTTTATGAAGTGAAACCTCAATGAAGGAAAAGGGGCACTGGGATTGGGCCTTGAGGTTTTAGAGCATGACCTCACTTCTGGTCTACATTCTGCTTCATGACTGTTGATGCAATGTAACCAGTTGCCTCACATTCCTGCCACCATGTTTTCCCTGCTGTAATAGACTGTATCCCTTATTAACTGTAAGCCCCTGTGCCCTTCCCTTTAAGCTGATTCTTGTCAAGTATTTACTCATAATAATGAGAAGGGTAACTAATACAGAAATTTGTTACCAAGAAATTAGTTTGCTGCTATGATAAGCCTGACCATGTGGTTGTTAGACCTTTGACACTGGTTTGTGGGACGAATTTGGAAGACTTGGAACTTAGGCCTAGAAGAGTCCAAGAACACTGTAAACAGAGTTTAATGGGTCATCCTGGTGGAAGTTCAGAAGACCAGAATGCTGACAGAAATGTGGGCAGTGGAATCCCATCCAACTCATCAGGCTTCAGAAGGGAGCAAGGACTCCAGCTGGACTAGAGGCCATTCATGTCATATTCTGTCAAATAATCTGACTTTTTAAAGTTTAGGCTTCCTGCGTTCTGGGAACTTCAGAGAGGCTGAGTTCAAAAGTAAGGGGCTAAACTGTTTTGAGGAAATACAAAACAGGCATTCAGGTTGAGTCATGGTTACTGTGTATTACTCTTATTCAGGTTAGGGTTAGGGTTAGGGTTAGGGTTAGGGTTAGGGTTAGGGTTAGGGTTAGAGAGCAACAATTGGGACAGAAAGATAATGAAAAAGTACAGTTGGTCAGGAAAGAAGTGAGTGTCAAGTTACACACAAGGCTGTTTCTGATAAGGTAGCTAGAATCATTAGAGACTAGCACCATTAAAAAGAAACCTTGTGCTGTGCACGGGGACACTAGGAAACCTACTTTGAAGGCAAGACTTCACTCACTGAAGGCTCCATCTTGGTGAAAATGCAAATTCATTTGAAAGACTAGAGCCTAATCTGAGAATGCTGCTGAAAGTGTTTCCACCTCATAAACAGGAAGTTTTCTCAGGGTCAGGACACAAAAACTGGTACAGCTGTCTTCTAAGAGGGCAAGACCACATCTGGAGTTGGCAGAGGAACTTTGCCACATCATCTGTGTGATAGTGGTTTATAGGCATGGAAGATGTAAGAGGGATCATGGTGCCTTGTCATAAGTTTCCTGGAGGCCACTGAGGCCAGACAGTGTGTTGCAGGGTTGGAGTCATGGCAAGGAGGCCCTGATAGGCCATCACAGCTGTGATGGTAAAGGCTAAGTTATGATAAAACTCTCACAATATTGGACATGCCAACCACAGAATGTCTGCTGAGGAAAGCAGCATCAGGGAGTGGATCTGGGCCAAGACAGGCTGTGTAGGCCATGGGCTGAAGAACTGGAGAGGTGGGACCACCTAAGCCCTTTGGAGGCCAGATGATTCCATCATGAGTTTCAGGTGCTAAACATGAGGCTATAGGATTTGGTTTTTGTCCTCCTAGGGTTTAGTTTTGCTTTGGTATGTTATTAGCTTGCTATGCCCCCATTCCTCCACAGTAGAATGGGAATGATTATCTGTGCCATTGCATGTTGAAAGTGTTTATCTTGCCTTTTGATGGCACAGGGGCTCATAATTAAGAGATTACCTTGAGTCTTTTTGAACAGTACTGGTACTGTTAAAGACTATGGGGACTTGTGAAGTTGGAATGAATGCATTTTGGGTTATAAGATAACCATGAGCCTATGGGATATGGGATGTAATGCTGTGCTTTGAATGTGAAATGTCCACCATAGACTCTTGTTTTAGAACATGTGGTTCCTAGCTGGTAACACTGATTTGGAACACAGTGGAACCTTTAGTATAGAGAGCCTCAGTGGAAGAAATAGGTCGTTGGGCACAGGCCTTGAGGCTTTATAGCACAGTCTCACTTCTGGTTTGTTCTCTGCTTCCTGACTGCATGTGCAAGTAACCAGGGGCTTCAGGTTTCTGCTGCTATGCCTCCCCCACCATTAAACAGTAAGCCCAGATAAACCCTCTTAAGTTTATTCTTGTCAGGTTCTTAGTCACTGCAATGAGGAAAGTAACTAATACACTACTCACACTGAATTACTACTGCCAAATGACAAGGGTATAAATGGGCTTTGAAAGAAACAAACTCCGTGTAAAACAGGAGAAAGAGAATAAAATTAGACCTTGGCTGCAAGAGGATATAATTAGCCCTACAGAGTATAAATACACAATAAGGTGTGTAGTCCCTGGGCCTCTCCATTATTCCTCAGCATGGGCTGGAGGCATTACAGCTAAAGTATCCTCAAAGGGGCCTGCCTTGGCAAGCAGGTTGGGAAAGTGCTGCAAGTGAACTGAGACTTGCCTTTACAGTGTATTACATATTATGTTGTATTACATATCATAGGTTAGCCAGCTGAAGAAGCTTTTGAGAACACTTTGTCACCTTAAATAATAAGAAATATGCCATAGAACATTAGCTAGTGAAGGATGCAAGTGGAGGGTCAAGGTTTGAATATAGAGGACCCATGATTGGCCTTGCCTGCTTGAAAATGGCAGCAGTCGAGGCCATATCTCTCTAGCAACTGATTCAGGTCAGTTGAACTAAGCTGAGTTTTTGCAGCTGGTTTAGGTTTAGCTGGTTAAACCTAGTTAGGCCATACCACCTGTGCTAAGATAGAGGGAAACAAGGAGCCTTCAGCCATTCCCATTTTCTCTCCTCCGTTCCCAGGTAGACAGAAAAACTAAACTAAAATAAGACATTTTCACACAATAGCCATAAGAGTATCTTAATTTCAAAGCTGTATAGTTTTAAAATGCTATATATGAAGAAATGCATATGTGAATATAGTATTTTCACCCATTGCAGAAGGTTAGAATATTGGCATTTCAAAGAAATCTGAAGCACGAAACAAAGTCGAAGAGACATCTGATTGAAATCGTCCATTTCTTCCTTCATGGGGCAAATGGCAAATCTCTCCCTCTCTTTTGTCTCTCTGTCTCTCTCTGTGCATAGTCATGTAGATACATGTGGTCGAGGTAGGGTGTCTCCCATTACCACTCCCCATCTTATTTTTTTGAGATAGGGTCTCTCACTGAACCTGGAGAACAGCTGTTGGCTAGGTCAGCTGACACATGGGCACTGTGGATCTGTCTCCTCCCCTCAGCATTGGGTTTACAGAACAATGTGGTGCTTCCTGGCTTGTACATGGGTGCTAGGGATCTGAACTCAGGTCCTCATGCTTGTGCAGGTACTTATAAGTCATCTCCCTTAGTCCTGAACCTGTGTTTTGATGCATATAAAAAGATATCTTTTGTGTTTTTCCAAGTCTCTAGAGCAATGGTTCTCAAAATGTGGTCTCCAGATCAGCATAATCAGCACCACCTGCAATTTGTTAGAAATGTAAATTTGTGTGCCCTCTTTATTCCAGATCTCCAGAATCAGAATCTCTGGGGGTAAGACCCATGATTGACATTCTTAGCATGCCCTCCAGGTGACGCTGGTGTAGTTTGAGAGCTACTGTGAATATGTGCTCTATCCCCTCCCAGGAGAGCATTCCAGGGAACAAGCTTTACAACAACCAAACTGATTGCATTGCCCATACTTTTGTTCTTGTAAAATTTAGGTTATTTTCCAATGTGGTTGGAAGTTTACCATGTTTTATTTTGAATGACATGAAGGAGATTGTTGTTAGCATTTAAATTACTTTGTGTTATGAGACTTTCATTAATTATTTATGTTCTTAGTAGCCAAGGCTTTCTTAAAAGGACCTGTGCTAGCATTAATAAATGCAAGCAAAGTGGAAAGTCCCAAGGTTAATGAGATAATAAAACATTAGCTGTGTTTCTTCTTCATTGTAAAACGGAGATCCATCAGGTTCACTTTGCATACTTTACATTTGTCTTTCCAGGAAGAACAAAGTATGCTAGCCATGGATGATGAGGGCACAGTACAACTCCCACTGGAGGGACACTACAGGTAAAATGCGCATTTAAAAAACATTAATTTGAGTCATGGAGCTCATTGATATATATTCTCCTTAAGAATTTAATACCATGTGGCTGTCTTGAGTTTATGTTAGAAATGAAAAAAAATCCAAAACCAAGATATAAATTATAAATTCTATACAGTAAATTCTGCCAAAATTAGCTCTGTGACTATATAAAAGGAACATAAAATGCTGTGGGGCAGAGAATGTTGTCTGAAGTCTTTTCATGTTTTATAATGTACACGAAAGATCACTTTCATATTCTCAGAAGCTACTACCTGGACATAGGTCACCATTAACTTCTAGTATAAATCAGGTCAACATTTAACAAGTTGACTGTAGAAAAATATTTTTACTCTGGGAATTTTCCACTAACAAAAGGCACTTCCAAAAAGAGAATTATTATTTTTTTTTTTAGTTTAGGGATTAGTCATATCTGTCATTTTAGAAAATACTCATGCAGGTTTATGAAATATACCAACCTTCTCATATACAAAGACAGCAAAAAAGCAAATTTTTATAATTTATAACAAACGCTTTTATTAAGCATTTGGCCAGGGCCTCTCGCTCCTGCTCTTTTCTTTCCACTTGGCCTCCCTTTCTTTTCTGCTCCCTCCCTCTCCTCCACTCTAGTTTGTCTTCTTCCTTCCCTTCCTTCTCCAAATAGTTTAGTTTGAATAATTTTCTTATAAGAGCCTATTTTAAGTACTATTTAGTACCCAATTTCATAGTTTCAGGGTTCTCAGGCTATGCCATTAATAAGTAAAGAAATTCTTTGTGAGGGAGAGATTTGTCATAACATTTAAAAAACAAAGTAGGAAAAGAACCTGTTGGATATTCAGAATCTTACTCTAAAATCTTATTCCCCCAACAGTGTAGTCATAATTCATTCTCTCTCTCTCTCTCTCTCTCTCTCTCTCTCTCTCTCTCTCTCTCTCATTTAAAATTCTAGTGACTGTGTTTGAATCTGTGTATTTTTGTGTGTGTTCTAAGGTATCTAGTTTTATCATGTCGCACTCGCAAACTGATCCATTGACTGAGTTTGAATCAGTGTATTCTTATGTGTGTTCTAAGGAATCTAGTTTCATGAAGTGCCACTCCCAAAAGGACTGCAAGGTTAAATAAGTTTGAAAAATGTTCCATACTGCATTCAAATTTGTAAATTCACAGTGTACTTTGGCATATGAAATAATAAAAATGATACTAGCCTTTTTAAAAAGTTTAATTTTGTTTAATTCAGAATTTTCTAAACCTTTTTGTTCACAAACTGTCACATAATATCATGAAATACATATTTTCCACATGGTGCTTTCTTGGAAGTTAGTTGATCTCATGCTCTAAGTTTCTAGGAAATTACATTTTCAAGAAGGCTAGAGGAATTAAAGACACAGTTTCAAATTGAGCAACACTAAGTCCTAGTGCTTTGTTCATCTTAGATATTGGCTCTCTAGTCTTCTTATGAACAACCACAAATGTAATTCACACGAGGCATCCTAGGATCTCTGTAGATGTGACTGTGTGCATAGTAAAGTATCTTTACCATGTATAGTAAAAAAGCCTCCTGTTTTCTCAGTTACTAAAATTTTCACTTGGTCTATGATCAGTTGCTGCTTCCATGTGATCATGTTTCTAGCCTTGGGAGGTTTTGAAGCATCATAAATGTTACCTGTAGCTAGTATCACTTTAAACAATAAAATCAGAACAAAACAAACAAACACAGAAAAGCACCAGGCACAATACCTAATACCGTAGGCTCCCCAGCTGCATGGGAAAAGCTCTGTTAAATGCACATACTGCATTTACTTGTTCAACAAATAATATTGAGTGAGTACAATATGTCTAGTTCTAGCTGGCTTCTGAAGGTACAGCAGTTAGCCAATGACCTAGAACTCTTTTGTCATGAGAATTTAAGTCAAATAGAGGTCAAGAACAGGGAACAGAAATATGAATAGCTGTTATAGTATTGTAGATGATAAAGCACAATGAATTGAAAAAGCAAACAAGAAATGGGATGGTATAAGGGGAAGAAACAACAATTAAAATAATGTAGTCATCATAGGCCTGCATGAGAAGGTCAAATTTGAATTAAATAAGAGGTCCTAACCATACGGAGAAGCACAATGTGCAGAGGGAGGATCTAGGCCAAGGTCCTGAGGCAGTGGGAAGCTGCTTAGACTTTTCAAATGCAGTCTGTAGACTACTGGACTGTGGTGGAAGAACAGTAAGCAGAGGTAAGAGGAAGATGGCAAGAGGTGAGGCCAGAGGCTGAGGGAGGCACAGAGTTTCTCAGGCCTGTGAGAGAGTTGAAGCCACTACAGGACCTCAGGAGATGATGGTGGGGATCTACCGTGTTGCAAGTGCTAGAGGTGCAAGAAAATGATCAATGCACACACACACACACATGTGCACATAGAATCTGATCTCTGTGATCTGGGATGAATTCAGAAAATTGTAGCCCAAATCTGTATCTATATAACTAGAATCTTTTCTTTAGAGTTTTAAAGATGCTTTTTAATCATTGAGAAAGGTTCAATGCTTTGCAATTTAAAATTATTAAATATAAAATATATAATAAACAAAACTTTAAACAAAATAAACACAAGGGATTATTTAACCTTAAATGGAAATTCAGCATATGTTAGAGCACATTCTGAATCATGGGCACATTATTCTAAATTAAATAGGCCGGTAACAAAAAAGACAAATATTGTATGATCCAACTTATATGAGGCACTTAAAATAGTCAAAACCATAGAGACAGAGAGTGTAGCAGTGGTTGCCAGGGGCTGGGCTGACGGGGAAGTGGAGAGTTACTGTTTAATGGATATGGAATTTTAGTTTTACAAGATGAAAAGAAATCTGGAGACAGATGGTAGTAATGGGCTATGTATTGTGAAAGTTTTAATAGCTCTTAATTGCACATTTAAAAATGGTTAAGATGGCAAATTTTGTTAAATGTATTTTATCACAAAAAATTTCACATAGTCATAAAACTGTTCTCTATTTAGCTTCTCTTATTGAATGCTTCATTACTTATTTATTGTTCATTATTTCATTTTGGGTAAACTCCGATCTAGAGATGATCCATCTGTGATCAACATTTCTGATGAAATGTCAAAGACTGCCATGTGGAGGAACCTCCTGATTACTGCTGATAACTCAAAAGATAAGGAGTCAAGCTTTCCTTCTAAAAGGTTTGAATTTTAAAATAACGAGGTTATACTAAGTCCAATGATCTTATGACATAAATTCACTAGCAAAAGAAACTATTGGTTTCCATCAAATTTAGTTCTAAAATCTTTCAGAAAATTCCTTTGAAAGGAGGTAGAAATGACAATTTTTATAAAATGTTTCTCAGTATCTCCCTTTCAAATTAAAATTCACTCCAAAACTATCACAGTGGGGGGGAAATGGAACTATTAATGAGTCCCAGTGCATGATGTTTTTGCACATTCATTTTGGCCCACTCTGTCTTTCTCTCTCTGTATGATTTCACTGTATTTTTCTCATCACATACTTCCCAGGAGCCCTGTAGATGCCTGGACACATTTCCCACTCTCTATTTCCTTTTTTTGAAAGTGATTTGGTACATGCAATGGTGACTTTACATTTAGATTATTTCTAGTCTCCTGTTTCCAAGCCCCTGAAACTTTTCTTTAATCTTACCCTGAAACTTTCACCTCTGAAAACTCTATCTATTCTTATATGTCTCTCTGTAAACATGCAAAAAACTCCTGTAGCTGTGGTAGTGATTTTAAATGCATGCCGAGGAAAGATTGTATCTTTAAATATTAGGTCATCCTGGGATTTTCAGTTGAATTTCCAGAATATAAATGAGTTCAAACCATATCATTCAGTCATCTTAGATTCTAATCTGAAGAATAAAAACTTGTGATACACTAGTATCTCTTCTTGTAAAAGAGTGGTTGAGGCTATTGGGATGGTGTTATAATGATTGTTTATTTATTTTTATAACCTTAAATTAACTTTTTCTACTTAATTTTTATATTACATTTTTGTCATAAGCTCCCCTTCTTAATCACTCTAGAAGCTGATTCCCCAAAGGTAAGAGCTTCTCCTCAAACCTACTCCCTGGTTGCATTTCCTTATGTTAAATGGTGTCTTCTGGAAGCCTGGTCAGCCTATGTCATCTGTGTGAGTTTTGGGGAGGCAAAAGACCTAAAGAGTCTTGGGCTACAATCCAATATCAGACTGAATTTTATGGCATTCTTACAACTACTCCATTCTTTAAGGGAGCCTGAAACTTGAAGAAAGATTTTTCCCTCTTTAATGTATACAAATGCATCATATATAAAACAATAGACCTCATAGGACTATAATTAGTAAGTAACAGCATCAAATTTCTAGATTGAAAAAAGAAAATTGTCCCTTAAATTAAGTATTTCCAAAACTTGGAGTTCTATTCATGTTACCATGATTCATCCAAACTTGTAAGCTTCAGGAAATCTAATTGGAACCATAGGCTAGAGAAAGAGATTTCGTTAGAATTGGGGAATCTGTATCTTACTGCTAGTTTTTGTCACCCCAAAATGGCATGCTGCTTCAGTGTCATCTCTAAACCAAGCAGAATGAACAAGACCATAAGCATCTTCACTCCAGAAGCTGGGGGTAGTCCCTCCCTCCCTCCCTCCGTCCCTCCGTCCCTCCGTCCCTCCCTCTGTCCCTCCCTCCCTCTCTCCCTTCCTCCCTCCTTCCCAACCTCCCAACCTCCTTCCCTTGTCCTCTCTTTCCATTGCCTGACTTTGATTCCTCTAATTAACTCTCTCTAAAGCCCTCTGATTGCCTGACTCTAAATTCCTCCAAAACTTATACCAAAAGAGGTTAATATAAGTTTCTTAATAGGCTCTCTCCAAGATTTTTGGACGATGTTTTTGAACAGGGCTTCAAAACCATGTATTTCCTTGCTTGGGTCAAGTAGCAGTGTTGCTTCATTCTAAAACATGATGTAGCTTTCTTTCTGCCAAACCCCTGCACTAGTCCCATGAAATCATCCTTGCAGTAATTCTGCCTTTTGCTAAAACTCCTGAAAGAAAATCAGAGTAATGAGAAGGGGAGGGACTTGAGTCCTTGAAAATGTGTGCTTATGACCCTTTCACAGTAAAATCTACCATTTCTCTGATTTCTTTTAAAATATGGAATCGAGATTGGTGGGCTCAAAATAAAATGCCAGCCATGGGAAATATGTGGAGAATTTTCTTTCTGAATTTCATGGATCCATACTCCAAACCCTTCCTGTTTTTCTTGGTGTTAAGAAAAGGTTTTATGATTTGATACTTTATGTGCTTCTCAAAGTAAATAGTAAAGTCAAATGATGCCCATTACCAGATAAGCATACTTGTCTAAAAAATATTTGTATTACTTATTTCAGGAGTAGATTGATTCTAGTGAATATGGTAATGTGCTTGAAATGAGTTTGGTTCTAAATAGAAATAGACTATCATTCATATATTGGCATAATCATGTGTTTCTTGGTTTTTGAATATATATTCCCACTAATCTAAACTTCAAACCATTATGGAATGAAAGTTTAATCCCAGCTTTCTTTGCATGTAAGTATGTATGTATGTATTTTTTTAAATAATCTCATTCTGTAGCCCAGGCTGGCCTTAATCTGGTGATCCTCCTGATTGTGCCTAGTACTTTCTCCATTTATTGATGTTATGTCATCTATACCTGTCCACATTAAAAATATACATTGCTTTGTGGTTAATGTATTTCATTTTCATAACAGTGCAAACTCTGAAAAGAAAGTAGTGGCTTCCAGAAATACTAAAACCATCCATATTAGCAGTAGCAATAACTTTCCCTTTAGTATCTGTTGAAGGCATTGAAATATGACAGAAGAGCTCAGAAATTCGCTGTTAGAGCATTCACTTGTCAAAAGGGGCCTAAAGATCAGGTTACTGGGATCCGTATCTTTTGCCACCTCAACCAGCTCTGTGCAGCCTTTGATCCACTCTGTCAACCCCAGTTATTTTCCGTTTGTCCTTTCTATAGTATATTTCATGAAGCCTGAACACCTGTACAAATCAGGTTTAGAACAGCAGTTCTTTTCTCAGTTGTTTAATTTGCATTTTGTTTTCAGAAATATTTTACCTAGCTTCACTAGAAGTAGAAACTAGGAGTTGATGACAAATTCTTCTTTATCTGTAGGGAGTTCACTTTGATCCTGGTTTAACAGTCATCTACACACATATGACAAGCTCCTCCATGGCTTCTTATATGGTTTGGTAGAAATAGGTCTCGTTACAAACAGTTACAGTACCATCAGTGAGTGACTGCTTAGTTTGATAAAATGGACACCTAGGATAACTTTTCTTGCAATGGTCCCTCTAAGTGATAGGAAAAAGAGCCTTTAGTTCTGCTTCAGTGGCAAAAGCTAAGCTCTGGGACTCCCTTCTTGCTCCTCTCTTCGTCCCTCCCCTACACTCCCCATGTCCTTCTCTTATCCTGAATTCTACATCTTTGCTGTGATTGCCCAGGAGGGCTTTCTCACAACCACTTGGTAAATATTATTCCTTAGAATAATTTAGTGCCATTGGAGGGTAACATCTTATAGATTTCTTAGTAGCATGACAGTAGTGGGTTACCTTTTCTTCTTCCTTGAAAGGTTACTTCCGTATAGTTTAAGTAGCAATTCCTTAAGGGCAAGAAGAGTTTTGTCTATCTTGTATTCCTAGGTCTTCCAAGAATGTTTGTTTTTATAATAACTAATATTATACGTGTCATATATGTTTGTAAGAATGAAAGCATAAAACTGATTAGTATCTAGAAAAATGAATGTAACCGGAAACTGAGAAAGATTTTGAGAGAGAGAGAGAGGAGGGAGGGAGGGAGGGAGGGAGAGAGAGAGAGAGAGAGAGAGAGAGCTGTACAATTGGAAAATCCAAACAGAATTTTCACAGTGCTCTTGAGCTCTTCTGTCTCTTCATTTGCTAAACTGAATATGATTCTCAAACTAATTTGAATGCAGGTAATGCAATCACTTAATAAGTTATTACTTTATAACAAAAATTCCACCAATATAATCAATGCAGATCAGGAGAAAGCTGATATGTGGGTCTAGTTGACATTATAAACCTCTCTCTCTCTCTCTCTCTCTCTCTCTCTCTCTCTCTCATCTCTTCATTGCTTGGCAAGTAATGTGCCATGGAGAAGTCATTTATCAAAATGTTATGTGATACCAAATTATTGCACACATAGGAATTATGTATGAGTAGATGCTACTGTGTCTGTCCCCACAATCTCCTATAGATAAAATATATCATTCTATTGTCCAAAAAACAGAGTCCATTGGAAGCAGGAATATCAGAATCAGTATTCTAGAATTGAGCTACAAGAAGACTCAGAGGCCTTCTGGCCCCAAATTCAATTTCATGATGAAGAAATCTAGTTTAGTGAGATTAAATAACTGGTCATAGGACACACACCTCATTCTTAATTTTTAGAAGCTGAACACAGATCCTCCATCTCCATTTCCATCTCCATCGCCCCCATTCTGTCCTGTTGCATTGGCTTGTTTGGGAGAAGAGATGGGAGACAGGTAAAGCACAAGGACAAGTTAATTTGGAAAGCAGGGCAGCAGACATTTGTCATATAAAAGAAACTTAAAGTAGAAGAAAATGAGTCACAGATAGAGGAGTTAAAAATACAGAGTTAAGGCTCTCAACACATCATGTGCACACTGTCATCTCTTCTCATGGAAGGAGAAAAGAAAAGAGAAAAAAGTTGCTTTGCTCTGACCTGTAAGGAGTATGTGCTGAGAAGTGTGGCAGGCATAAACCCGGGTGCCATAGACACTCGCTCACACCAGCTCTCAGTGCTGGCAGCGTGCCACAGATGGCAGAAGCTCCGGCACTTCTTACCTGATGGTGCCGGGTGGTGGTGACAACTGAGAAGGGCTGTTTCTAGCTTGAATTGGAGGAAAAACAATTTTAAAAACACACTCTTAGAATATGTCTAAGTTATTGACCACTTGAAAGATGCACAGGAAGCCCTGTAGAAATACAGGGCTTGGTTCCTTATCACCCAGAGAGCATTTGTAAAACCAAGGATGCTACCACCTTCAACTATTTCATAAATGTACATTAAAGGCTGAAATTAACAGTAAACAGTCTGTTGATTCTTCCAGTTCAGGGTTTTAGAAGCTGGGTGTGTGTTGTTCTTTATGGCAGAAATGGGAGGTGCACAAAGAGTCCTCCAACCTAGAGGGATCTGCCAAGTGCTGGAAGTCCTGAGGAATGAGAATTTTGCCATTCTGGAAGCATACACTCTCAGTCAAAGTTTCCTATGTGAGCCCATTTTTTAAAATTTTCTGTGAAAACTTCAATTTGAGAATATAAAAAGTACATAATGAAAAAATTTGCAAGAAACTCAACAAAATGGTAGAGTTACATTTCCTGCACGATTATTGGTAAAGCTGACTATAAGATGAGGTTAAACTGAAGCTTTGAGGAGCAAGTTTATTCTAGAAGGAGATGAAGTATCATTCCTGTGATGTGCACTCTGAGGATTTGTTTGTAAAGGTAGCACAGGTGTGCAGAGGGACTGTATGGGGTCACCCATCCTCCAGACCAGGAAAGATGTGTCTGCCTTACTCAACCAAGGCATCATCCTCACCAAAGATCAAGATACAGTCCAGGAACAAAGGAAAAGCCATTTGCAGAAGAGCCTGGAGGTTCTGACTGTAATTTTCTAGCGTTAGTGCTATCTTAAGGTGGAGCATGACTGGCAGTTTCAACAATCATCAATGATTCGTTTTCCCAGACAAGGTCCATGGTATTAATCTTGCATGCTTTATGAACTGTTTTGGAAGTCTTTTTTGTTTCTCAGTGCCTGTTTTTTAAAATTTCCCCCTCTCTGTAGTTCTTGGTTTCTAGCTCACTGAGTACACAGGATTTTAATTGTTGTTGTCTATCTCTGCCTTGCAGCATGAGAGAGCAATGCCTAAGAGCTCTTGTATTGTTTGGGGTTGATAGGCTTCATGTCATGTCTGAGCAAATAAACCTTGTAGCAACCAAGCTGGATTACAGTAGTAAATTTCTTCCTTTTTTCCCTTTGTAGCACTGAAAGCCGAAAAGAGAAGAAAGCTGACTCAGGGAAAGGTGTTGACAGGGAGACTTGTCTATGACTTGATCTTCAATTTATTTTTTACATATATATGAGAAGAGTGTCACAATTATTAATAAAACTGCTTTGATCATGTGTTGTAAATCCTGTTTCTCATCCCAAATCTACCTTCATACTGTAAGTAGTGCAATACTCATTTCATTTCTGTGTTTAACCTTCTGAGCAGTGTGAAACCCTTGTGTGCAGATTCAGTAGCTCATGCAAGTATGCATGTGTTACTGCAGTATGTTAGGCATTTGTAAACATGGGATTCTCATTGTCAGCTTTATGAGAGCAATAGCTTTTTTGAAGAAATAAATTGTATTTAACTGGTGTGTATGTTCCTACCTTAGTGATCTGAAGATGTCTGATCATTTCACTCAGAAGAATTTTAAAAGGTAGTCTTACTTCTTTTTATTTTTTGTAGCTTAGCATTAGTGACTTATTTCAAAAGACCCAAATCAAAAAGTTATATTGAAGGCATTTTTAATAATTATTGATTTAATATGATACATTTAATACTTAAGAATTTATATCTGGCACTTAAAGTCATTGAAATAAATATAGAGAGACCTGTTCACACCTTATTTTAAAAAATCACATTGCTGTGAGTCAAGTAGTATTTGCTTAAAATGTAAGTTGTGACCACATGATCAAATGCTAGGCTTGTACGAAATACTTTAGAGAAATTTGTAACAGTTTTGTGGACTTTTTCATTTAAAATTTTATCAGAAATGTGCTATTGAATTTTTTTTTGCCATTGACAGCAATTGGTTCCAAAATACACTTACCACTACATACTATGGAATACCACATGGTAAACCATTGTACATGAAATTCCATTCCTGTACAGTTATTCTGCTGCCAGTGGTCATGTGCTGCTTATTCCAGTCCTGAATCATGTTATCATGTTAGATCAACAGGTCCCCAATTATATTTTTTTCTGCAAAGCTCTTTTCTACATTTTAATTAAGTGCATGTTGTGGAAAAACAATCTTTGAAATAAAATTTTCAGATTCTGTTTGAGAAGGTTATGTACATATTTGAGTCTGGATGAAATAATCCATCGTTACTAAGATTATGCACGAAGAAGGAAGTGAAGGATTTTTAAGCGTTACTAAATATAGATTTCACTTCATTTTAGATGAATGTGAGTTAATAAAAACTAAATCTCATAGAGTTCTTACTTCCTAAGAATTATCAGTGACCATCAATCTTATAATCTATCAATGTCCAATTTTAGAATAGTTAAGAGCCACGTGGCTTTTATGAACTATTAATTGCGTACGCTGTGTAAATGCACATAATGATTGGAAAAAATTCCTCTTTGTTATTAAGCTAATGAGGGTTAAAAACCAACAAAGCCCACATTAACTTTAACATTTTGATATCGTTTCAAAAACAGTTTCCTCACAGTTCTTTCGGGAGCTCTTTTTTATTAAATATGATCCAAATTATGAAAAGAATTTGCAGTTAATAAAGTTTGTATTTATACATGGCAAAGAAAAATATAGAAACTTTCTGTTGCAAATGTGCTACATTTGTTTATGTTGTAATACTGATATTCCATCTTGAACAGTCTTATTGTTTTATGATTTAGCAAGTCAGTCCCCAAAGCAGTCTTGTAGTGTTTTACTATATTAATATCTGTCCTGTTAAAATGATCCAGTGAATTAACTCCTTCACATAATCATTAATGTGAATAAGCAATCATTCAACAAAATTATGTATTTCTGAGTATTTTTATAGCAATTTTGTTCTTGTGTGAATTTTAATGCTATCTCTATGTTAATCTTAATATTTTGAAATCACATAAAATATAAGAAAAAAATGTAGTATTATATATTTACTCCTAATTTCAGATTCCTGGTCAAAATTGCTGACTATCCTGAATGTAACTTATTGCAACATTTAAGTAATGTGTAAATGTGACTAGGATATTGTGTTTTTCAAAACTAAAAAATGTTATGTGGAAATAAATATTTATCCTAACTAATTTTCTTGCATATTTCAAACGTGTGCAATGTGTCTTGTCTTTGTTTTTCCTTCATATTAAACAATATGAAGGTAGAGCACTGATTATATAAACATAATATTTAAATTAAGATATCCCCACAGTTAAGAAACAGTGGTGATGTAAACATTTCAAGAAGATTCAAGCAACTTGACTTTATGAACAGAATATAATGAGAAGTATATAAGGGTGTCTATCCTCCTTATCCCAAAGAACACGGTGCAAAAGACTTTATTTTTGTTACTGAAATAAATCCTCATTAGTAGGATTCCCCATTATTAAAGCTCCTTAACTCCTGTTTTTAACCCACATGAGGAAAGCAGCCCCTAAAATGTGTCTCCTCCTTATTTGTTATAAAGGTCAAATGGAACCACGATTCTTTTGTAGCCATCTGGCAGTGTGTTGTGCAGATAATTGCATTCTGAACTCTAACCTGATAGTATTTCTCTTGACTAGTAAGTTTATTTTGTTATCGCTACTACTTAACAACATACACATTTTTCTTAACTATAACCTGAATGCTTCCTGGTGTGATTCAGGCTCATAGCCTGATAGGAACATTCCACTGATGACGTCTACATCTTTCAGGATTTCTCATGTCTTAAAAGTGTGACTTATGTTGTTTCTTATCCTCACCAAACATCTTCTGCTTCTGTCTAACTAGAGCTTCTTTACTCCTGAGCATTTGCCTATTTAATTATCATTGAAAGAGTACCCTCTAATTTTTCAATATGCTCATCTTGTATATTCATATAATAAAATAAAATGACAGCTGGATATAGTGCCATACACCTATGGGAGGCTAAGGCAGGAGGTCTGCAATGAGTCTGAAGGCAGCCTGGCTACATAGTGGGTTCAAGGTCAGCTTTGTCTGAATACAACAAGACCCTGTCTTGGAAAAAAAAGTAGAGGACAACCATTTCAAAGTTTTATGAAAGTAATATAGCTGGTCTCTAATTATTTTGAGAGTGGGCCAGTAGTCGGTAGCCAAGAATGTCTGATGATGCTTTACTAGCGACATTTAGATGTTTGGCTACTCTTTTCTGATAAACATATTTTATTTATTATTTTTATTTTATGTGTATGAGTGTATTGCGTGCATGTGCGGAAGTGAACCTGTGTCGTGCAGTGCCCACAGAGGTCAGAAGAGGGTGTCAGCTCCCCTGGAACTGGAGTTGCAGATGGTTGTTAGCTGCCATGTGCGTACTGAGAACAGATCCTCAGTCCTCTGTAAGAGCAGCCAATGCCCTGAACTGATGAGGTATCTTTTCAGTCCCCATGTTGTTTGGCTACTCTTGAAGCCTTTCACCCTCATGTATTCTTTCTGTGCACTGAGCTTTGTATCTAGGTACTTTTCTTTTTGGGTGAGGACTCATAGTCTTCTGTCAAGTGGCCTCATTCCTCCATTTGTTTATAAGCTTCTTGAAGGCAGTAGTAGTGTTTTAGCCCTCCTTTGTAGCTCTCCAGAGCCCAGTTCTATGTTCTGATGTTTACCCACCCAGCAAAAATTATTATAGAAGCGTAAGTAATGTGTGTCAAAAGACAATGTCGCTCAGCTCAAGAATAGTTAAAGATCTAAGTAGAATTTTAAAAATGTTCAGTAGAGAACAACAGTGCATATTTGACTACATAGGTCCAGCACATATGGACATGGAAGCTTAAGGCAACAAGTCATGCAATGTATGAACTCACGAAGTTGGGAAAAGCTGCTAGGCACTGTGAGTAGGAGGAAAGAAAAGCTGAAAGATGTCAGGCACCACATATATGTAAATCTTCTCAGTCATGAAACCATTCTGAGGTAGGAAATTATAAATTTTTTTCAAACTCAACTGAAGTTCAGTTCAAAGATTCTGGATAATTCTGCTTGGACACTGTGTTTGTCAAAGAGCTGATTACCTAACTGCTGCACATCTGGCCTCACCTGAACAGTACTGTATTTTAAGGAAAAGGTAAGAAGGGATTTTGTTTCTCCCTAATAGGGTATTCACCTTGGTTCATGGAACCAGAATCAGGGTGAGTGACACTTCTCAATACTCTATACTTACTTTATCAGTCATTTCTCTGTAATTAACAACAGAGCAAAACTTACCCAGTGGAAAAAAAAATTTGGCTCACAATTCACAAAATCATGACTTTGGATAGGAACAGCATAAAGAAATATAGTAAGTGCCCCCAAATCTTCATGTCTTATATCTGAGACTCAACAATCACAGTTCAAAAATATTTTGAAGATAATTTTGCCTGTATTCAACATGCATACACTTCTCCTCTTGTAATTTCAGCATAGCAATGTAGCATTTACATTGGGCTCAGTGTTAGAATAATCTACAGATTGTCTAACATGTGCAGAAGATTATGCCTCAGTTTATGTATATATTATGCCATTTCACAGAGATATTTGAGTATCCTTGGATTTTGGTATGTATATCTGCAGGAGGAATCTAGAACCAATTTCCTGTGGATATCAAAAGATGGGTGTAATTAAGGATTTTGGTTGATGAATTATCACACATTCCAGTAACTTGATGCATGTTTTTAAAATAATTTCACAAGCTTGGAGAATTTATTCAGAAAGGCTATATAGAATAAGAACTTTGTTGATATTTAAAATCTATAAGCCACCAAAGACATACCTTTCTCAATAGCAGAAAAAAATCTCTCTCTTTTTATTAATTTGAGTTTTTGGGCTTAAGTGTTAATATTGTTAAAGAAAAGTGGCATGCAGAAAGATGATAAATCCCTACTGTGCTTCACACTGGTCTTATTAATTCTACACTCTGAGATGGTTTTATGGGGTAGCCAGTGATGTTATACTTTATAACCCACATTTGTGTCTCATTTACAACCATCTGTATCCAAAAGACATCTTGAATATATACTTCAGGTCACTCAGGATGTATGTGAAAATATTTTTTGGACACTACTGAAATAACTGTCACAAAATTGGCACAACAAAGTTATCTTACTTTACAAAAAAGTGCTTGTGTTTTGGTATGGTTTTTCACTTAGAATTGATTGAATCTTAGATATTATACAAATCTAGTAGTCTTATCAATCAGTATTCTCACTTCAACTTAGAGGAAATGCAGCAAGTGAGTTCCAAGAGGTGGAACTGCTCATACTCTGTGAATGAGAAGGGAAACAAAATAATCCATAATCTAGCAGACCCTGGGGTAATCACCCGTCTCTGAGTCTTCAGTAGCACATTTATTTAAGTAGGCATTTCGGTGCCTACTTAAGAAATCGTGAAGATAATCTTTTAGCATGGTTTCCAGAGCAAAAATGTTTAAAGGCATAGATTTTAAGTAATTTTCTAAAGACACAAAGAACTTAAAAACAAATCTTGCATCCATAGATAAAATGTGAAACATTTCTCCCTTTAGCCCATGTGACCCTAGGCACTGGTTCACTCTAAAGGATTGTTTGTGAAAGGAGTCTTAGTCACCACAAGCTTGTAGAGGTTGTGTGTGGCCATGAGAGAGAAGTCCGCAAATCTAAGTGGTATTATTAGTTCTTATGTATTTCAAAATTACCCTTAAGTTTATCTCTAATTTGTATATTTTTCCTTATATAATTTGTAACTTTTATTGAAGAATAAAACTTATCCTATGAGAGTCAAATTAAAACTTTGAACTCCATTTGAAACCCTCATTGCCTGAAAAATATGTGATGTGACTTTGTTTTTATTACTTGAGGCTCTAGAAAAGAAACAACATATTTAGAAATAAAAGGAACAAAGTATTAATGGTTTTGATATTATATACATATTAGGTAATATTCTATATAGGAGTTATTAATACAAAATCTGGCTTATTCTATAATGTAGTATTGATTAATAAATTCATAAGGGATGATTTCCTTTTAATTTTCTCTTATGATTTAATGCTGTCAAGCTTGGAACCTGTATCACTGCTCTTCCTTGATATAGAACTTCAAGGACTGGGCCTGCTACTCATGATGATGGAGCTATGTTCAGAAATAATATTATGACAAGAAACAAGTTTTGAGTGCTGCTATGCTTCCAATGGATGAATAGGGCTTTAGGGTAGAAAAAGGGTGAAATGAATCAATGGCATGCTCTGCAGATAGAGTTGAAGCTGAGTCTCACAATTCCCTGTCCATTTTATGTGTGACTCACCATTCTCATGTTGAATTGATAGACTGCTTTCATTTCTTCCACTTTTAGATTTTTTATGCTATAGCTCACCCTGTACAGACATTATCACAGATAATTTTGTCTAGCAAATGCTCTGAAAGCAACGCCTTTAATCCCAGCACTTGGGAGGCAGAGGCAGGAGGATCTCTGTGAGTTCAAGGCCTGCCTGGTCTACATAGTGAGTTCCAGGACAGCTGGGGCTACTGGGAGACTCTGTCTCAAAAAGACCAAAAAAAAAAGAGATATATTGGAACATAGCCATGTTCTTACATATATACATTACTTGTGTGCTAACAAAGCTGATTAGCTTGTCAAGATCATGTAGTCCATAAGGTGCAAAATAATTATTACTGGGTCAGTGATATGGTTCAGTTTTTTCAAAAAAAAAAAAAAAAAAAAAAAAAAAAAGCAGCTGTTTTATGATAATTGAAACAAAACATCGTACTTTCTAAGCTATCTAGGCATTGCTAAATCAAATGCACAGTCTGGAGTCTATGCTTTCTTTATTAATTACATCAACCCAAAAAGGCAGCTTTTTAAATTAACTACATCAACCAAAATAACTGGTGGGAAACTTAAATAGTTGACGTGCCCTTTTGTGTTTTGCTTATACAGAGTTATCAAAAGTACCACAATGATACTCTTCTTTTTGTTTGCTTGCTTCTTGTTTTTTTAATTTTGTTTTCGACAGGGTCTCCCTAGCTCTAGCCTGCCTAGAACTCACTACATAGACCAGATTGTCTTGGTTCTCATAGAGATCGGCCTGCTTCTGCCTCCTGAGTGCTGGGACTAAAGGCATGTGCCACCACTACTGGCATGAAATTGTACTTCTTCTTATAATATGAACCTCATCATGTTCTCTAGAATAAAATTGTAAATTATGTCATATATTATATAAATGACTAAACTGTTACTGATTTCTAAAAAGCTATGTGTTAGATATGAGAACAGAAATTTTATGTGTATTAGATAAAACCGTATGAATTATTTAACTTACACATTTTTATGTATCTAATTTTTTTAAAGCTGAACTCTTTCCATGTTTACAAGGTAGTCTTGGATTACTAACAAGTTAAACAAGATCCCTTTTGAAAAAAATGTGTCCATATGTCAATGTGGTTTAGGTTTGATTCAAGACATTAAACCCATTATCTCTGAAAAAATGAAGGCACATTTATTAAATGACCAGGAGAACTTCCACAGTATGTAGAGTAGAAACAATAATACACAACATTCTAGTTTATTTTCCACTTAAAAAATCCCATGAAGTTAAAATATTTTAATTACCATGCTCAAAGAAATGAAGTAAGAAAAATTAATGCAAGTATTCCTTCATGTTAGAATTTGTGATACAAATATTTTCAACTTTTAACAGGGCAAGTTGATGTGTTCCAAGCTGCCTCTTTTCACTAGGAAACATCAGTAATTTTTTTAAAGCACATTTACAATGCTTTCCCATCACCCCTGTTGTGTTTTTATAGCACCTATAGCCATAACTGGCACCTGGGGTCCTTAAATTGCTGGCAGTTTCCCTTGCATTTCTTTGGAGTCTATTCAACTGCTGTGGTTTTACTTAGAAGTCAGCGCTTTGCATATATGATTTCCTGAGACTGTTTGAGTAGTCTTTCTCAGAAAACTGTGCCAGTCTGGCAGAGAACAGCTCTTCTCGAGGCGAGCTGACAGTAGCCTGGTTGGGCTGGTATGCTTGGACTTGGGCTTCTAGCCGTATTCTGTAATTTCCTCTCCCTATTCCCTGTTTTCTTATTGGTACCCTAGTGACATCATTGCCCACATCTTGTCATCTCTTTAAATAAGGGAACAAGATTTGGACTAGTCTAGTTTGAAAAAAAAAAAAAACTGAAATACCTCTCATGGAATCTATGCAAAGCTATCATAAAAATAATTTATATTTGTTGTTTCAGCAACTGATATGGAAATTATTTTAAATGATAAACAAAACCAGACTGAAAAATCCAAATTGCTGTAAGGTAATAATCTGTTGTGAAGACAGACGTCCTTACTTAGGATTGCAGGAATGAAACTGGAAACAAAGGTGGCCTTAAATGTCTTGATTTGAATGTTATTAAGATGATGATCTTAATAGTGCCATTTTGAGATAATGAGAACAAACACAGTTTTTAATACACTGTAAATAGCAAGCCATTTTTGGGGTGCTAATGTAAAGAAAAGCACTGTTTGAGGAAATGGCTCATGTGAGTGTAGATGTGCTGGTGTGCTGTGCTGCTGGCGATTCCGTGGTCTTCATCAGTGTACCACTGCAGAGAGAAGTGCAGAGTTAGGAAGTCAGCTAAAATTCAGATGAGGTCTCACATGATATAAAACAGGAAGAGCTTATAAGCATGATCAAAAAAGGGTGTCTAGCACCCACCCGACCCCCAGACCTTTTCAAGATGCACTGTCCTACAGAAGTCTCTGATCCTCTTCAGGTGCTGAGAAAATGCACCATGCATTCAGCTTTACTGCATACTACTTTACAAAAACGTGAATTCTAAATAAAATACGTAAATCAACTTTCACACATGACCAAAGGACACTTATTCAGAAAAATTTGTTATTGTTTATTTTATGTGTATGAGTGTTTTGCATGCACCCATGTCCTGCAATGCCTGCAGAAGCCAGAAGAGGGGGTCGGATTCCCTGGAACTGGATTTGCAGATGGTTTTCCACCACCATGTGGATGCTGGGAACTTAACCCTGGTCCTCTGCAAGTGCAGCCAGTACAGTGCTTTTAACTACTGAGCCATCTTTCCAGCCCCAGGCATACTTGTTTGAATAAGCCCTAGCAAGCAGGAGATTTCCCTATACTCTAGGCGGATAAAATGTATTAAAGCAAATTAATTTTTAAAGCAATTTTTCTAATATATGCCTCTAAGGAGTTAGAAAAAAGTCAATTAAATATTACAGCTGTGTATATACCATAAGTGAAGTTAAAAGTCAATGTATATTTACCAACACTTATATTTTATGTTGGAATTTTAAAAATCTGTGTGTCTGACATTTATGAGACAGAGTCTATGACCTGAGGCAATGTGTGAACTTATACCTTTTAAAATGCTTGGGAAGTCATTGCCAGGCAAAAAGATATTATAGAGACATAAGTTAATTTTTTTAAAAATTGCTTCAAGTATCATGTGGTTTTGCTTTGAATAGGGAAAAAGTAAACCTCAACTTCTTCTAAGAATCTGGCCCAAAAGATATGCCAGGTTTTCTTGGTATAAAATAGCAGCTCCACTCCTGTACAGTGAGCACCACTGAAACTGAGCACCGGGAAGATCATGTTAGAAGAATGGGGAGAGCAGGCTGTTCCAGCTAAAACAGATAAGAAAGCTGCATTTACATAATAACACTATTAGTGCATCATATTATGTGTATTTTTTCCTTCTTAATCTGAGATTTTATAATATAGAAAATGAATTAGACTATATATCCCGCCTGAAACATCCTCTGCACAGGCAAAAGCAGCTCCAGCCATTTCTGACAATATAAAACAAGCTTAATTGCTTATTGCCTGCAGTTCAACAAAAGATAACATAGCAATTGCAGCAACTGAAGCATGCTGATTATTAATATCCCACTGTTGTTAGGATGGCTAGTAATACATAATAACAGAAACGGATTTTACATTTCAGCTGAGCTATTATCATGCTGGTTTCACTTTAGAATTACTCTGCCACACATTTATGAAATAAATGATTACTTTCAAATCAAAACAGGGAGAGACTGAACAATCACAAGAATAGGAGAGTAGTGTTTTGACACTCCTAGGATATGTCATATTGTGCTTCTCAACCCTAAACTCTCTAATGTTTACTTGATCTATGACTCAAGGATATCACGTCTCCAACTTCACACGGGAAAAATGAAAGCCCTCCTATTTTGTTCCTGTCTCCTGGGACTCTATGGGAAGAAGCAGTCCCCAAAGAGGAAACTAGATCCACCAGGCACTTTGCCCCCCGCCCCGCCCCCACACAAAATTTCATTATACCATTGCTTGGAAATCTACTCCAGCATCCACCAAGGCTTTGGAGATCTGAGCTGACTGCTGAAAGTGGACGTTATCTGCAGGAAAAGAAAGGAAACAAGTAGCTAATATCTTCTCAAGTTTTCAGATACCAAAGGGTGGGGAAGGCATAAGAAAGTGACTGAAGTTCTAGGACTCAGCATCCCATTTAGCCCAAGACAAGTGAGTTGTGGAAAGCAACACTGTTTTATTGAAGTAAATGTAACAGTCTTGCCCCTCATGCTTTTGTTTTGTCAGTAGTGAAATTGCAAACCTGTCTGTGATACTAAAAAGTCTAATTAACTGAAACTCACCATCTGCTGTTCCATGAATAAGGAGGTACTCAACTTGTTTAAAATTTTCAGCTCTGCTCATGACTGTTGAATTCTGAAATTGGGAAAAAGAATGTCATTATTCAAAAAAGGATCTGCCATAACTGATTTTTCACTTCAGTTTACAAAATAAAATGTTTTCAGCTGGGGCCCCCTTTGATACAAAATATAGCAAACCGATATTCAAGCAAATGCTGTCTTCATGCATGGCAGCATGCACGGCATGCCCTGTGCCTGGAAGACAGGGCTGGAGGAGAGGATGCCACATCTTTCCTGCATAAGCAGACTAGGGTACCTGTCCCCTGGGCTGAAATCAAAATCCCTTAAGTCCCAGATCTCAGATTGACTGTGTCCTATACATTAACACAGGGCAGAGTCTCATATTAGCAATGTATGTTCCATGGGCTTCTGCTGTAGTTCAGCCAAAAAGTGTATTACCATAGCAACCATGTGTCACATGGTGCCATACATGCTACATTTCAAAGAGCCTGTACATAGCATTTGCAACTAAACATACTCTGCAATATGTCATGTGAACTTTGGTCCACATTGCTAGGTTCTAAATGAAAAGAAAATATTACCTCTCTGGGAACAGATGTTTAAAACTTAAGCAAATGCAACATATGGGAGGGGAAAGGGTGAAAAAGATTAAGGATGTCCTCAAAATCAGTGGGTGGTTGTTGCCTTTCTCATTTTGAATTTTGGAAAAACCGTTGCTGTTAGGTGTCATTCCCAAGTCGTCCAGGGGAACAGGATGAAGGGCGGGACGGTCCACTTTGTGGTATGAATCAGCTGGGATTTCTACAATGAGGATAGGGTCCTTGGATGAAAAAGCCACTGAAAGCATGAGTCAGATTATTTAAATTTGTGACTATTTACAATGATGAGATGAAGAGAAAAGAGTGGGAAGCAATGAGCTAGAGTCTGTTCTGCTTGTCCTAGAATGGGTTGGATAGGGAAAGAAGCATCAGCTTCTCCACGGACTCAAAAGAGGCCAGCTCAGTGCTGCAGCACCTTGGTGAAACTTCACGAGTCCAGATCTGTCTTTCAATGACATCTCTACCATCAGAGCTAATATACTCTAAATATTTTTTTATGGGAGTCCTGCTGGTCTGTCAGGAAAGGTATGGAGTACAGCCACAGTGTTTATAGTTAGGCTCAGCTAGGCAACTGGAGACACATGCTGGCTGCACTTTGAGTCTTGATTTCTGTAAAAATGGGAATAGGAATAATTCCTCGTAAGAGTCAGGAGAAATGGTAGAAGCATGTTTAAAGTTAATCGCTAATGCTGGTATGAAAATTCTGTGATTTAATGCTTCTAGAAAATATGTAGATGTGTTTTCTACAAATTTCAGTGCACTAACCAAAAATATTTCCATTGACTGAGACTCCTATGTCACCCTGTCCTAGTTAGCTCAGAGTAAATGCCCTCTTCTGTCTATGCAGGCTGATTCCATCTTGTACTGACCATGTTAAATTTTTGAACCAAATTGAGAATTTATTGATAAAGTTTTGGGATGAACATTGCAAGTTCATTAAAGTTATACTTTAATTTTATTTTAGAGAAGCTTTTATTTGGTGATGTGTCCCAGATAAATCTATAAATCTGTCCATGTATGAATTCACTCATCCAAACATGCATGCAAACATGCATCTATCCATCACAGCATTACCACTTTTATTTCCATCCATTCATTTTTTTCATCTAGTCAAATAACATTTATTTGTATCCAACTAAACAATAAAATCCCTAAGAAAAAGAACTTGTTTATATTGTGCATTATCCTTAGCATCTAATACATTGTTAAATATTTGCCAATTAAATTAAATTATTAAGCACTGGTGTTGTTGATTATGTTTGCTTCTGGTTTTTCAGAGTTAAGTGGAAAGGGTGGAAGTAGGCAGAATAAAATATCCTCATTCCAAAGCATAGCAAGATGTGTCCATTCTCAACTGCTATGCAGTGGCATTAGGATCATAGCTGCCATTCCTTGAACATTCACTCTTGTGTCTGCCACTGTGCTAAACATCGTGAAGGAGTCATAAAAGTACTGCTGAATCCATGTACGAAATAGGTCTATACCAACCCTGTTCTGTGGAGATTCAGAAAACAAGCACTTGCAGCAGTCCATTCTCAGGAAGTGTCAGAGCTGGACCACATCTAGTGGGAAAACTCCTTTACCTTCTTTGTTTCTCTGTCATTTCTTCTGAAATTCCAAGCTGCTTATGATTTGTCTTCCAGCAAAGGAACAGTGTGAAATGAAATGTTAATTAGCTGTCCTAGAACTTGAAGTACATAATAATAATGGGTACTCTGGATTCTGAGCCACCGTGCCATCTCACAACAAAATAATTAGAAGTGAGACTGGCCTGAACAGCCCTGTGCTATCTGAGGGGTGTGTTTCCTGATGCGGTGATGTGTAACTTAATGTAGCACAAAACCTCGAGCAATTTTCTGCCCCTCAGAGAAGAGAGGATCAAATTAAACCTTACTAAAAGGCACTGTTACCCACCAATCAAAGCTGCAGACAGGAAAGGCTGAGGCTAGACTTGTGGTGAGGCATAACATTGTGAGTTGCAGGACCAGGGCCCCTTCAGGGCCCTTCTCAGTGTCTACTCTACTAGTCATGTTCGCGCCTGTGCTGACTTCCTGCCACCTTGTTTCTCCCTAAGTTAAATTCAGCCCTTTGCTCACAGAAGATAATCAATTTTAACACCCAGACCTGACCCAGATATATAATTGCGTCACCTCACCTCACCTTCAGCAGCCTCACAGGCCTGTCTTGCTTGGCAGCATGAACAGCAAAAGCTGCTCCTACAACCTCCCCGTGCCATGAAATGAAGAAATGTCATTGAAACATAGAGTAATAGTTAGGAGACATATAAATACACAGGCCAGTTAGCAAGGAATGTGAGAACTACTGGAGTTTGGACCAAAACAGTTTCTGGCTGCCTTTTTTTTTCTTAAATGGAGTGAATACAGGCTGAAAGAAGACAATTTTTATAAACAAGTAAAACCCTGAGCCTAAGATAAATGTTGTGATGTACACACTGTAGCTGTGATGAACTAGACATGGTGAGAAATGCAACATACTGAGAAAAAGAGGAAAACTGTGATAAAAGTGTCATGATGCAAATTGTTTTACATTAACAATATTACACTACAAAGAAAGAAAGACAAATACTTTAATGCAGCAAGAGAAAAATAAAACAAAAGCTTCCCCTGCAATTACAAGATAAATGTGCCATTTCACTGCACACTTCCCCTGTTCACTGGGAGAAGCCTCCAGGGGGACCTTTCTATGAGCAAGACAGGCAAATGCAAGGAACATACTTCCTTTTGAGGCTCTCAGGCTGCAGAGAACAAACCCCCTCCCCCAAATGAAATGATGCCCCTTTACCTCTGGAACCACTGGTAGGTAGACTGATCATTGTCCCCTAGACTGTGCCTCTTGGCTTCTCCATTAAGACTCTACTGCCCACTGTGTGGCATGCTTTAAGCTGTGAAGGAAACATGCAAAGCCAGTGAAGGAAATGCATGCATCCCCTCAAGGTGTGACTGATGATCAAGAAGACACTAACTGTGCTATTTTAAACCACCCGAATAGGATGATGATCGCCCATTGCCTATCCATGGAAAGAGAAATAAAAAAGGAAATGGATGACTAAGTTAGAAGCCGAATAGTCTATCACCACCGACTAAAAAGGAAGCTCGGAGTGATAAATGGGCAAGGATGCAATGGTGGTGCAGTTGGCACTCTCCTGAGGCTAGAAACTTCCGGAGAGCCCCTCTGCCAGCAACAGTCTGGCAGAGAGAAGTGGAAAGGATTGGTCCAGTGGCAGTGCCGATTCCACAGCATCTCTGTGAGGAGCTTTTCCTTCGATCCCCAAGAAGAACCATCTGTGGCTGCTTGTTGGATCATGCTGGTTCCTCAGATACCTTCCAACAAATAAATCTTTGTATTTTTGAAATAAAAGAAAGAGCTGATGAGAATAGGGAACTGCTGCGAGAAACAGGAGGTATAACAATTTTTAAGCTACCCCCTGTGCCATCTAGAAACCATAAGGACAATTTGCTTCCTGAAGATAAAAATGGTGGCAGCTGCTGTGGTTTGAAAGCTTTCTTCATGGCAGACACGGCTGTTTCATGTAATCATTTCTACAACTCTGTGAGGCATATCTGATTATCCCCATTATTTGGGTGAAGAAACTGAGGTTCAGAGAGGTAATATGACCACCTCATGCTCATACTTGTGGTGAGTAAAGGAAGAAGACTTTCAGTACAGATCTTTCAAACTCCAAAGCCTATATCCCTGAGCATCATATTTTCTTGTCACTTGACATCACAGCCAGTTATCACCATCCACAGGCCCTTACAGAAGGGGCAAGCAGTCACAGGGTCTAAAGGACAACAACTCAGCAACTCAGTAGTATACTGCCTTGGCCTTATTGGCTTGCTCTATGGATTCTCCTCCTTGCACTCAATCCTGCGTAAATAATCTTAAAGGGTGCCGTTGGGGGAAATATCGTTAATGCCACAGCAGAGGCCACAGAAAACATTTATGAGAAAAAATTAATCCAACCCACTATGTCAGATGTTTTACTTGTTTACATCTATCAAACAACTGTACCTATGAGATGCCAAGGAAAGAGCTTCCATCAACCCCAGACAGGGGGCTCTACCTCAGGCCTCATAAGCAACACTGGCTGCTTTAAAGATCACACAGCAGTCAACATTTTATCAGCACTCCACAAACAAGTTAAGGTTTGGCTTAAATCTGAAGGTCTCTCTCCCTTTGGCATATTCTGGGATAATAGAACAAATGTCAAATCAGTACAAGATGGCATATTTACAAAATTGCACCCTGTTTTGCATAACCTAACGATGCAGCAGTTCTTAAGGATTGAACATTTCAAATCTGCTAGCAGAAGACTGCCAAATCTATGACTGTTTCATACACTTGCCAAAAGCCTATCAAATTTTGAGCAAAATGCAAAATAAATCTCCTCTACAAGTTAAATCAGCCCTTCTGTGTGTTCCAGGCTGCCCTCTCCTCTTGGCAGAAGGCTGAGGACTGCGGCCCCACGCCTCTTGCCCTTGATCTTGTATTTCTCTGTTTATTCACAAGACCATTCTTTCTCCAGTCTATGTCCTGCCTTATTTACTGGTCACCATTTGGTCTGCTCTTCCCAAAGCTATCCCTCTTGCTGGGTGGACCTGCCTCACGAGTCCCCGAGAAGCCATTTTCTGCCTCCCCTGTTCTCCTTTCCCCTTTGTGAAACCTCTTAGAGCCTCTGATCTTCCTCCCTGTCTTCCTCCATCCTTCTCTCTTGGCTTGAGACGGTAGTATCCTCTCCCTTCCCTGCCCCTCAACATCTATATGTTACTTAACATTTTAGTGCCTCAGTTTCTCGGTCAATAAAGTGGAAGTATATTGGAATAATTATCCTAGAGTGTTTTCAGGAGAACTGAAACTGATAATGTATGTTAAGATTCTAAAATAGTGTCTAGCCATATAAACATAATGAATGAACCTAAGGAATGAAGTAAAGCTGGATGAGGGGGTGGGGTGATAATGTCTTGGCTTCATGGCCACTCCCCTTCCTCTTCCTGGTGCTCCATGGTCACATTTTGAACCCACTTGTCTTTTTCACATATATTGGATACTGTGTCATGTTCCATGTTTTATTGTCTTTTTTATTTCTATCCCCCCTTTATTTATCTTGTTTTTACTTTTTTCTTACCTATAAAAAATAAATTTTGGACAAATAAAATGCCAGACACACTGAATGAATGAATGAATGAATGAATGAATGCATCCTATGTGTTAATGTCTTTTGTAGGTCTGACTACAAGCTGGCTTTGAGAAACTGTCTATACTAGTCAGGATCCTTCTCCTTGAGGTGTGGCTACACTGCTACTTGCTTGTGACCACTGGTGGCTGGGTTGCCTTCATGGAAGTCTGATTCCTTTGCTCAAATCTGTTGCCATTTCTGTCTATTGTGCACTGAGACCACCTGTAGAGAAGATGATCCACAGAGCAATGCTTCTCATTAGCTCCAACTTGTCACCTCTCAAAGGCCAGATCTTTGGGAGATCCTTGTGTCCTTTAAAAGAGCTCTTGGCCTATCAGTTGGCCATAGTTGGGTGATATTCTTCAAATTGTTTTATGGAGCCATTGCAGGTGTCACTGTATTGGGTCTAAGCCTCAGTCCCAGGATCCCCTAATCTACCAGACAGCTTTAAAGACTGAAAAAGAACATTCCAGTTGGAGTCAGCTCTACAGGTTTATGCCTTCACACAAATGGTGGGCATACATGCTTTCATCAGGGCACAGGCTGACAAACTCACCTGGCATCACTGCCTGGTGCATTCATTGTTACAAGTAGCTCTTCTGCTTCCCTTCCTCATTAATAAACAATACCTGTATTCATAAGATGTTTTCTTCTTAGTGATAGAGTTCCTCTAAGGTCTAGGCCATAAATCCCCTAATACCGAATCCTTTTCTCACCTGAGCTATATTAAAAATACATTCTTTACTAAGGTCCATATAGTTCTGCCTGTATGAACTTCATAGGTAAGAGTACGGACTACTTATTGCATACTTTAGGTATTTCTAGACCTTGATGTTCTGTGAGATGCCAGACTAAATCTTTTTCAAACTATTTCCTTCTGACTCATGGAAATGCACAAAGCAATGAAAGCCTTCAAGGAATTGTTGTATTATCTCTTTTGTCTTTTTGGAGGGATGAAGAAAGGGAGGGAGGGAGGGAGAGAGGGAGGGAGGGACAGTTGTACCAGTCCTAGCACTCAGAAGCCTGAGGCAGGGGATAGAGAATTCCAGGCCAGGAGGGAGGGAGAGAGGGAGGGAGGGAGGGAGGGAGAGAGAGAGACACAGACTGAGAAAGAAAAGAGTAAAAGATGAAGAAGGGGTCCAGAGGGGCAGCTGGGGCCTTGGAGGAAAATAGACTCTTTGAATATATTCTTGCCAGAGACAAAAGCACAGGCTCATTTAAAAAACAAAGGAGGGCAGCTTTATTCTAAAGCCTGCTGTGCACCAAAAATAGGCACTTAGATTCCGTTCTCCACACAGATTCCGTTCCCCACACAGATTCAGTTCTCCATGTTCCAAAGAAGCAACTTAACACAGTGGAGACAATTCCGTTAAAGCATTTGCCTCAATTTCTCCTGCCCACCTTAGCTATCACCCTCCCAGATAATTCCTCTGAGTAACACATTGGGAACCTTTAGCTCCCTGGTACTGGCAGTTTTAATGTGTCCATTGCCAGCAATGAATTTCATGCCAAGAAAACCCGACTCCTGGCGTGGAAGGATTAAACAGTCCTCGGGTGCCATCTGTGCAGCGAAGTGAAAGAGTGACTTTGTGCACCCAGTGTGCGTGTGTTGCCATTGGCAGGAGGAAGTGACTTCTATTTACATGACTACCTCATGCAGTGAACACCTAAGGGGAAAGATGAAAATGGACACCATTGTGGGGGGTAAAGTTAGGGGAGAGGGAAACTGGTGTGGGAAAGAGGAGCCTATAGAAAAGACTAGAAAAAGATACAGATGAAATGGCAGATTCAAACTGTCATCCTATATTATTATAGAGAGAGCTGCTGAAGAGGAAATATACAGCAGGCATATGTTATCTGAGGAAGTGAAGCAGGTGTCATGACATCCTTAGACATCAGGGTTTGAAATCGACCCTGGACCTCAGTCCTCAATACCTCTTCAAATTGGTGTTTTCTAAAATGAACCCTTCAGCTTCTCGTCTGTTGCACTCAAGAGCCTAGGTTAGAATACTGGGCAGTCTACCTCTGGTGCTTTGACATAACCAAGAAAGGCCTCTGACAATCAAATTTAAGCATTCAGTTTGGATAATTAACACGAAAACTTCAAGCTGTGAAGTGAAAGAAATGATGGGGAAGTACAACACGTATGACATTATTTTCCTTCAAAATGGGTTTTATATTAAATCGAGAAAGGTTGTAGGTTTATACTTCATAAAGAATCAATGAATGTAATGTTGAGGAAAGCCTTGAGTAATAATACTACATAGGGGAAGTCCAGTGCAGAGTAACAGCTAATTCATACTAGGATGAGAGTTAAGAGTCTACACAGGATTCAAAGATAGGTAGATGCCCCTTCAGTAGATGATGGGGGTAAGGGAGAAAGCAGTCTAAATTTCCTGACAGGTGGGGATGGAGGGCAAAATACAACACAGACGTAAATGACAGAGGATGATGTCACAAAATGGTGTCCACAGAAATGCAGAGCCTAACATACAAACCAGGCCATTGTGAGAAAGGGTCTGACACCAGGTGAAGAATGAAGACTGGATTTAGCCAGGAACACAAGAAAGGGCCATTAAAGTCTTGGTAGTGGTGGAGTTGGCCTGCTTAAGGGTATGGAATGGGCCAGAGTATGGAAAGACACAGCAGTAGTTTACAGACTGGGCTGTTGCTGTTACAACAGGAGCTGGGTGATACGCTTCAGTGATGCAGTTAGAAGAAGGTAAGCAATGCCTAAAGCAGAGTACAGAATGCGGAGCAGAAAGAGTGACAGGAATGGAGAGCGCAGTGCCAGATGGGACCTTTGACAGATAGAGGGGCAACCTGATTCTGGGACTGCTTTGGAGGGAAAAGATGCTGACTGTATCATCTCATTTTGCAGATTGTTACTTTTCATCATCTTTTCTGGGAAACATAGATTAAAGCATACAGGCACTAATACAAACACATCAACCACCCATACAAGCATGCTAATTAAATTGAAAGTAAGAGGTAAAGCAACTTTGAATTCATTGTGTTTTGATCAGATGGTTTCAGACTCCAAAATAATGATGGCATCTTACAAAAATGTACAAATACTGCTCAGAGCAGTGTATGAGCATGAGGTCTATGTATGAAGAGTCACAACATAGAAGAGTATATTTTTTGCTATCGTTATTTCTGTTTTTTCCTTTCATTTATTTTTATTTTTTATATGTATGAATATTTTGCCTGCATGTATGCAAGGGCATCCATGCATGCAATGTCTGTGGAGGCCAGAGGAGGATGTCAGATCCTCAGGAACTAGAGATACAGACAGTTGTTAACTGTCATATGGATGCTGGGAATCAAAGCTAAGTCCTCTGCAAGAAGAGCCAGTGATCTTAACCACTGAGCTATCTCTCCAGCCCCTTGATTTTCTTTCTTTTTAAAATTCACACTCAGGGCTGGAGAGATGGCTCAGTGGTTAAGAACACTGTTCTTACAGAAGACCCGGGTTCGAATCCCAGTTCCAGTTCCAGTTCCAGGGTATCCAACAGCCTCTTCTGCCCTCCACGGGTGCACTTATGTACATGCAGGCAACACATGCATACACATAAAATAAAAATAAAAATAACAAATAAGTATTTTAAAATTCATACTCTTAGAATTTGGAACATCTTTGGGGAATGGAGAAAATATCAGAGATGATTTATCTTGTTATCTAAAGGCTTTATTTTAGTTTTTTTTTCCAATTAATATGACCAATAAAATCAGGAACGTTTTAGTAGTTTCAAATTGCTAGAAAGAGGGCTGGAGAGATGGCTCAGCAGTTAAGAACACTGGTTGTTCTTGCAGAAGACTTGGGTTTGAATCCCAGCACCCACATGGCAGCTAACAACTATCCTAACTCCAGTTCCAGGGGATCCGACAGCCTCTTCTGTCCTCTGTGGGCGTTGCACACCACGGGTGCACTTACTTACATGCAGGCAATACACACATACATATAAAATAAAAATAATAAATAAAATATTTTTAAAAATTGCTAGAAAGATCCACAGTACTTAGGTTTATCCATAAAATTGCATCAAAATGACATGAAAGTGGTGACAGTAACTGCTGCAGCCAGACCACATTTCAAATGCTGCAGCTGATCTGGAGAGCAACCTGCCCACAGCTTCTCACAGTATTGGAAGCTGTTCAGTAATTTATGGGTGGGGCTATTCAGGGTACTTCTCAACTACACCTACCTCTCACCTGCTTTATGCAAATTTTGTTTGAAAAAACTGTACATAGTTGGCTATGAGTAAGAATTATCAGCATGCATATACATCTTAATTATGATAATATCACAAAATTTATAGTAAAGGTTTAAAGAGTCTTCTGGACGCTAAAAGAATATGTTGAATTTGACATGTTTTCTAAACTGAAATTTTTATAATTAAAGTAATTATCTGGTGTTGCTTTGTATTTTCAAATGAATGCATATTGTGACCTATATAGCATACGATAAAGATTGTAATTATGCAGAATATAGTAGGGGAAGCTATTGGAGTATCTCTAAACCACCTGTGTTATTTCTTTTTAACAAGAATTTTGTTGGAAATATAAAATATATGTTTTCTAAAATAGATACACTTAAGTTTTTCAACCTCTTGTACACAGGTTATAAGATCGGTATAGCTCTGTTCTCTTACCCTGTAATGGTCAAGGTTGTCTTCTGGAGTTGGAAGACCCATGTAACGTTCTGTGTATACTGAATCTGTGATGGAAAAAAGAATGAGGTTCAACTCCTACAACAATGTTTCTTTCTCATATTTTTGGGTAGCTTTACATGTTCTTCCATGTCTTAACTCAGGTATAGACATATATAGAGCTACCTTCCAAAGAATTGCCTCCAGCCAGTCCTTGTTAATGATGTTCAGACCACTCACACTCAGGACTTTTCTTCCTCAGCACTGACCCACCTGAATTCAGCCTTCAGGATTAGGGAAGTGGAGTTTAAACTAGATGACCTAAAACATAATTAGCAATTCATATGCAGAAAAGTTATATGTGGAGGATGACCCACCCAATGAAAGTCATCTAGCACTTCACCACCATTGTCTTTGATATTGTGGTACTGAGATAAACGAGTACATGCCTTGTACTGTGACAGTCTTTCTTTTTGCAAAGCCCATCAATGATCAATTGCTAGCTGCCTATTTAAATCTTATATTTTTATAGGTTGGTATTCACTATAATGAAAAGAAAGAATTTGGTTAACAGTCCATATTGGATCAGCTGCTTCATCATAATGCAAGTTAAACATTTGTTTTCCCTCATTTTATGGAGAGGTCTCAAGTTCTGTGCTATAACACTTGAGCACTGTGAACAGATTACATTAATATCTGTCTGCTGAACTGACATAAGCTCCTTTATCTATAAATACGGTGGAATAACAAGTTGCATAATTGGTTTGGTTATTTGGATAATTAAACATAAATTTACTCAATTAAAAAATGAAAGCATACATTATCTATATATCTGCTTTAAAATATGTGTGAAAATTTGCTGGCCTAACTAGTTCCATTGTGTTTTTAAAGTATTAGTGTTTATGCCTTGTACAAAGTGATGGGGTTTATAAAGATATTTCATTCATGTATGTCATGCACTCTGCTTACTTTCACCCCATTATTCTTCCTATTTCCCCTCCCCACTAATGCATGTCCCCTCCCTTTTCCAAAATAGTCTCCCCTCTACTTTCATGTCATAATATTTTTCTGTGTACTTTAATATCAAATCTAGTGCCATATATGAGGGAAATTATGTGATGTTTGTCTTTCTGAGCCTGGTTTGTTTTCCTTAATATGAAATCTGCCTCCTTAAATGGCCAGATTACAGCGTATAAGAATAATACATTGCCATTGTTCTTGAATATCACTGGATTGGATAAATATTTAAATTTTAGTCTATAATTCTTTAAACGGACATATCACTTAGATGCAACACTGTGCTGTTTCTGGATGGCTGAGGCACAGACTCAGCACTCCACCCATGACTTTTAGCTGTTCCACTGCCACCTCCTTTTCCTCGTCAATGAGTAACAACAATATATTTTTATTTTGATTAAAATGAATACATATTACAAATCATTTTATGTAGAGAACACTCATAAAATTTAATATTTAAAGGAAATTTAAAAATATAAGATCATAAAATATATATATATTAAAAAATATTTTATTCATTATTTTTGTTTTATGTGTACGAGTGTATTGCCTGCATGTATGTGAGTGCACCCATGTTGTGCAATGCCACGGAGGTCACAAGAGGGCTTCGGAAATATTCATATATTTTTAATTTAAAGATTTAAATATTAGCAATTTAGGTTATATATTTGATAGGGAGAAATTGTTTTTAAGAACAAAGTAAAATTAACCACAACATCAATTCTGCTTGTCTTAGAACATAATACATCTTTCTAATCAAGTTAACATATAATTAAGATCTGAAAACTTAAAATTTACATTTAAAAACTAATATGTGTAACTGCATAATGCAGCTATGAAAATTTAGAAGCAAGCCTTGAAACACCACTTACATATCCCTTGTAGCCAAATTTACACATAAATTAAAAACTTTCTCATTCCTATGTATTAGATAACATACATTTAATAAAGTTCTCATATATTTGTAATCTCACACTCTTTTACTATTTTATTGACCACCAGAGGTCTCCAAAAACAAATTATTCAACAGAACAATTGATAAGAAACAAAACTATTCTGTGAAAACAATGCCATTGTGTGCAGATGAGATTTTAAATATACCCTCTAATTTTTTTTTTTAGTTGAAAGACAGTGATGTGTCTTACACATTGGCTTCTCTTGACTTGGAGAGACTTTCAAAGAGGGGTTCCCAGAGGACTGGTACTATATATCAAAATATAAGTATTTAGTGAGCATATTCTTTATTAACAATTCTATCCTTACACTGTATAAAACAATTCAGATAGAGTCCAGGAGGTGCAAGAAAATTCTGCATCTCCTTCCTAACCTCAGAGTCTTCTTTATCTAGTGTTTCTCAGGCCTGGTAGTCTCTCAAGTTATGCTGCCTTATTGAATATGTCAAGGATGAAGATGACATTCTACTCCTGAACGATGACGAGAAAAACAAATCCCCTAGGAAATGCATGTGTTCCTAGCTTCTTTTTCCCATATAGTTTATCTTTACTCAAAGGGAAAAAGATATATCTTTTATTCTGCTAATATGCAAAGCCCTCAAATCAAATTAGGATGAAGGTGAGGAAGCATTTATTTGAGAAATGTAGCATTGGGGACTATTTTGAAATTTGGTAACCAGGATTTGCTGATGAGAAATTAAACATGTAGGGAAACGTGTAGGGAACAATAGCATCCAGGTTTACACAACAGCAGAATGAATGAGATAAGCTTACACATACCATAAAGAAGCACCAAGATGAATCAGCCTATTATTTGCTATAAACCATGAAAACTCAAAAAGGAATGGCTTTCTCACTGGAATTTTAAGTTCAACACTTAATAATTCTTTGCACATAGCAGCAATTACGTACCATAGTACTCCCATCGTGACACAGGTGCCACAGCTATTCCACACTTGAACACTCCACTTCCTGATCCCAGGACCATTGAGGTTACGTACCCTCCATATGACTAGGGAATGGAAACAGTTATTTTTATGGAGGTAAAGAAATAGGGACATATGGTAAGCAAGTTTCAGTTTCCACATTTCTCACATCTTTATATACTGTGCCTCTTTAGAGATAGAGAGCATGGTATAGGAGGCTTAAATTGGCTTTAATTGGGCAGTATCTAAAGACTATGCTTTTGGAGTCTTGGTCCCTTTTCATACATGTAAGGAAGTAAGCATAGGACGTTTGCTGACCTTGGTGTCTGTATAGCACAACTTAAAGTAATACATGAAAACAGTAACATCAATCTTTACTGATTAGTGAGAAATGCCCCCTTTTCTTCCCTTCCTCCCTTTTCTTTCCTTTTTCTTTCCTTCCCCACTCTCCTCCCTTCCTCCCGCCCTTCTCCCCCTCTGGTTTCCTTCTCCCTTCATAATTAACAGAGGTACAGGTCTGGCTCAGAAGATACTGTAGAAGACTGCTGCTCAGAGGTACAAGATTTGATAGACATGCTTTTCATCTCCTAATATTTAAATACAAAAGATAAATTAACCTGCATTGTGTTGTATTCACTAGGGAGTGCATGCAAATTCGTGAGTCAAACAACTACTCACCCAGCCCCAAATTGCAATTCGTTTGCTGTCCACAAATCCCATTTTTGTAAATTGTCTAAAACACATGAAAGAAGTCCACAAATCAGTTTTTCACTGTGTACCGAAAACTAAGACAACTGCACAAATGTGAAACCCTGACATTTGTTATCTCTCATTCTATTTCAAACTTAGATGAATCACTGCCAGCAATAAAACACCTGAGATAAATGTCTACCGTGCTAATTTAAGGACCAGATGAACAAGGTTTGCTTTTATTTCAGTCCATAAAAATTCTCTGTCTCTGTCTCTCTCTCTCTCTGTCTTTGTCTCTCTCTGTTTCTTTCTTTCTCTCTGTCTCTCTGTCTCTGTCTCTGTCTGTCTCTGTCTCTCTCTCTCTCTCTCTCTCTCTCTGTGTGTGTGTGTATGTGTGTGTGTGTGTGTGTGTGTGTGTGTGTGTGTGTGTGTGTGTGGTGTGTCTCACAGAAAACAAATCCTGGCAGTTTTTTTCACAGCTTTATATAAAAATTTGCAGCCCAGATGCACTTTTCTTTACATAATTGAATTTGAATCTCTCCAGATGTTTTTCAGTTTGAGGCTGGTTGCCCCTGCAATAGAGAAAGATAAGGGCACAGAGAACATCTGGGTAGGGCTTAGAACTGTCTCTGGACACTCATCTGAGAATTTAAACACCATTGTCTAAATAGATCCCTTCCTGCACTGGGTATTGATTAGCTAGTTTGGCACCATTAAATGGAAAGCACATTTTCTTTGGTGGATTAAATATTATTTTTGCCACTAAACTGTATTTGGGGTTGGAATCCAAGTAAAGAAATGTAAACTTTGTTTAATGCACTTATTTCCTAATCTTAGCCTTACATCAAAAGTAATTTCTGACTTAAGTAAGTCTAGCAAATAGACAATGAAACTTTGTGGTATTATGGGAGATTTGGGGAACCTTTACACTGATGTAACTTTGGGCCTGTTCTTCAGTTGATGGTGCGTGTCCAAGACTGCTGAATCAATCAGTATTAGAACAAATTAAGCATACTTTTCAATTTTCCTTCCTGTCAATTTCTTTATACATAAAGAATCCATACATAAAGACATGTCACTATCATGAGTGCACAAGCTGATATACATTTACAGACTGAACATATCCTTGAAACCATGACCGATGCACAGTCACAAGCTTCCAGATCATCTTCCTGTCTGAAAAAGGAAAATAAATGAAATAAATCATTTTCTGTTGGAGTCCAAGTAAACCTCACCTGAGTTTGTACTTGATTTCGAACGTTATGGAAACTTTGGTGTTTAGATTCTTTCATTCAACATTGTATCTGTAATTTTCCTCCATGCTGCTATAGTCAGGTCTTTTTAGTTGCTACAACAGTGCTCCATCATATAAATGTACTGCATTGCATTAATTTTAAGCTGGAGTTTTATTTTATGACTTTGCAATTATGTAATTTTAGGGCTTTCTAAAGGTCAGATTTGAGAGGCCCTGGGGACTATGCTGTGCTTTCATACAAAGACCAGTCTTCATAAATAGCTATTTTTAAACCACCAAAGCCTCACTCTTGAACTAATTTACTTTTTCAAAATTTATGTCTAAATCTCCTTTTATCATGACTAATCATTAGCTTTGATATAAGGGAATTCCATTCACTCAGGAATACTGGTCTTCATTAATTGTTCCTTTTCTTAAAGGACCCTTTCTCCATATATTAAATTGTCTATGGGTTGTTCTACATCTCTCAGTCTATGATTTCACAATATTATTTCAAAGCACTCACAAGATTTCCCCAAACATCCATGTTGTTGGTTGGAAACTCAAAGGACACATTTCTAATTTGACCTTTGAATAGAAGTGTTGGGGTGGACTAGATTCTGATCCTATTTCACCCTGACAAGCAAGTAACTAACTCAAAACCTTGATTTCTTTACTGAAATACATGATAAGAACACCCACCTCCCGGAGCTGCTACACAGCTCAGTGACAATATGGGCAGGTAAAGCACTTCACAAGCTATGTGCCCTTCAAAGTACACTCTTCTTTTAACCCAGAGCACATTAGTTTGTAGTCTTGTATGCAAAGGTAAGAATGATATGGCATTCATACATAATGAAGTTCTTATGATTGAGATTCATGGTAGTTGTGCCCCACAGTTTTCCAAAGAGAAGTCACCCTTATCTAGGCTGTAGGAACCACTCCTTGGGCCTCATAGTTTTTACTCTCTGTAAGGTGAAAGTAAACTCACTTTCTCCACTTGGTCTTATCTCTAAGGGATGGGCTCAACTATTTAACTAGATGTTTACCCAATGTATGGTTAAATTTAATTTTCAACTTGATTGAATTGAGAAATGTCTAAGAAAACATTGAAGCACATTTCTGCATATGTCTATGAGGGTATTACCAGAAAGGATTAACTATCAGTGGAAGACCTACCTTGAATGTAAACAATATCTTCTTGTAAGCTAGGGTCCAAGAAGGGATAAAAAGGGAAAAACAAATGCTCTCTTTGCTACCCCATGGGATGGGAAGGTTCACTACAAGTCCTGTTCCACATTGTTCTACTTTGCCAGAGCCCAGAATCAACAGTGTCAAGGACTATGGACCAACATCTCTGAAACCATGAGCCAAAATAAATAACTCTTCCTTTCTGTTATTTTTTATCATACATTTTATCATAGCAATGAAAATCTCACTAACAGAATATTGATATAGACATGGGGTCATTGTTTTGACTTATCAGATCTTGTAGTTCAGAAATCTTTGGAACTAGGAAGAGGAATTTAGAAAAAAAAATGTTTGAAGAAGGCAGCTGGAGTGCTGTAAGGAGAGCTTAATGAGTGGTTCTTAGAGAAGAGCAGAGAACTCAGATGCTGGTAGGAACACTAAGCACTGTGCTCATGAGTCTTCAGATGGGAAAAAAGACTTAATTTTGAATTGTGCCGAAGATCATTTGTGTTACTATGGCAAACAACTTATCTACCATTGGTCCATGCCCTAGGACTCTGTAGGGAGCTGGGTATAATGGTAAAAGACTAATTTGAGGAAGGAAATTTCAAGGCTTCCTAGTGTTCATTTTGTAGCCTGATTACTGTTGGGTGTTTTTAGTCAACTTTACAGTAAAAATTGTCAGCAAAATGCAGAGACAAAAGGGCTGGAAAACTTGTAGTTTGCTCCTAACCAAATATGCTAATGATAATGAACTGAACTCTCTTCAACCATGGTCAAAATAAATCTTTCCTCTTGTACGTTGTTTCTGTTTTATCACAGCAACCAAAAGTCTGACTAACATACTCAGGGTACACTCATTCCTCAATTTATCTTGTGTTTGATGGATTTCTAGTCTCTGCTTTTAGAAGGCAGTAGTATATATACCAACTCCCTTTCTAACATTGCATATAAAAAAAAAAACTAAGAAACACCTTTTCAAAACTTCATATAGAAAAGAAATAGAAAAAAAAAACTTCATATAGATCTACAATGACAAGTTTTTACCTAAATGTAATAGCTTCACTAAAAACTTACAAGGATGAACTATTACAGATCCATTCTAGAACCCTGTACATTATTTCCATTTTACAACTTTAAAATACAAACCAAAGGGCAAAACGTCAATGATGCTTGAGATCACCTACTGGTTACTCACTTGGCTGCTTCAATTTGATCTTCAACTTCGAATGTTCCCAATCTTCTGTTGATTGCATGCATGATCTTATCTCCTTGGTAACCACTTCCTCTCCCATCAAAGCTAGCTACTATGATGTTTTCTGTACTTGCAAGGTAAGTGGCCCAGTTGAGTCTGAAGACAGCATCTGCCTTTTGACTACAGGGGCCGGCATATCTGTGAAAAAATGCCAAGTTGTTAGATGATTTTTCTAAGTCATAGAATGTTCACATTTCCTTTTCTGTGGACAAGGTATGTATATCTTTCTCTGACATGAGCCTAAAATCACAGTAACCACTGGGTTATTAAAAATGGATTCTTTAAACTTGACAACACAAACATATGGCTGTGTGTTTTCTTCAAATATGTTCATAAGCTATGTCTCTGAACATTATTATCAAGCATATGCTATACATTTTAAGGATACAATATTAATTCCTGTAACAGTGGGGAGAGGAGAAACCATCTTATAAAACTAACCATGACAATCAATGCAGTTTTTCATCTCAGTTTAGAAATACCCCAGTCTACAAGTTTATTTCCTAGGCTGGGATTCCTTAAGGATTTGGATTGGATACGTTGTGCTTTTCCCTGAGGATTCTGTACAGTGCTGCTCACAGTGAGACTCTATAGATCACTGTAGAAGGAATCATAGTATGAAGGAATGCTGGTACTTAAAGACTCAGAGGAGAAAGAAATGCAACTTCGTATTGGAAAACAAATATGCTAGTCAGCATTACAAAAGTCTTAACATCCCTGTGCCTGCAGTCTTCGCAGGCCGCAATCTACCCCATATGTAACCGTGTGTACAATCTCTACCAAGTTCACTCATTTCTATTAAGAGATGCTTCCTATAGCATATTGTACTTCATTTAAATGCCATCTTTGCATGGTCTAAAAACTTCCTGGCTACGAACCTTCTAAAATAGTGATCTTTTCCCCAACCCATCTCTCCTATTCATTGGCTCACTGATCCCCATGAGGAATAGGCAAGTCCTGTTTACATGCTTCTGCTAACATTTTTCTCCCGTTATTAGGGATGGAAGTCAAGGGAACTTTCATTTCAACAAAATATCATATTATTTTAATATTCTTCACTTTTTAGAGACAAGGTTTTGCTATAGCATCAGTTGGCCTGGAACTCCCTCTGTAGACTAGGCTAGCCTTGATTTCATAGAAATCTATCTGCCTCTGCCTTCAAGTGCTAGGATTGAAGGCATGCACCACCATGCACCGCTTACATTATTTTAAACTAAATATTGTACCATTTAAAAGAAATATTTATTTATTTATTTATTATTTTTCATTTGTATGAGTGTTTTGCCTGCAAGTATGTAAGTTTACCTATGTCCTACAATGTCTATAGAGGCCAGAAGAAGCCTTCAGATTCCCTGGAACTAGAGTTACAGATAGTTATTAGTCACCATGTGGATGTTGGAATTTGAACCCAGGTCTTTTGGAAGAGCATCCAGTGCACTTAACCACTGAGCAATCTATCCAGTCCCTATTGTACCAGTCTTAATTCAAACAGGAGAATGTATTCATACACTCAAATGTAAGTACACTTTGCTTTTTCTTTCTTTCTTTTTTTTTTTTTTGGTGACCTGAAATTCCTTTGTCCTGTCAGTGAAAGTATATTCGGTACATTAAAAGTGTCAACCTCTTACTTCTTATGATGTCTAAGAGGTAAGGATGAAAATGAGAACTTGAGGAGGCAGGAGAGATAGCTCAGTGGTTACGATCACCTTCTGTTCTTGCAAAGGATCTGAGTTCAGTTCCCAGCATCAGATGGTAACTAATAAGTGTCCAGTGCCCTTTTCTGGGCCCCATCACCACTGTGCATGCTTGTGGTGCACCTACATGAATGTAAAGCAAAACATCATACACGTAAAATTAAAAAAAAACTCATTACTTAATTTTATAAAAAAAGAAATTGAGGACTTGAAATGTTAGTGGAATTCCCTTGAACGTCAAGGAAAAAAAGCAAAAGCAAAACCATGTAATTATGGCAGAGAAGGAGTGTCTATTTGTCTACTAAGAAGTTGGAATAAAACACAAGTTGAGGTCTGTGTGTGTAAGATGGGAGGAGGGAATAGTGATCAGTGATTCAGGAAGGAAGGGGCGATGTACTAGTTCTGTGTTTCAGTAATCTCTACTGGGCAGAAGAATATGATAATTAATTGCTAAATTACTCCCTTATGAATACTTACACTTCTAATAGTAGAGGATATTTCTTGGCTTTATCAAAATGAGGAGGCAAGATCATTTGATACCAAAATTCTAAACAAACAGAAAGATTATTAGTGAGTTAAGAACAATTATTAGTGCAATATTTCATTTCTTGTTTCTCAGTGATGTCATGTTTTGAGTTTAACAGTTTGTTAAATTAGAATAGAAAATGAAAATTATGAGCTCAGATTCAATCATGTCTCTAAAATATAAAAACACTGTCAAGTTATAATTCTAGGTATTAGAGTACTAAAACAATTAAGTTGTTTCTAACATAGCCATTAAAAACATCGGAGCCTTGTAAAATAAAAGTGCATCTTAGGGTTTCTGATGTTTTGTTTTGCGGCTTCTGTTCTTTGGCATCTGATCTACTGATCTAGTTTGTTTGTGGCTTATGTTCTAAATTTTCCTCCAAAATGTTTTCCTCTTCTTGAATTTCCTTGAAGCTGTTTAGAATTTGTAGTTGGCCCTAATTCTATTTTAAAATTCTGACTTAATAACATTTTTATAGTTTCTATTGCCATCCCAGGCCACAAAACTGAGTTCCCATTTTCAGTCCTGTCTTTGACAGAATGAAATCTGCTTTTGTGGGGCAAAGGGCTATGCAATCTCTGGGGGGCCTTTCTCAGGTCCATTAAAGTCTCTGTGCTTGATTTACCTGCAGGTTAATAAAAATGTGTCCCTGAATAATGAATCATTTTCTTTGCTCTCAAATTAAGTAAGACTAATAAATATAAACAAAATTTTCCACATTTCCATATTCAGTAAGATTTAAACTACAGGCAAAAATGTATCTCTAGAGCTGTTTCTTATGTCCACTTTCCTTCTTGTTTCTTGATTGATTTTATAATGATTTTGGTTAAGGAGAAAAGAAAGATTTAATAGTCAAATCTTTACATAGCTATATAGATATACTTATCTTCTTATTTTGTTAATTATTTGTGTGCCTTTTTATTAAATGTGTTTGTAATAAAAAATATAATTATGTTAGAATTTCAGGAAAGTACCAAATTATCAGCTGGCTGTGATTTTTAAAAAATTTTATTTTATTTATTTTCTGTTATGTGTATGGGTAAGTATTGCCTGAATGCGAGTGTACCAGGAACAAGCAATACCTACGAAGGTCAGAAAAGGGCATAAGATCCCCCAGAACTGGAGTCATGGACAGTTGTTAGCCACCATATGGGTGCTGGGAACCAAACTGGAGTCCTCTGCAAGATCCATCAGTGCTCTCAACCAATGAGCCATCTCTCCAGCCCCAACAGTGATGTTTTTAAGGTATAGGTCCAAGTCATTATTTGTCCTCTATTTTCTGGCCAGAACTAGTTGATTATAAAGTGTTTTTGACTCCATAATTTGGTAAGTGTACTATTTTTCTTTGAGAGGTGTGTCGGGGGAGGCGGGTCTTTCCACTCTCAAAATTCCATCTCTCCCATTCTCTTCTCTCAGACTGTTCAGCTCTCCTCCCCTGTAATGTGAATGGCCAGAGTGCCAATGGGATCCTCCCTCTCCTGCCATCCTACAATCCCTGTCAAGTTTTCCCTCTAATCACGTGGCCTCACTGACCCTAAAACCTCAAGAACCCCTCACTGTATGCCTACTGAAATAGAATCACATTTCATTATTCAACCGAGTATCTTGCATCAGACCGTCTAAATGAATTCTTGACTCTCAATATGGGTCAGGGACAGAGACCAGAGGCACCCTTAGAGTTTATTATAAAGGGTGGATTCTGGGCCCACCCTAACCTGCTGGGTCAAACAATGAATGTTAGCAAGGGCCCCAGTGACTACATGCACCTTCCATTTGTGCAGCACTGCCCTAGGTAATTCTGTTGCAGAAGCATCCTCTACTAGCCAGCCAGACCTACCATTTACAATGACAGGAGCTGAATATTTGTAAAGATTTTATTTTTATTATTTTTAATTATGTGTATATGTGTATGTCTGTCTGTATGTTTTTTCACATGAGTACAGATGTCCACAAAATTCAGAAGATGTCAGAGCCCCTGGACCTGGAGTTATAGGCAGTTTGAGCAGCCAGATGTTGGTGCTTGTAACTGAATTGGGGTCCTCTGTAAGAACAACAAATGTTCTTAAACACTGAGCCATCTCTCCATTCTCATATTTACTATTGTTATGCTAAAATTCAAAAATTCTAAACTATCAATCATGATGTATTTCTCCCATCTGTATAAGTTCTTATTCCTTAGTGGAAAAAGAAATCAAATAAAAAAACAAGCATTTTCATCTCAAAGAAGCCTGTCAAGTATTCTTAATGGTCCAAGCATGTAATCCATTATTAGCCACCAACCTCAGTCCCACCCAGTCAAGGAAAGGGAAAGAAGAATTAATTATTTCTTTCCTGAAACTGAAATTTAAATACTTAATAAACAACCTCAAGTTTTTAACATATCATCTTAGATATTTTTTATCTCTATAGTTCAAAATTAAATATATAAGGTATGACCTAACAGCTATTATAATTTTACAATTAATACTTAGCAGCAGAACAGAATTACTCGCTGGATGAATTGACCTATCTATAGTGCACTGTCTCCAAAAACATTTTCTTTTGACAAAATAAGTTTTATACAGAATTGTGTTTTGAGGCCACAAAAAAGCTATAGTTCCTGTGACAGAACATTTCATGGAAAGACAACCTTTTAAATCAGGTTTACATAAAATGCATATTTTCAGACCACATTATTATTATATTATTTATATTTTATTGGTGTTTCCATGCAAAGGACTATTCCCAAAGAAATTTAGCTTACTTGTTTCATTCAAAATAATGAAGTCCAATTTTTTTGAAGGCATTTGGACATTCTGCAGCATTTTATCCAAAGCTGAATTGTCTTCCAGGGCTCGTAGTTCTGAACAAATACATGAAAGAGCAGCAATTTATTACAATGTGAGGAAGTTAACCATGAAGCAATAATGAGCATGTGTGCAGTGCAGGCACTGAGCTGTCCAGACTTTAGGTAAGAAGGCTTGTGTTTAAACTGCTGTTAAGAAACCCTAAAGCTAAAGAATGTCTTATCCTGGTCCTATTCACATATACTTTCCTATAAGCCAAAGGAGGTTGAAATGGAAGAAAATACCTTTATCATCCATGCTGCGATGCATTGTATAGAGAGGCAGACCAGGGCCTGTTAACATAATCAGTGAAAATATATGTTTCAGATGACTATCGCATTTGAGCTTTCAAAAACATCAGCCATTAGCCAGGTGTGGTGGCGCACACCTTTAATCCCAGCACTCAGAGGCAGAGGCAGGCAGATCTCTGTGAGTTCAAGGCCAGCCTGGTCTACATAACGAGTTCCAGGTCAGCTGGGACTACAGGGAGACCCTGTCTCAAAAAAGGCCAAAAAAAAAATCAGCTATTACTATTTGATAGAACACATAGAGCTATTTCTGTAGCTAGGAAACTTAATAAATGTCTGTCATAAAAGCTGTTTCCCCCTCCCCTTTTTCTTAAAAATACTGCATTTGAGTACATGAAATATTCCTGAAAAGGTGCAGGGGCCAGTAGAATGGGGTAGGAAATGAACTTCTGCCTCACTGATCATCTCAGGCTGGTTATCATCTCTGTGCCCAGTTCCTCAACAGCAAGCTGAAATAAGAGCTTCGGCCTTCTCCACTGTTCATTCATGAGCCACAGTGATCTTGACATCTCTCAAACTCTGTACTCCTTAGGGGATGAGTGGGCAGAGCTCTGGAGCTAGCCCCACCTTGAGGAAGAGAATTCCTACATGGGCCCCCACTCTGCGGAGTCCAGGAGCCAGGAGGCACATCTGCAGTGCCTGACTTGGATAAGCAATTTCTTTCTGGCATGCAGAAGTGTTTTTCTCACAAGCCCATATCGTCACTATTTATCCCAACTGTGATAGCTGTGGAATGGAAGGTAATGTATAGCAAAGCTATTTTATGAGCTATTTAATTTTGATGCATTTAGATGATAATATTAACTTTTATATTAGATTGAAAAACCACAGTGAGGGCTCTGCTAGACCTGGATTTGAATCCTGGCTGACTTCCGGGATGAGTTAGGTCAATGTGTCTATGCTTCAAAGCCCTTGCATAGAAAATGAGAATAATCAAAACTTTGCAGAGTTTTCTTAGGGTTCAAAGAAGATCACAAATCTTAAGCTTTAACACAATGCCTAGAATAAACCACATAGTCAAGAAATGGCAACAAGACTCAGCCAAAGTCAAGAGCCCTAAAGAAATAGGTAATAAAGAAAATACACTAAGGAGAAAAAGTCAGATAATTGGTTCAGAATCCTCTTATTTGTCACTGATTGCTCTTTCTAGATTATCTAGACTTTCTCTCATTTTGAGAAGCATGCCAGCACAGCATTAGAAGGGAGAACTCGGGTAAGGTTTGCTGAGTCTTGTTGAACTTGCTGTGTGACCTGGATCTGTCTCAGGAGAAAAGAAAGTGTTCTTAACTTCAGCATTTTGTAAGTGGACTGCTTTTCTTTGAGGTGTGTGTGTGGGGGGGTCTTTCTACTCTCAAAATTCCACCTCTCCCATTCTCTTCTCTCAGACCTATTTAGCCCTCCTTCCCTGTAATCTGAATGGCTATAGCTTCAATGAGACCCCCTCTCCTTGCCTAGGTTTATATTACTGATTATTAATATAAATATTAATAATCACAATATCAACAGAAGATAAAGCAAGTGAACATGTTGGGTGACAGGCACCACTCACAGTCTCTTGCTAACTTAAGGGATAAATGGGCAAAATAACTATTTAAATCCCATAATATGTGGGTGTGTAAGAATGAATTCTTCAGAGGGGAAAGAGACGTGGTGTGTACTCATCACCTAAATTTGAATGGGCAGAAAAGGACTAAGGTGACTGCAAAGGCTCCTAAATCTCCAAAAGAAATGAAGCTGATCAGAAGAGAAAGATGGGGTGCCAGCAGGGGACAGCGGGCATGGGGAAACAGGGCCAGGGGAATGGCAGCATGGTTGTCTGACTGGGAATGAAGGGAGCTGCTTCCCTGGAGCAGTCTGAGCCATCGGCACACTCCTCACAGCCAGTACTAACTTACCCAAACATCTCAGCTGATAATACTTCACGTTGTCACTAAATGACACAGAATAGTACTGACACCTTTCTGGATTCAGGTCACAGCTAAGACACTTCAGATTTGTGTGGTCATTAAGTTGAATTCTGTAAAATCAACAGTGGTAATTGTTTGATGAAGTGGTATTTGAAAGGAAGAAAGGGAATAATGCATGTTCTAGTTTTAGCAGAATCAGAATGCCAAAGCAATCCTCAAGACTGATTTTAATAATAAAATAAGTATATAAATTAATAATAGCTTCAATCTCCCACTGTTTGGAAACATCATCAAAAACTGAATAGAGTCATTATCTTCAGTAATATACAAACTGATAAATGAAGGGATAGAAGTACTTTATAACAATTACAGCATAATATTACTTAGGACAAGACAAAAAAAAAAAAAAAAAAAAAAAAAAAAAAAAAAAAAAAGAAGAAGAAAGAAAGCGAGAGCCCAGGACAGTCCAAAGTGAAAACCCTGTCACCAGCACCCTAGCAGAGTTCTTACTTATAAAGATTCCTTCCTCCTGGCATTCCTTTATATTCATTACTAATGTAGTATCTGGGAAGAAAACAAAGGAAATATAGTATTGATTATGTTTCATAAAAATGTTAGATACATCCCTGAGCTCCAGCTCCAGGCACACATGTGCACACAGGTGCCCTTGAACAGGCACATGCCCTCTATCTGTCCTTCTCTGCTCCTCCATTTCAGAACATGCTTATTTTCTTAGCAGACTACTGAAGCCAGGGTTTTCTTTCAAGTGATAAGTAAAAACTCCAAAGAAAGCGTTTATAAGAAAAATGTGCCTGGACAACTAGATTGAGACCCCTATATACCAATCCTGTTTTCCATATTTTCTATTCAATAGCATAAGCTACTAGATGGCCGAAGCTGCATATTCCTGAGAGTGGCAGAGCCACTTCTGCAAAGAGTCATCAAAAAAATACCTATGGCCGTGGCACAGTTCTTTGTGATGGGGTCAATAAAAAGCCTGAGACTCTAATGGAAAGAAATTTTCCTTTTGCTGACAGCTCATGTGTGCTGGTGGTAAGAAACTACAGCAAAGCTTGCCATTTTCCAAAGAGAAAGGCCAAGATACCGGCAGATAAAATTGCCTTTCCTGGCCTTCCAAACAGGCTGTATCAACCCGAAGGTAACAGAATACTGGAGTGTTCCTTCAGAATTCCAGGACATTCCAGTGAGGATGCAGTTCCTACAGTGGAAAGTAGGTAAGACCAAGAGGTAGAGCTGTTTGGTGGCATGGTATCAAATCTGCTGAGCATATGTGAAAATCATTAAGCCTTCCGTATGTTAAAAAGAAAAAAAGGATTGAACACATTCCAAATCGACTTCTCTTTGTGGGAGATTTTATCCCCCCCCTCCCGCTTCTGTGAGAAGAGGGTATGATTATAATGTGTGGGTTTACAGTGACTTACTGATTATCAGAATACTCACAGGTAATTGTTGGTCAGAGCTTCTATCCCAATGACTTCCCAGGTTCCTTTAGTAATAAATGTGCAGTCCTGGTTGGGTTTTTAAATGAGGGATTTATTAGACTAATCAAAGTAGAGGATTTAATAATTTATATGAGGAATTTAAATAAGTCTGGAGATAGCTTGTTGGGTATCCATACTCCATTCCACCTCACTCCATACATGACTGAAAAATTCAAATCGCTAAACTTCACCAAATAATTTCTATTTCATGTTAATTTCAAAGGAAGAAGGTTAACTGGAATCCACTTGGTTGGAATACTCACTTTGCTGTCCTTTTGGAACTGGCAAATGTGTCTGTAGCCCTCTTCGTTGCTGATGATCTTGTAGAAGCTATTACCATCAGAGGTGAAATGAGGCTCTGCAGGTCTAAACTAGATAGTAATAGAGCAAAGATACATCTCAGCTCACTCTTGTCTCATCTTAGTATCAAGTCCAGTTTTACGAAGTCCTCCCCAACACCTACGCTCAAAAACTTTGGATTCCCTTACTTGTCAAGTGAAACCAGGAGATCTCAAAAAGAAACTCTTACTAGAAAATGGGAAATAGACACCAAACTAGTGTTAGTTTGGTTGGGGTAAATAGAAATTGCACATAAAGATGCCCACAGTGGACACTGAACACACAGGAAGGAATGTTTGTTGTCATTCTGTGGCAACTGCAAGCAGGATGCTGAAGATTTCTGGCCATAAGGACATGCAACCTAGCTTCCACCTCTGTTTCAAGAAAGAAACTTCCGCAGTGTCACAACTGTGCTTTCTAGAAAGAGGCATATTATTATCTGACTGTTTCAGGTTGGAGGTAGTTGGTAGTGTGGAGAATTTTTCATTCCTGTTTTTACACAATTTTTTTTTTGAAAGTAAGGCTTAGTCTTTAACCATTTCTGGACTAGAGACCATAAGGAATGTCTGCTACAGATTTCCTATGGAAGCGTTCATATAGTTATTTTTATCATAAGCCTTTTCATTTTGCTAAAGATGATCAACAACTTACAAAAATGGTTTCATGGATATATAGAACAAAACTTCCATTTTTTAAAAGTTCAGTAGAAAATAATTCTCATAAAATAATGTTTAAAAGGAAGAGTGTCTATCCTGGCCTGCAAGGACTATATTGCTTTTCAATTTATTTTTCCTAGCTATGTTTGAGAGCAGGTAGGAGATGGTCTTTTAAAATTGTTGGTTCACTTCGCCCTCAATGTTTCCTCTCTTATCAGCTCCCATTTTGGGAAGTAAAATGCTTGCCTCTTCTATTTAGTGATTCAAAGTGAATTCATTTATGGAGCAAGCTGAGGCGTGCAGTACACTTGGTGTTCTCATTACAGAGCTCTGAAACACATTCCCCTCTCTAGACCTATGTTCACAGCCTTATCTTTTTAATACATTTCCCTGTTTCCCCTGGATGGAGTTGTGCCTAGTAGAAATGTGTGAAAAGTGGCATCTGTCTGGTTAAATACAGAGAGGAAAAAACATATTTTTTTCAAAGAGTCGTGAGGAAGTGTAGCATGTCTCTTGCCATGGAGGAAACCACTTTTCTTGTTGGCAAACCTCTCCCCTCTGTCCAATCAGCGCCTGAAGAAAAAGGACATATGAATGCTGTCGGAGCTCTGGCCCAGCAGAAAGGGTGGTCTTCCTGGACCGAAGTCTCACTCCCATCCCCCAGGATACAGGAAATAGTTACAGTTTTTGTGTCACTTTGCTTCCCTTTTAAAGGATAATTAATAGAAGTGGTCATAGAAGCTGGATGTGATTCAGTTTTCATCTTTCAAATGAAGTGTCATGATGCCTGGAGTCCTTTCATTCCTGTGCTTCGTCCCTGTTCTTCTTTCCACGGAGTTGTAGGCCTGAGGTTGGATGCTGTGCAAGGCTCATGGTGTGGTGAGGCTGAGCAGAGCTCCGGGCCTAGGAGGGTCACTCTGCATTCCCAGATAAAACGCTGCTTCTGAGGACCTACCAAAGTGTAGATTCGTACGAGTGTGATTTCCTCCAGAGAGGTGACATTGTGCAGGGCACATTGTATGGTTGGTGCTGTTCCTGCCAGCTGTAGTCAGGTCTCCTTAGGCATTTGTCCAGGCTGGGTTGCAAACTGTTTTCTGCCTTCAAAGCACTTAACTCATACACTACCACAATCTTTCTGCCCCCTCATGAAACCTTGCTCGTATGAACTTACAGCAATAGTGACAACATGCACAAGATCCATGCAAACTCAATCATACAAAAACCTAGTATAGAACTGGGGAAATGGGCAGGAGGCCCCAACCTTAGCCAAGGAACTATTGGCAGCTGATCACTTCTGGGTGAAGGAGAGTTGATCTTATTTAAGGGAGTGATGCTAGATAGGCTGAACAGGCTCCTATGAATGAACTCACACTGAAGGACATCTGGGTACATAAACTTCTATGAGAGAAAGCACAAAATCTGGTGGACGGGCTATAGGAGGGTGCAGATAGGGAGGGGATCTAAACATGATTAAGATGTATTGTGTGAAATGCACAAAAATTCAACAAAAATATTTTTTAAGGAAAAAAGCACATAATTCAGGCAGGAGGTCAACGAGTACATTCAGCATCCTGGCGGCCTGACAATGGCAGTTGATTTCTAGCTTCCTGGAGCTACAGTTTGCCTGGAGAAGGAGCTTTGTTTTGCCAGCTCTACTTCTGATTTTGACTTTTGTCCCTTGACTTTTCCCAGTTCGGTATGGTATATGTTCTTTATTAAAAGTACATTAACATGTTGAGAAATGGATCAACTACAATCCCTATTAATGACAAATAACATAAAGCCTTAGTATAGAATAGTTACATGTTAACCAGCTTTGAGTAGCAGGCCCAAAGAACATAAAATTCCATAACTCATAGTACTTACTCTGCCAACCCAGCCTGTAGTACTCGTTTCAACATGCTGCTGTGCCTGGGGAAGGAAAAAGACTGTTGGGGTTTCAGACAGGATGATATGATGAGATCTTTTTTCTTTTTAAGACAGGGTCTTATGTGTCCCAAGCTGTCCTTAAACTAATTACACAGCCAAGGATAGTCTTGAACTTCTAGTCCAACTTCCACCTCCCAAGTGCTGGATTACAGGCATCCATTATCATGCCAAGTTTTATGTGGTGTTGGAAACTGAACCAAGGGCTTCATGAATGCTAAGCCAGCATTCTACCAGCTGAGCTGCATCCTTTACCCCATGAAATGTATTCCTCAGTTTTAATATACTATCAACAAAATTACACTATAATAAAATAGTTGAAAAAAATTCCATCATATTGATGTGTTTTTCATGTAATTACATTTGATCATTTACCTCTACTGCTTGAAGCTCTGAGCTGGTTCCACCTCACACTGTCCTGGGACTTTGAATCCAACATGTACAGAGCTGAAGATTATCCCCTTTGCTTTCCTCTACCCTTCCAGCCTGCTCCACTCAGGCCAGAGACCTTACAGTGAGTACTGATTCCCACAGTTCTTACTCTCTACTCACAGTCACAGCCCCTTTCTTAGGGTAGGTTTCTCATGGTCCACTGCCATAGGGTCCTAATTGGAGATGCAATGTATCCTTTCTTCTTTTGGTCTAGTATCCTCTCTGTTCAACCCCCCCCCCAACTGACTTCATTTGGCAACAAGCAGCCTAAGCCCAACATGATACTCTTTAATTTAGAATCTTGGAACAACTTTCCATCTCTTACAAGATAAATTCAAACTCCTTGGAATGGTCCCTGAGTTTGTCTAGCCTCATTTTCCATCCTTATTTCCCTAAATCCAGGTGATAATTACACCCAATTCCTACCTGCTTCAAGCTGTTCACTCTGGATGTCCTTGTTCAATCCTCAACTCAGATGCACCTTTCTCCCTTATCTGTCAACAGTAGACATCTTATCCTAGATTATTCTATGCACCTCCCAAATCATTTCCTAGTCTTGCTCCACTTGCCTCCTGTAGAATATCTTTTGTTACTCTTTGTGCCTAGCTTTAAACCCTCTTATAGTACAATGCTCTGATATTGTGATGAGTTATCAAGAGGAAGAAAAGAACTTAGGTTTTGCAGTTTACGTTCGAGCTGTGTCCCTGTGACCTGAGCAAATGCCTTAAGCTCATGGAGCCTTAAGCTCCACAGTGTCTCATGTGCTGTGCATGCTCCATCTGTCATTCTTGATGTATCTTCACTATGGAACTCTCTACCAGAACAAAAGCATCTTGGGAAAGGTGGAGTGTCTACTTAATTCAAAAGTATCAACTCAGTAAAGAGTTGGAAACCTTTTAGGCAATGTTTCTTGCATAAATAAATGATTTTGTCAAGATACAGAAGTGTTCAAACTCTTGGGTAAGATTATGTCCTGTGCTCATCTGGAATGAAAGCAGGGAGGAGGTGGGGAGCACAGAGCTCATGACTAGAAAAGAAAAGGAGGTCCTGGATGTTCACGGCATATGCCAACAAAACCTCAGTATCTACCCCTCCTAAGACTACTGGCTTCCAAAAGCAGCCCTCAGCCTGGAACTTCTTGGCGTCCTGCTGGATCAGCACTCAGTTCACCTCAGTGTAGTTATCTTCTCAGGCTGGTAGATCTCCATTTAAATTCTAAATCTATTTCCTGCCTAAGATAGTCACAGCCTAGTAATGGATCTGTAGTCTCCTCGTATGCTTGTTTCATGTGTACCCAGCTAGTCTCTGTTAAAATAACCTTCATTTCAATTGCAGCTCCTGGTCCTCTTCTTGTTTTTGACTACTGACATCAGATTCTGCCTTCTGGGCTTCTAGTCACTCCTTCTCCCCTTTCCAAATGATCCATATCTAATCTATAACTAAAACACCACAACTTGTGAGCAAAGATGAAGTGAAGACACCATCAAATATCAAGTGACCTGACAGGCAAAACTGACTTGCTGCCTCAGGGTTGGACAAGGAGTCAGAGAGAAAAGAAGCTCAAACATTTACTGATCCCAACCTGATTCCTGAGTTCACAGAGCCCTCCCATCACATGCTGTTGGAAAAGCACAGAATCATTGTGCAATCTTACCAATGGGCAGTTCCATGTTTGGTTGGACTTATCATAGTCACAGATGTCCATCACGGAATAGTTCTGAATCCTCCTAAGCCACTGCAGAGAAATCCTCTCTTGTGTCACCCATGCCACATCACACAAGTAGTGATCCCTGGAGAGAAGAAGGGGAGGAGGTAGAGAAAGGAAGAAGAAAAAGAGAGATATTAATTTTTCTAGGCCTCCTGGGGCTGGGGTGATGGCTCAATGGATAATGTGCTTGCCACAAGCATGAGAATGGACTTCAGACCTCCAGAATCCAAGAAGAACCAGCAGGCATGGCAGATGGCTGTAATATCAGAATTTGAGAGACAGGAGATCTCTAGGACAAGCTAACAAACTAGACTAAGCAGGGTTAGCAAGTTCCAGGGTTCAGCAAGAGCCCGTGCCTCAGATGATAAAAGTAGAGAACAATTGAGGAAAACACCTGATGTCAGCTTGGGGCCACCATAGACATGAACACACATGTGCAGCCACACACATGTGAACATATGCGTGCACATTACACACATGTACACACACAAACAAAAAAGAAATATGACATTTTTCAAGATCTCTTTACCAATGAACATTTTACACAGTAAAAAGAAATGTAGTCCAATGGGAAGTAGAATTTTACATGGTTAGGCGTATCATTGAATCCCATAATATTTTATCTTTCCTTAAACTTAAATTGCACTTTAATTTCTAACATAAAGCATACCCAGCAAGGAAAGCAGAGGGAACATCCTGAAGGTGCTGAACACATATGACTGAAACCATATGTTCAGGATTTGCCAAGTCCTGAACTTGACCTCTGGTAGCAGGGAGTCCAGGGTCATGTAGTTCCCCTCTCTTCTCTGATGTCTTGAGAACAATGAAGTGAGGTCAGGGACCCCGGCAGAGATTCTAGCATTTTCTGGTAATTTAACATGTTTCTTCAAAAAGTTCTTGCTATTTAGGGTGAAATTAGAGATGACCCTTTTCTCAGCTTCACTTTCAGATGGGAAAAAAGTGGACTGGTGCCTCTATAGGCTTTGCAAATCAGAGAATTATAACTTAAAAAGCATTTCTCAAGAGTCAAAACATGAACCCTGTGAAGAGCCCTGCTGTGGTTTAACTGAAATTCATAGAGGTTGTGGTAGCAGGACATCCTCCCCAGCACATACCTTCAAGTGTTTTTGGAACCACGACGTTGTGATTTATATGGAAATGCGTGGAATTTATAATTTACTCTTCTGCTAGCCTCCCTAACATTTTTTGATGTGGATGGTTTATTTAACTTTTTTTCTACATTTTTGCTCCTCCTCTAGGGTGATTTTGGCTGACTATTCATACATCGCTTCTCTCCAGTGTCTGATCAAAGTCTTGCTCCCTTTTGTTAGAAGTTCAAGAGGAGTCTTTCATATTACTTTTTTTTTTTTTTCTGGCCCATAACTTTATCCTCCTGCACTCAACCAATCCTAAAATATTCCCTTTCCCCTGCCTCCCTAGGCAGTAGCCATCACCTTCTGTGGTCATCCTGTTCTCCTCGCTTGACTGGAGCTCTTTGAGACAGGGACCATACTGGTCTAGTTCATAAAACAGGTGCTCACTAAGTTCTCCTGGGATTCCCCTCTCACAAAAGCAGAATTTCTCTTCTGAATTTTTAATTGAATTTTTGAAATTTTCATACAATACAGTTTGATGGTATTTAGATCCCCTCCCCCATCCACATCTCCCCCCACTGTCCCCCATCCAATTTAATATACTCTCATATATATAGATAGATAGATGATAGACAGATAGATAGATAGAGATGATAGATGATAGATAGATGATAGATGATAGATAGGTAGATGATAGATGATAGATAGGTAGATAGATAGATGATAGATAGAGATAGATGATAGATGATAGATAGATAGATAGATAGATAGATAGATAGATAGATAGACAGATAGATGGCCTACGGAGTCTGATTTGTGTCTCTAAATGTCCTTCAGTGTGAGTCAGTTACTCATGAGAACTCAGCAATGGTGACAGCATGTGCAAGCCCTATGCAAGCTCAAATCAGACAAACTCTTAGTGTAGACTTGGGGAAGTGGTAAGAAATCCCAATTCTTCTGATTCTTTAAGCTTACAGAGTTATGCCCTTCCTCAGAACTCACATCCAGTCATTTCTCTCCACTCCCTTCATAACTGAATCATGCAACAACTAGAAATTGAGCACTTGGGATGAATCTCTATCAAGCACTTTAAGCCCTTCACAACTTTGAATTTCCTCTTTTATGTTGAATGCTAATGGGTCTCTATGTTATTTGACTGCAAGTTTCAGGTACTGAAGGGCCAAAGCCCAGGAACCAAGCAAGCACCATATTCTCATATGCATCCTTTCAGTTTAGCCTTCTTTGCCCTTTTCAGTCTTGGTGGCCGTGTGCTCCTAAATACACCAAATGTTTCCTAATTAGACTCTCTATCATCTACCTTCCACGCCCTTACTTCTTAAGGTCTTAGCTGAGGCAACTATCCACTTGTCCATGGTGTTTCTGGGAAAGCCGCTGCTACTGCCTCATGGAACTCATCTCACACCGTCAGGCTGCAGTGCCAGCGAGTGCTTCTTCACCAGCAGAGAGCAAGGGCTCCCAGTCTAATCTAGCTCTCTTGCACCCACCAAATGCAGAGGAGAAAAATGAGAAATTGGAAAGACAAATTGTGCCCAGGCAAGTAATGCAACTTTGTTAATAACATGGAAAAATATTTAAAAATATTTTTGTAAGTTAATGAAACTTAAAATAAGGTATGCCTTTAGTATTCTAGACCAGAGACTGTAAAACATTTAGTTAAAACCCAAGTAGTAAATATTTTAATCTTTGTAGTCTACCTGTTATCTGTTATCTGTCACACACACACATACACAGACACAGACACACACACACACACACACACACACACACACACACACACCGCATGCCAACAGCCAAAGACAATGAGGACAGAAATGAAAGCAGCTATGATTTGGTCAAAGTCTTCAATTTAAATGTCATAAATTGATGCCATAAGTTCTTTTTTATATTTCTTCTCATGCTTTTAAATATATAAAAACCATTCTTACTTGTGAATGATACAAAGGTAGAGGACAGAGCAGATTTGAATCACAGGCCCTGTTGGGTCAACCCTGGTCCTACCCAGTCATTCTTACTCATTATATATACACACCTTTGGATTCCTGTAATTCTAGCAGTTAGGAAGCTGAAGCAGGAGGATGACAGAAAGTTCAAAGCCAGGCTATGGTATAACCAACCAACCAACCAACCAACCAACCAATCAATAACAAAATAACAAAAACCCTTGGAGGAGGATCTACTGAAAAAAAAATAGTATACACCTCTGTATTGGTGGAAAAAGGCTTTCTATTCACAAGCACAGGTCTGAGGCCCAGAAATACTCTTTGGTCCTTTTCAAAGTTCTCTGGTGGCAGAGAGGGAGAGGGTAAGGAATCTCTCATTTATGGTCATGAGTCACTGATTCTAAATAGCCTTATCTGCAAAAGTTATAAACTATACCTCAAGTTTGGAAGTCAGCACTCTAAAATGACTTTTCTGCACTTGAAAACACTGAGTAATGGAATGTGGGAAATCAGCCAGGAAACTAACGTGTGTTGGCCATGTCCCCTGCCCATTTCTAGATAAAGGTTAATGAACCTGGATCCTCTACCTTAGTTACTGTCCGTGGCCCAGAATGCACTCTGCACCCTGGGAGAGCTCAGCAAAGGCCTTTCACCAGGGGAGTAGACAGCCTGTTTTGAAGTTTTGTAAACATACTTCCCTCCAGTCACAGCCCTGAGCCAAGATCATGCCAGGCTGAGACTCTAGAGTCATGCAAAATATATAAACCAATGACTCAGCCGAACTCAACTGAAATGTTTAAGTTCCCACTGTAAATCAGAAACATCCCACCATTAGGATTATCAACCATTCTTTAAGGCTCTGTGCTGATTTCCTGAGGTGTGTGTGGGGGCGGCAAACGCTGAGTAGACTGCCCGGCTGTAGTAGTTGGAGTAGGGACTCTCACACCTGCAGCCCATCCTTCTTGTGAGCCAGAACCTCTTGTCCTAGCTTAGGCACAGTGACCCAACAAGTCCTTCTAACTTTTGAACTGCATCAGTCCAAGGGGAATTTTGGTGACTTTAATGCGGAAGTGGTAAAGTAATTTTTGGATTTAATGAAAGCATTTTTACATTCATGTGGAGTTGACTCTGTGCCAAGAACTGGGCTGAGTGCTGGTCATAAAGCTTATGACCACTCCGGAAGGCAGGTACCCTTGTGGTTCCTGTCTACAAGACAAAGAAACAGAAGTGCAGAGAGGTCAAGTTACTTGCCCAGGATCACCCAATCAGAAAGTTTTGAAGCCAGGATTCAAATCAAGCAGACGGCAAGAGATTTCCTGTTCATACTTGCTCTTCTGCCCATCCCATTGGGAAACACTGCTAGCTAGTTTCACCCTTCTGATTCTTTCCAGCATAAAATTCCCTACTCAATAAACTCCATATATTTTTTAAAGAATTGTATATAAGCTAAAATTTATGAAGAATATTGGCTGACTATACTGACAGAGACTTGCTTTTCAATATCCTGCTGCAGAAAATTCCCTTTTAAAGTAACTGCCTGTCCTAATACAGTGCCTTGCAAAGAGCAGGCATTTTATGAAAAAAAAACTTTTGGGTGACCTTGATGCCTCTTACTTGTGTAAATTTTTTTTGTACATTAATGAAACTTAAAATAAGGTATGCTTTGCTAACTGGAAAAAATAATGGAGGGAAAAAAAGCTACCAAGAGCAACTGCAGACCGTGGAGTGATTAATTCAGTGAATCATCAGAGGAAACAGGCGTACTGCCAGTGCTGGCCGTGGGCTCCATGCCACCCTCTGCTTTGATAGGGATGCCAACCCTCCCGGGTCCACTGACAGATCGTAGAGAAGAGGAACGGGTGGGGCAAGATGCAGCAGATCTGAGGGATATAATGTTCAGAGCACACAAGCTCTAATCTGCCTGCTTTCTTGCAGGTGTCACTTGTTTTCTACTTTTAGCAGGGGGTGGACTAATAGTTCAGTTTACTTATCTGTTCTTTGTCAATCTCAGGCTCTGATGACCCTGATGTGCAGACTGAGGGTTATCCACTGTTCAAAAGAGGTAGAGAAAGTCTTTATCTACTGTGTCCCTTGGGACCAGGGAGAACAAGGCATGGTAAATCATGTGCTGAGTGTGATGGGTCCCCTGGGGCTCACTCAGCAGATGTTGGGTGGGATCATCTCACCAGAACGCACCCTCTCCATTCCTATAGTTTAGCCACAGAATTTTCAGACAGCTAGGCAGAGAAAGAAAAGAGAGATTACCACACAGGGTGATTTTGAAAACTATCCTTAGAACTGACTGTGTGACACTGCCTATGCAGTATGACTACACTATCACCTGCAGGGCCCATTGATCCATCCATCCATCACTTGCCTATGTAATTATTCTACAAATTTATTGGATACTATGTTCTAGTCACCCTGCTAAGCACCAGAATTACTATTCTAAAACTGACCCCTACCCTGTTGACTTTGCCTTACTTCAGTTGACAAATTCATTACTCCAAAGAAGTTAGGAGTTTCACAAATTTTGCATTGCATTTTATTTTCTCTCAAATATTTTGAGTGCTCAAATTTCCATTATGCAGCTCAACTAACATAAGATACTTTAACTCAAGTTCGGGCCTGGTTTTAGAAAGGTGGCCTAGGTACCCTTCTCACCATCTGTAATTTCCAACAAAACCACCGTCCAGCCTCATCCTCCGATAGGATTTCACCCACTGGAAGCTGTGTGACAGAAGCATATACAAACAGGAAATGAATGAGGGGAACCTGGACAGACGGAGGAAGAGTAGTACAAAGCCTGCCCGGCCGGCCATGCACTCAAGAATCCAGTGAATCACAGGGAAAACACAGCTCAGGGGATCAGGAATCTCAATAAGCATAACTTGTCAGGATTGCCTTGATCCCGAGTCTTTCCCCAAGGTCAAAAGTGGTTCGGCATGTGCTGGAACATTTTCCCCAGAGGGGGTCTATTGCCTCATTTTAGAAACACTGCAATCTTACCAATATAGAGACCAGAACTCTATTTTAGATTCTCTATGCAATACTTCCCTGTGGCATCCCCCCCAACCCCTGCCAAATTTCTTTGGTAATATATATTCCACAGAAAATACCCATAGCCAGTAAGGCAGTCTCCACCATGAGTTCAGATTAAAGAACTACGAAGAATTAAGAATTAATGATTAATTCACAAAAACAAATGCTGTGTCCTCAGAACCAGTTAACTTTTCTGAGCTCAGCACTTCACCACTGTGCTTTGAAGGCGATTTCTTAGCAGGAGCTCCAAATTCTCATCATTTGTAAAATGACTGTGGAGACAATACCATAAGGTGTTGTTGGGAATAAATGAGAGCACAAGGGGGGAACACTGGGCTCAGTCACAGCCCATAGGAAGTTCGCAACATATTCAAATCCAAATACTCCCACTCTCAGTGGAGTTATGATTGCTTGTTCTGGGGACCTCTCCAGGTCCTGTCTACATGTTCAGGAACTTAGGGGAAGGCGAAGGGGCAAGACCAATTCTTGCCCCAATCCAAGAAGCAATTTTCCATCTGTTTCTTGGAAGTGCACCATAGCATCCTGTCTTATCCAACTAAAGGTTCCCAAGCCTTAAAAAAAAGTTTATAAGCTACAGTTGAGGTCTGCCACTGGTATCAGAAGATCAACCTCTCCACAGAGGTATTATTGATTATAGACTGAGAGGTCACATCAGGCATGACCAGTCTGTCCCTGGACAGCCTTGAACTCTTACACTTTGTGGCTTCGACCTCAGTGCCTTCCTCTCCCCTTGCTCCTGGATCCCACCTCTTCAGGGCACATTCTTCAGGAAGCTTTCTTTGTTCGCTCTGGTCCTGGAAAACCCACCTCACCAGTGTGGAATGCCTCCAGCCTCCTGCTTATACCTGTCACTTCACTCTTTCAGTCATTTATGAAAGTTTTATTGCTTCTCCTTGATTAGAAATTCTAGAAGGGAACAGGCTCCTTTTATGCATATTTGGGAGTATAAATGGTGGGTCTCAATTAGTATTGTCTGAAGAGGTGACTAAGTTGGACCAAATAACAGAGTTTAGAATTTGGGGGCAAAAAACTATACCTTTGAACAAACTCAGTTTCTGTTGTTGTTGCTATTGTTGTTAATTTACTGATATGATTCCCTGACTGAATAAAAAGATTAATACAGACATTTCTAATTGAGCTAATGAATTACTAAACACAGAGCATAGCCTGCAGCCATGTTGATAATGCCACCCCAGAAGAACTGGGCACTTTCTCCATTGTCTGAGGATAGCTCTGAGAATATCTTTAGGCACCTGAGTGCATGAATCAATTCATGGAGGAAGTGCTTCCTAAACCTTCCTTTCCAGCCAGACAAAGATTAGAATAGGGATTCCTATTTGGCTTGTTTCTTAACCTCTGGACTTCATTTTCTTATCTGTAAAGAAGACATAGAATAATGGTTGTCAGAAAGAGAATTACTTAAGAGGGTGTGGTAAAGCCAGGTGTTGGTCACATACCGAGTGTTGAACCACACTAACCGCTTAAACAAACACAGTGTAAATAATGAAATTGCACAGTTACATGGTAGCAATAAATTGTACCTAGTATGGTTTTACAGGAAAAGAAACACAGATCTGATGGTGTTTGATGACAGGATTTCAAACTTCAAGATTAGTTAAGCAAGTAACATCTTGGGGGATAAGCAGCCATCGGGGTTCCCTAATGTGACCCACAGTTTCTATGAATTCCTCTAGTTCTAACACTACCGCAACATTATATCTCATCCACATAAAGATTTTCAGGACTTTAAAAAAAGCTTACAAATGACTGCTGAGATCTAACTCTAGTTCTAGATGCAAGTATTTTTCAGAGTGACGCCCAGGATCTTCTTCACACAAAGGTACTGGTTACAGACTGAGAGGTCACAGCAAGCACTGCCAGGCTTTCTTTAGACAGACCCATAAATTCCCACACCCAGAAGGCCTCAAGCAGCCTCTACGCCACACCACCCTCTGCTCTCCCCTCACGTGGTTTCAATCCTCCATGTAGTTCCTCCAATAATTCAGCACATATCCTTTGCAGGGTCTTCTGCATCATTCTGATAGGGCCCTCCCTTGCTTCACAATTTGTCACAGGGGCCTTCTCAGACCTCTTCTTGCTAACTCTCATCACTTTTGTCTGCTTTGATTTTCTTCATTGTGGCCATCTGGCATTTCAAACCTCTATCTGTTCATTTGTTTTTCCTCTGCCTTCTCCAGTGATATCTGGTCACTCTGTTCACTGTGCACGCCCATCACTAGGCTTGTGCCTAGCCTGAAGACATGAAGTAAGGGCTCAAAAGAGAATTGCTGAATAAAAGAAATAAAAATGAACTAATGAATGAATGAATGAATGAATGGCAGACTGGGTGACACAAGAGGATGCTGCAATTGTTGCTGCCATTCCAGCAAGTGGGAAACTATCCACACACAAGCATTCAGGCGAAGTGTCTTACCCTGTCAAAATGGACGCAGGAGCGGGGATTTGGATTGAAGTTGCAATGGTGGTTGAGCTGAGAGAGTCTATATTTATAATAAAAAACTTTACAGTTGGATTCACAGCTCCTGCCTAAGGAAACAAACAAACAAAAAATCACAGCATTGATAATAATTTTTAAATCCTCATTGTTACATAAATTTAAAACTGTTAAAGTGCCTGACCATAGTCATAAAATTATAACAATCAGATGCCAACAAATAGTTCAATATAAATAAAATGAGCATAAGAATTGGGAAAGGCAATCTCTTCATGTTCCGGTGGAAACATGTATTCATGTGTATGTGCAATGCACAAGTTTATGTTTATAAACTCTGAAGGTCCAAAGCACTTTTATTTCAATAGTGGATGTATCTGTGTTCACAATTTATGCTTTTTGTGCCAGTGAGGATAAACCTCTTAAAAACAATTCTATCACTTGCAATTATATCCTGATTCTATAGGACAAATTTTGGGGAGGTTTGTGACTAGCACCTGGGGTTCTGTCAAAGACATAGTTCACCAGGAAGTCAGTCCAAGCCCAGAGCACAGAGCTAATTAGGCAGACATCACCATCTCCACTCCAAGTCCAGGTTCACCACGTTGGAGCTCGATAGTCAATATTATGACAGAAGCCTGTAAACTTTTAAAAAATGTACACGTAGATATTCCATTGACAGATTAGTTAGAAATAATATGATATTTTTAGTGAGAATATTTTATGGGTTTTTTTTTGCCAGTTTCACTCATCAAAAAATAACATTCCACTGAAAACATATCTCCATATTTAGTTTCAGATCTTTTTTTCCTTTTAACTTCCTCTCCCTTCCTAAAATGGCAGTTCTTCATAAAGCAAATTAAGTGAGTTGGTAAAAATAAATTTCTTTTTTTTTTTTTTCTAAATCATTTACAGTTAAATTTTTTTTGTTAGATTTTCCTGTAGACGACGCTGTGGCCATTTTTATTGCGGTGCTAAGTGAAGAAACCCCTCTTCCCTGGCTTATACTGCTTGACGAAGCTCCTGGATTTTAATAAAAATGCATCCTGGATGGCAGGGAACAATCTTGAAACCCAAGAAGCGACACTACTATCACAAATGTAGGGCGTGCAAAACTCACATCGGTGCCAAATCCATAACAGAACCACTAAAACTAGTCACGTACTGTATCCTGTTAATTAGTAATACAATCTGATATATAACCAAGCTTTTCAAGTTCAATTCGGGCTCATTCCAACTTCTACAAATGAGATGAGCTTCTGATTCAATTACAGCCTCTCTTTTCCTTCATTCAAACATTTCCTACCCCCTCCCCTACCTCTCTCAAAAGCATTTTCACCATCTTTTTCTGCTTGTCATTTCTCAAAGTTTTTGGAGAAATTACAAAACCTTAAATCACACTCTTTCCTGGGATAATAAAAATACTTTAAAATTGCCAGATGCTGTTGACTTCAGCAAGAGTAATCACAGCAAGCTGTTGAAGAGAGACTGACAATATTTTCATTAGCAGGAAGGGATTAAATGCAACCACTCTCTTCCCATCAAACCACAGATCCACTATGCGAACAGGGGCACAGACCTTTGGATATGGAATCCACACAGTCTTGGGGTACTGCAATGATTCATCAGAGTAGAAGGAGTATTCAATGAGTGGAACTCCTGTGTCGTTAAATTGGGCATATGCTAAAAAAGTGCCGTTTGGAGACCACCACAGAGCTGAGTAGGCACTGAAGACTTCCTCTGAAAAAAAGACATAAATTGTTCTGTTACAAGGAGCTGATAAATTGGCTTTGGCATTCAAAATATTGTTCTCATTAGCTTTAGTAATTAAAGTAGAGTTCAACTAATGAACCACTTCACATTTGCTGGGATTCCAAAATCAAAGTAATACAAATGAATAAAAATAAAATCTTCAAAGATGTATCTAGATTGTAAAAATAAGTCACCATTGGACTATTTTAGAATATTTTAGTATGCAATATTTAATACAAGCTCTATTTTTTCTTTATCTTATAATCCTCCAAATTTATGCCTCAAAAACATACTAAAAGTAAATTTCACACAGGAGGCTGATTTTCCTTTCTAATTTTCAAACATTCAACATGCCAGCACTCTCTCCCCAACTGGGCTGAGCTTTTACTGAGCCCACGGGGTACTGGTGGGTGGTGTGTAACTCTAGGCTATCAAACCAAGATGGTGCCCAGAGTTTACTACTCTTGGCACAAATAAGGTGTGGGAAGGATGGATTTAGAATGGCAAAAGCTCCATGGACCCCCAACTGGGAAATATCTCTTTTCCCTAGCCTACAATCTGAAAACTTCCTGGCTTAAACCCCTCCTCTGATATGTAGGGAAGAGGGGCAAAGATGGTGGCAAAGGAAAGAAAGATATTACTTTCAAGTACATTATTAGACTCACTTTCAGTCTCTAACAAAGGCAGCTTTTCCCTATGAGAATTACGGGATCTATTTATGGGGCATTCTATCTCTGGCTCTAAAAATGCCAAAATCTCTCTCACCAAATGGCAACAAAAGATACAAATTGCTGTAGTCCAACTCTGGACTACCTTCCACTGGTTCATGTGTTAAAGCACTGGTGATCTTACTAGGATGTGGTAAAAGCATTTAAAATGGGGCCCTCATGGAAGGAAGTTAGGTCATTGGGGTTGTGACTGTGAAGGGAACAATGGGACCCTAGCCCCTCATTTCTCTTTGCTTCCTTACATTCATGAGGCGAGTAAATCTTCTATCACATTGCCCTAGCATGGTGTGCTGCTGCAGGGACAGAACAATGTGGCCAAATGGCCAACCAATAGGGACCAAAGCATATGAAACCAGGAGTCAGAGTCAACCTTTCCTCCTTTAACCTCTTTACTTAGGCATTTTGTCACAGTAATGGAAATCTGATAAACACATAGGTAGATGGGCAGAAACTCTTATTTAATCCACACCTCATGTGGTGATAAAGTATGAGCATAAAGATCAAAACATAGAGGCTGAAATCTTAGGAAATAATATCCCATTCAGTGTTCTGATGATTAAAATTTCTTTGCAAGTGGCTGGAAAATACATTTTCCCCTTTTTCAAAAGATTTGGTTTTATTTTTAATGTGTGTATGTGTGTGTCTATGTCTTGGTATGTGCATATGAGTGCAGGTGCCCACAGAGGCCAGAGGCTTCAGATTCCCCTGGAACTGGATTTGTGAGCTGCCTGACATATAGGTAATTGTAAGCTACCTCATGTGGGTGCTGGAATCAAACTCAACTCAGGCCCTCTGCAAGAGCAGTATGTACTCTTAATTACTAAGCCATCTCTCCAGCCCCTCAAAAAAATTTTTTTTAATAATAGCAATAGCAGCTGCAGTAATAAAAATAACTAATATAATATAATAAATATGTATATGAGTATCTAACATTTGATGAGTATAGTGCCAGACATTCAGAACAACTGGCATTTATTTTTGCCAGGCAATCATCATCATAACCCATTGTACAGATAAACTGAACAAGGCAGGGAGGGCTAAAAGGGTTTTTTTAAAAAATCACCCTAGTCATATGGCTAATAATTGGGAAAATCAAGAATAAACCTGTCAGATTTGAAATTATGCTTCCCATCTCATATTACACAACCCCTGCCTGCCTCTTTTTCTGCCTTTTAAATCACAGAAAATCTATTACCTCATATGGATGCCTACTCCCTCTTTGATTGCTTCATGCCTGAATCATTGAGCTACATTTATGCAGCCATTTAGACTTTATAAACCACATCCATTTTGGTCTCCACAGAGACCCAGGTGAATCTATTCCAGGTTCATATCACAGAGAAGAAAATCAAGATGTCAAGAAATTAAATGAAATTTAATTAGACAAGAACTATGACTCATGTCTTATAACTTGAATTCAAAAGTTTCCACTATGCATCTTTCCTCTACTCATTCCACATAGCCTTTACCCGCTGATTCTTGTCTATAATACATCTGCAATAGTATAAAATCCATATAATTAGAGTAAGGTTTTTTTTTTTATTACTTTTAAACAGTGGTAACAGGTAGAGGATACAGTTAGAACCATGCTTGAATTAGTACTTATTTGTAAGGCAGAGCATAGTTTTCCATATTGACAATGAAGTGAGTTCTCTTGAGGGACTGAGATTCCACATTTAGAGGAAAGGCTTTACGACAGTCCTGAAGTCATTGTCCTGAACATAACGGCTCAGATGTGAATATGCCAAAGGAGATCCTCCAGTTAAAATTCCCTTGGAGAAGACCATCAGGGTTAGCTAGGCTCTTCTCTTGGTAACACCTAGCTATTTCCAAGAAGGACTACAGCTTGGGGAATGGGACACACCTGCTCAATGTTCAAGGTTCTGGATCTTCATCATTGGGCTGTATTTACATTAGGGAACTTATTTCATCATAAGTTTTAATCAAACACTTATTTCAGGGCAATGAAAACTTATCTTTCTCTGAACATAATTTCTGGTTGTTGTCGTATGTTATCCATTAAATGAACTTGATTTGGACTGGGTAAGAATCAAAATTAAATCATGAAGTAAAACTGTTTTTTAACTTTGAAGAAGAAATAGGTTGAAATAAGGATGATCTTTCTAACAAACGTGAGGCAGCCTCATGAATGGTTTGGAATGGCCTCGAAATGCTTTTATCTTGGCAACTAACACATGAAAAATGCTTTTTGAATATTTTCTAAGTTTCAAATTGCTTTCCTAGTAAAGCTCTTTATCCTCAGACAGAATATTCCTTTTAAACTTTTTTAGTTTTGTTTTCTGCTTATTTTTCCTACACCTTCCTAATCATTTTTTTTCTTCTTTAAAAAATAGGAAATCAGGTTCCTCCCAGGTTTGAAAGAACATGAATCCTCTCTTAAATAAGCATTTTCCTTTCTTTACTCTGTAACCTGCAGACAATGTTTTGTCATCTTTTTAATATCATTGAAGTATTTAGCATTCCTTAGCAGCTTATGGGCTGGAGAGGCCTCTTTAGAGAAACATCTGATGTTAACCTGGAGGCTTTTATGCCCTAGAAAAGCCAGAAGAGCTACCTACATAGAAAGGCCCTTTGTGGTAATAAACCAAAGACAAGGTGGGTATTGTGAGATAATGGGGGCAGAGACAGTGCTCTCTCATCTGTGTGATACCTGTTATTTAAGTTCTGAAAGATAATTTATGGTATTTTTAAGTATACAGCTTATTTTTAATTCTACTGAATGCCCCCCACTTTTTATATGGAAATGTTTAAGTATTCTTAAAAGCTACAGACTTTCTGATTAAAGGTTTAGTCTCTACCTTCATAAACCCAGTCAGTTATTCCATTATATATTAAATCTTCTTTCCCAGTCCATGTGATCCTCTGACTAGGTAAATTTGGTTCAATTTTAACATAAATGTCATTCTTCCAAACATATGCCTAAAAAGATGAAAAAAACATATTGGTATCAATAATAGCATGCTATAATATGTTTTATCTTGGGATCTTAAAATGTTATGCACGTTTGAGGATTACCATAATTAGAGAGTCAATTTGAGAAAGACAAGTCGTTTATGTTCTTCCTCCCATTCTTAAATTACAAGTGTACAAACTGTAATCTCTAAGTAAAATAAAACATTCCTAATACATTGAAACAAAAAGCCTTACTGTCTGGATGGTGAGGTGTGCTTACTAGTGTACTGACCACCTGCACAGGATGACGAATGTTTGTGTATCTCTTGTTTGGGAGGGTTGGTGGAGGGAATGCAGTTGCATTCTTGGAGAGGGAAGTTCAACTGCAGAAAAACATTCCATCTTGTTATTTAAATTCTTTTGGGTTTCTAACATTCTTCTAGCACCATAGAATATGAAGATACATCAACAGTGATTTTGAAGAAAGCAAGTGAGACTCTAAAATGTCTATATGAAGAAGACAAGTGGAACTTAAGGATTTAATAAGCATTTTTCCAGTGAAAACACTAGCTCTCTGATAGATGTTTGGAAACTTTCAGGAATTCTTTTTATTGCTTTTGGCTAATAAAATAATGTCTTGGGTAATGACACCATATCCTAGTATAATGAATGAGTGGGCTTTCAAATATGTCTGCTTGACACTAGGGTGAGTTGCATCTGTCTATAAGATTCTAGCCAGCATTTTTCTGACAGAAGTACACTGACCAGTTTATGACCTTCTTGTGACCATGTGATCCACTGTGTATTGTTTGGAATTCTCTCTTCTGTAATCAGCTTCCTGGAGAAAAGTTAGAAGGACGCATTACCAAAAGAATAACAAACTATGAGATTTACCTTAAAAATTACACTAGAAAAGCCTAATAGACTTTATGGGGAATCACTGACCTTTTATTTAAGTCATAAATATCATATGAAGCTGTGTAGGAATGCCTCCATTGCTATAAAAGAAAACAGACAGCTCAGTATTCTGTAATCTTGATAGCTTGGTCCCTTACTCCAGGTAAGAGGACTGGTAACAGGTTACTGTATAAACCTCAAGTTTTATCACAGATTATCACTCCCTAGATTCTTAGAATTTTGTAATTTTAAAGTATTCTGAAGACCATGTAGTAAAAACCCCCGAGGACTTTATTCATAATTTAACTTTGTCATCACTTCCTCCAAAGACCATTCCCTGGATCACTGTGGGCCAAAGTACCACATTTTTGTGTGTGACATCATTCATAGCATAGGATAGTAACACTGCCTGCTTAGGAACACTCAAAAGCTCACTTTTTACCCATCTTACTTGCAAAATATTTAAAGTATTTTGAACTCTGTTGGTGGTGGTGATGAAGAGAAATGTTTAATGTTTTGTACAATGATAATGAAAGTGTTATATTTTTTAAAGCTATCTGGATATATATATATATATA